>NC_068424.1:663322-991607 GCF_023373465.1 Oncorhynchus keta | reverse complement strand
ACACACTGGCTGGATTCTACCCGCACACAGACTGGACTCTACCCACACACTGACTGGATTCTACCCGCACACAGACTGGACTCTACCCACACACTGGCTGGATTCTACCCGCACACAGACTGGACTCTACCCGCACACTGACTGGACTCTACTCACACACAGACTGGACTCTACCCACACACTGGCTGGATTCTACCCGCACACAGACTGGACTCTACCCACACACTGACTGGACTCTACCCACACACTGACTGGACTCTACCCACACACTGACTGGACTCTACCCACACACTGACTGGACTCTACACACACACACTGACTGGACTCTACACACACACACTGACTGGACTCTACACACACACTGACTGGACTCGACCCACACACACTGACTGGACTCTACACACACACTGACTGGACTCTACACACACACTGACTGGACTCTACCCGCACACTGACTGGACTCTACACACACACTGACTGGACTCTACCCACACACACACTGGATTCTACCCGCACACAGACTGGACTCTACCCGCACACTGACTGGACTCTACCCACACACAGACTGGACTCTACCCACACACACTGACTGGACTCGACCCACACACACTGACTGGACTCTACACACACACTGACTGGACTCTACCCACACACTGACTGGACTCTACACACACACTGACTGGACTCTACCCACACACTCACTGGATTCTACCCGCACACAGACTGGACTCTACCCGCACACTGACTGGACTCTACCCACACACAGACTGGACTCTACCCACACACTGGCTGGATTCTACCCGCACACAGACTGGACTCTACCCACACACTGGCTGGATTCTACCCGCACACAGACTGGACTCTACCCACACACTGGCTGGATTCTACCCGCACACAGACTGGACTCTACCCGCACACTGACTGGACTCTACTCACACACAGACTGGACTCTACCCACACACTGGCTGGATTCTACCCGCACACAGACTGGACTCTACCCACACACTGACTGGACTCTACCCACACACTGACTGGACTCTACCGACACACTGACTGGACTCTACCCACACACTGACTGGACTCTACACACACACACTGACTGGACACTACACACACACACTGACTGGACTCTACACACACACACTGACTGGACTCTACCCACACACTGACTGGACTCTACCCACACACTGACTGGACTCTACCCTCACACTGTATATAACCATGTTATACTGACTGGACTCTACCCACACACTGACTGGACTCGACCCACACACACTGACTGGACTCTACCCACACACTGACTGGACTCTACCCACACACTGACTGGACTCTACCCACACACTGACTGGACTCTACCCACACACTGACTGGACTCTACCCACACACTGACTGGACTCTACCCACACACTGACTGGACTCTACCCACACACTGACTGGACTCTACCCACACACTGACTGGACTCGACCCACACACACTGACTGGACTCTACACACACACTGACTGGACTCTACCCACACACTGACTGGACTCGACCCACACACTGACTGGACTCTACCCACACACTGACTGGACTCTACACACACACACTGACTGGACTCTACCCACACACTGACTGGACTCTACCCACACACTGACTGGACTCGACCCACACACACTGACTGGACTCTACACACACACTGACTGGACTCTACCCACACACTGACTGGACTCTACACACACACTGACTGGACTCTACCCACACACACACTGGATTCTACCCGCACACAGACTGGACTCTACCCACACACTGGCTGGATTCTACCCGCACACAGACTGGACTCTACCCACACACTGACTGGACTCTACCCGCACACAGACTGGACTCTACCCACACACTGACTGGACTCTACCCACACACTGACTGGACTCTACCCATACACTGACTGGACTCTACCCACACACTGACTGGACTCTACACACACACACTGACTGGACTCTACACACACACACTGACTGGACTCTACCCACACACTGACTGGACTCTACCCACACACTGACTGGACTCTACACACACACACTGACTGGACTCTACCCACACACTGACTGGACTCTACCCACACACTGACTGGACTCTACCCACACCCTCACTGGACTCTACCTACACACTGACTGGACTCTACCCACACACTGACTGGACTCTACCCACACTGACTGGACTCTACCCACACACACACTGGATTCTACCCGCACACAGACTGGACTCTACCCGCACACTGACTGGACTCTACCCACACACAGACTGGACTCTACCCCACACACTGACTGGACTCGACCCACACACACTGACTGGACTCTACACACACACTGACTGGACTCTACCCACACACTGACTGGACTCTACACACACACTGACTGGACTCTACCCACACACTCACTGGATTCTACCCACACACAGACTGGACTCTACCCACACACTGGCTGGATTCTACCCGCACACAGACTGGACTCTACCCGCACACTGGCTGGATTCTACCCGCACACAGACTGGACTCTACCCACACACTGGCTGGATTCTACCCGCACACAGACTGGACTCTACCCACACACTGGCTGGATTCTACCCGCACACAGACTGGACTCTACCCGCACACTGACTGGACTCTACTCACACACAGACTGGACTCTACCCACACACTGGCTGGATTCTACCCGCACACAGACTGGACTCTACCCACACACTGACTGGACTCTACCCACACACTGACTGGACTCTACCCACACACTGACTGGACTCTACCCACACACTGACTGGACTCTACACACACACACTGACTGGACACTACACACACACACTGACTGGACTCTACACACACACACTGACTGGACTCTACCCACACACTGACTGGACTCTACCCACACACTGACTGGACTCTACCCTCACACTGTATATAACCATGTTATACTGACTGGACTCTACCCACACACTGACTGGACTCGACCCACACACACTGACTGGACTCTACCCACACACTGACTGGACTCTACCCACACACTGACTGGACTCTACCCACACACTGACTGGACTCTACCCACACACTGACTGGACTCTACCCACACACTGACTGGACTCTACCCACACACTGACTGGACTCTACCCACACACTGACTGGACTCTACCCCACACTGACTGGACTCGACCCACACACACTGACTGGACTCTACACACACACTGACTGGACTCTACCCACACACTGACTGGACTCGACCCACACACTGACTGGACTCTACCCACACACTGACTGGACTCTACCCACACACTGACTGGACTCTACCCACACACTGACTGGACTCTACCCACACACTGACTGGACTCGACCCACACACACTGACTGGACTCTACACACACACTGACTGGACTCTACCCACACACTGACTGGACTCTACACACACACTGACTGGACTCTGCCTACACACACACTGGATTCTACCCGCACACAGACTGGACTCTACCCGCACACTGACTGGACTCTACCCACACACAGACTGGACTCTACCCACACACTGGCTGGATTCTACCCGCACACAGACTGGACTCTACCCACACACTGACCGGACTCTACCCACACACTGACTGGACTCTACCCATACACTGACTGGACTCTACCCACACACTGACTGGACTCTACACACACACACTGACTGGACTCTACACACACACTGACTGGACTCTACCCACACACTGACTGGACTCTACCCACACACTGACTGGACTCTACACACACACACTGACTGGACTCTACCCACACACTGACTGGACTCTACCCACACACTGACTGGACTCTACACACACACACTGACTGGACACTACACACACACACTGACTGGACTCTACACACACACACTGACTGGACTCTACCCACACACTGACTGGACTCTACCCACACACTGACTGGACTCTACCCTCACACTGTATATAACCATGTTATACTGACTGGACTCTACCCACACACTGACTGGACTCGACCCACACACACTGACTGGACTCTACCCACACACTGACTGGACTCTACCCACACACTGACTGGACTCTACCCACACACTGACTGGACTCTACCCACACACTGACTGGACTCTACCCACACACTGACTGGACTCTACCCACACACTGACTGGACTCTACCCACACACTGACTGGACTCTACCCACACACTGACTGGACTCTACACACACACTGACTGGACTCTACCCACACACTCACTGGATTCTACCCGCACACAGACTGGACTCTACCCGCACACTGACTGGACTCTACCCACACACAGACTGGACTCTACCCACACACTGGCTGGATTCTACCCCACACAGACTGGACTCTACCCACACACTGGCTGGATTCTACCCGCACACAGACTGGACTCTACCCACACACTGGCTGGATTCTACCCGCACACAGACTGGACTCTACCCGCACACTGACTGGACTCTACTCACACACAGACTGGATTCTACCCACACACTGGCTGGATTCTACCCGCACACAGACTGGACTCTACCCACACACTGACTGGACTCTACCCACACACTGACTGGACTCTACCCACACACTGACTGGACTCTACCCACACACTGACTGGACTCTACACACACACACTGACTGGACACTACACACACACACTGACTGGACTCTACACACACACACTGACTGGACTCTACCCACACACTGACTGGACTCTACCCACACACTGACTGGACTCTACCCTCACACTGTATATAACCATGTTATACTGACTGGACTCTACCCACACACTGACTGGACTCGACCCACACACACTGACTGGACTCTACCCACACACTGACTGGACTCTACCCACACACTGACTGGACTCTACCCACACACTGACTGGACTCTACCCACACACTGACTGGACTCTACCCACACACTGACTGGACTCTACCCACACACTGACTGGACTCTACCCACACACTGACTGGACTCTACCCACACACTGACTGGACTCGACCCCACACACACTGACTGGACTCTACACACACACTGACTGGACTCTACCCACACACTGACTGGACTCGACCCACACACTGACTGGACTCTACCCACACACTGACTGGACTCTACCCACACACTGACTGGACTCTACCCACACACTGACTGGACTCTACCCACACACTGACTGGACTCGACCCACACACACTGACTGGACTCTACACACACACTGACTGGACTCTACCCACACACTGACTGGACTCTACACACACACTGACTGGACTCTACCCACACACACACTGGATTCTACCCGCACACAGACTGGACTCTACCCGCACACTGACTGGACTCTACCCACACACAGACTGGACTCTACCCACACACTGGCTGGATTCTACCCGCACACAGACTGGACTCTACCCACACACTGACTGGACTCTACCCACACACTGACTGGACTCTACCCACACACTGACTGGACTCTACCCACACACTGACTGGACTCTACACACACACACTGACTGGACTCTACACACACACACTGACTGGACTCTACCCACACACTGACTGGACTCTACACACACACTGACTGGACTCTACACACACACAGACTGGACTCTACCCACACACTGACTGGACTCTACCCACACACTGACTGGACTCTACACACACACACTGACTGGACACTACACACACACACTGACTGGACTCTACACACACACTGACTGGACTCTACCCACACACTGACTGGACTCTACCCACACACTGACTGGACTCTACCCTCACACTGTATATAACCATGTTATACTGACTGGACTCTACCCACACACTGACTGGACTCGACCCACACACACTGACTGGACTCTACCCACACACTGACTGGACTCTACCCACACACTGACTGGACTCTACCCACACACTGACTGGACTCTACCCACACACTGACTGGACTCTACCCACACACTGACTGGACTCTACCCACACACTGACTGGACTCTACCCACACACTGACTGGACTCTACCCACACACTGACTGGACTCTACCCACACACTGACTGGACTCTACCCACACACTGACTGGACTCTACCCAAACACTGACTGGACTCTACCGACACACTGACTGGACTCGACCCACACACACTGACTGGACTCTACACACACACTGACTGGACTCTACCCACACACTGACTGGACTCGACCCACACACTGACTGGACTCTACCCACACACTGACTGGACTCTACACACACACTGACTGGACTCTACCCACACACTGACTGGACTCTACCCACACACTGACTGGACTCGACCCACACACACTGACTGGACTCTACACACACACTGACTGGACTCTACCCACACACTGACTGGACTCTACACACACACTGACTGGACTCTACCCACACACACACTGGATTCTACCCGCACACAGACTGGACTCTACCCGCACACTGACTGGACTCTACCCACACACAGACTGGACTCTACCCACACACTGGCTGGATTCTACCCGCACACAGACTGGACTCTACCCACACACTGACTGGACTCTACCCGCACACAGACTGGACTCTACCCACACACTGACTGGACTCTACCCACACACTGACTGGACTCTACCCATACACTGACACACACACACTGACTGGACTCTACACACACACACTGACTGGACTCTACCCACACACTGACTGGACTCTACCCACACACTGACTGGACTCTACACACACACACTGACTGGACTCTACCCACACACTGACTGGACTCTACCCACACACTGACTGGACTCTACCCCCACACTCACTGGACTCTACCTACACACTGACTGGATTCTACCCACACACTGACTGGACTCTACCCACACACTGACTGGACTCTACCCACACACTGACTGGACTCTACCCACACACTGACTGGACTCTACCCACACACTGACTGGACTCTACCCACACACTGACTGGACTCTACTCTCACACTGTATATAACCATGTTATTACCTGGTACTCCCTGTATATAGCCATGTTATTACTTGGTACTCCCTGTATATAGCCATGTTATTACCCCCCTGTATATAGCCATGTTATTACCTGGTACTCCCTGTATATAACCATGTTATTACCTTCCTGTATATAACCATGTTATTACCTGGTACTTCCTGTATATAACCATGTTATTACCTGGTACTCCTGTATATAGCCATGTTATTACCTGGTACTCCCTGTATATAACCATGTTATTACCTTCCTGTATATAGCCATGTTATTACCTGGTACTCCCTGTATATAACCATGTTATTACCTCCCTGTATATAGCCATGTTATTACCTGGTACTCCTGTATATAACCATGTTATTACCTTCCTGTATATAACCATGTTATTACCTGGTACTTCCTGTATATAACCATGTTATTACCTGGTACTTCCTGTATATATAATCATGTTATTACCCCCTGTATATAGCCATGTTATTACCTCCTGTATATAGCCATGTTATTACCTGGTACTCACTGTATATAACCATGTTATTACCCCCTGTATATAACCATGTTATTACCTGGTACTCCCTGTATATAGCCATGTTATTACCTGGTACTTCCTGTATATATAATCATGTTATTACCCCCTGTATATAGCCATGTTATTACCTCCCTGTATATAGCCATGTTATTACCTGGTACTCACTGTATATAACCATGTTATTACCCCCTGTATATAACCATGTTATTACCTGGTACTCCCTGTATATAGCCATGTTATTACCTGGTACTCCCTGTATATAGCCATGTTATTACCCCCTGTATATAACCATGTTATTACCTCCTGTATATAACCATGTTATTACCTGGTACTCCCTGTATATAACCATGTTATTACTCCCCTGTATATAACCATGTTATTACCTGGTACTCCTGTATATAGCCATGTTATTACCTCCTGTATATAACCATGTTATTACCTCCCTGTATATAGCCATGTTATTACCTGGTACTCCCTGTATATAGCCATGTTATTACCTGGTACTCCCTGTATATAGCCATGTTATTACCTGGTACTCCTGTATATAGCCATGTTATTACCTGTTACTCACTGTATATAACCATGTTATTACCTGTTACTCACTGTATATAACCATGTTATTACCTCCCTGTATATAATCATGTTATTACCTGTTACTCACTGTATATAGCCATGTTATTACCCCTGTATATAGCCATGTTATTACCTCCCTGTATATAGCCATGTTATTACCTGGTACTCCCTGTATATAACCATGTTATTACCTCCCTGTATATAATCATGTTATTACCTGGTACTTCCTGTATATAGCCATGTTATTACCTGTTACTCACTGTATATAGCCATGTTATTACCCCCCTGTATATAGCCATGTTATTACCTGGTACTCAGCAGCTCCCCAGCAGCCCGAGCAGCTCCCCCAGCAGCCTCGAACAGCTCCCCCAGCAGCTCCCCCCAGCAGCTCCCCCAGCAGCTCCCCCAGCAGCCTCGAGCAGCTCCCCCCAGCAGCTCCCCCAGCAGCTCCCCCAGCAGCTCCACCAGCAGCTCCCCCAGCAGCTCCACCAGCAGCTCCCCCAGCAGCTCCCCAGCAGCTCCCCCAGAAGCTCCCCAGCAGCTCCTCCAGCAGCTCCCCCAGCAGCTCCCCCAGCAGCTCCCCCAGCAGCCCAAGCAGCTCCCCAGCAGCTCCCCCAGCAGCCCGAGCAGCTCCCCCAGCAGCTTCCCCAGCAGCTTCCCCAGCAGCTCCCCCCAGCAGCCCCGAGCAGCTCTGGGGTCCGTTCACCTCGCCCCCTGCATCTCGTGTTTTTTGGTCTTCAACATTGCTGTTTTTGCCTGCCACAACAGGTAGTTTACTAGGCAGTCCCTTCGCCTGTTGGCTATTCTTCCCTAGACCCTCCAACGAGCAAGTAGTTTACTAGGCAGTCCCTTCGCCTGTTGGCTATTCTTACCTAGACCCTCCAACGAGCAGGTAGTTTACTAGGCAGTCCCTTCGCCTGTTGGCTATTCTTACCTAGACCCTCCAACGAGCAGGTAGTTTACTAGGCAGTCCCTTCGCCTGTTGGCTATTCTTACCGAGACCCTCCAACGAGCAGGTAGTTTACTAGGCAGTCCCTTCACCTGTTGGCTATTCTTACCGAGACCCTCCAACGAGCAGGTAGTTTACTAGGCAGTCCCTTCACCTGTTGGCTATTCTTACCTAGACCCTCCATCGAGCAGGTAGTTTACTAGGCAGTCCCATCGCCTGTTGGCTATTCTTACCGAGACCCTCCAACGAGCAGGTAGTTTACTAGGCAGTCCCTTCGCCTGTTGGCTATTCTTACCTAGACCCTCCAACGAGCAGGTAGTTTACTAGGCAGTCCCTTCGCCTGTTGGCTATTCTTACCTAGACCCTCCAACGAGCAGGTAGTTTACTAGGCAGTCCCTTCGCCTGTTGGCTTTTCTTACCGAGACCCTCCAACGAGCAGGTAGTTTACTAGGCAGTCCCTTCACCTGTTGGCTATTCTTACCTAGACCCTCCAACGAGCAGGTAGTTTACTAGGCAGTCCTTCGCCTGTTGGCTTTTCTTACCGAGACCCTCCAACGAGCAGGTAGTTTACTAGGCAGTCCCTTCGCCTGTTGGCTTTTCTTACCGAGACCCTCCAACGAGCAGGTAGTTTACTAGGCAGTCCCTTCGCCTGTTGGCTATTCTTACCTAGACCCTCCAACGAGCAGGTAGTTTACTAGGCAGTCCCTTCGCCTGTTGGCTATTCTTACCTAGACCCTCCAACGAGCAGGTAGTTTACTAGGCAGTCCCTTCGCCTGTTGGCTTTTCTTACCGAGACCCTCCAACGAGCAGGTAGTTTACTAGGCAGTCCCTTCACCTGTTGGCTATTCTTACCTAGACCCTCCAACGAGCAGGTAGTTTACTAGGCAGTCCCTTCGCCTGTTGGCTTTTCTTACCGAGACCCTCCAACGAGCAGGTAGTTTACTAGGCAGTCCCTTCGCCTGTTGGCTTTTCTTACCGAGACCCTCCAACGAGCAGGTAGTTTACTAGGCAGTCCCTTCGCCTGTTGGCTATTCTTACCTAGACCCTCCAACGAGCAGGTAGTTTACTAGGCAGTCCCTTCGCCTGTTGGCTATTCTTACCGAGACCCTCCAACGAGCAGGTAGTTTACTAGGCAGTCCCTTCGCCTGTTGGCTATTCTTACATAGACCCTCCAACGAGCAGGTAGTGTACTAGGCAGTCCCTTCGCCTGTTGGCTATTCTTACCTAGACCCTCCAACGAGCAGGTCCAGAGCCACTCAGGACAGAAAACACACCAAGAAAAATCCCCACTGACTGATCAAGTATCTGTTTGTAGCGATTGGAAATATTCAATAACTTTCCAGAAATTCCAGTTGTTATGTTCCCAGACAGAATAAGCAGGAAATGTGGAGTCCACCAACCAGGACCTCTGGAAATAGTTGGGACAGTTAAGGTCATTTTGCATCTCTACTCCTATAACATGACTAGGCCTACTCTGCTACCAAGTCATGTGACCAACCACTTACTGTAGTCATGTGCTTCTCAAGCCCACCTAAGGGATTTAACAGCTCCAGTTTGTTCAGACCACCATTCTCTCAATCTCGGCCCAAGAGAATTGTTCATATATAAACAACACATTGACTCCAATGTGAATCTCACTGCCAGTCCTGTGACTCTCTCTGCCAGTCATGTGGTTCTCCCTGCCAGTCATGTGACTCTCCCTGCCAGTCATGTGGTTCTCCCTGCCAGTCATGTGACTCTCCCTGCCAGTCATGTGGCTCTCCTTGCCAGTCATGTGACTCTCCCTGCCAGTCATGTGACTCTCCCTGCCAGTCATGTGACTCTCCCTGCCAGTCATGTGGCTCTCCTTGCCAGTCATGTGACTCTCCCTGCCAGTCATGTGACTCTCCCTGCCAGTCATGTGGCTCTCCCTGCCAGTCATGTGACTCTCCTTGCCAATGATGTGGCTCTCCCTGCCAGTCATGTGACTCTCCTTGCCAATGATGTGGCTCTCCCTGCCAGTCATGTGACTCTCCCTGCCAGTCATGTGACTCTCCCTGCCAGTCATGTGACTCTCCCTGCCAGTCATGTGACTCTCCCTGCCAGTCATGTGACTCTCCCTGCCACTCATGTGACTCTCCCTGCCACTCATGTGACTCTCCCTGCCAGTCATGTGACTCTCCCTGCCAGTCATGTGACTCTCCCTGCCAGTCATGTGACTCTCCTTGCCAGTCATGTGACTCTCCCTGCCAGTCATGTGACTCTCCCTGCCAGTCATGTGACTCACCTTGCAACTCATGTGACTCTCCCTGCCAGTCATGTGACTCTCCCTGCCAGTCATGTGACTCTCCTTGCCAGTCATGTGACTCTGCCTGCCAGTCATGTGACTCTCCTTGCCAGTCATGTGACTCTCCCTGCCAGTCATGTGACTCACCTTGCCACTCATGTGACTCTCCTTGCCAGTCATGTGACTCTCCCTGCCAGTCATGTGACTCTCCTTGCCAGTCATGTGACTCTCCCTGCCAGTCATGTGACTCTCCTTGCCAGTCATGTGACTCTGCCTGCCAGTCATGTGACTCTCCTTGCCAGTCATGTGACTCTCCCTGCCAGTCATGTGACTCACCTTGCCACTCATGTGACTCTCCTTGCCAGTCAGTGGTCACTTCATCCTAAATGGCAAAATAATTCCTATGTATTTCACTACTTTGACCAGCCTTCTGGGTCCCCAATACTGTATGTAGACCACTACTAAACTAACACCAGCTAAACGAACAACACAACACCAACTAAACTAACACCGCCATCTAAACTAACACCATCATCTAAACTAACACCGCCATCTAAACTAACACCATCATCTAAACTAACACCGCCATCTAAACTAACACCATCATCTAAACTAACACCGCCATCTAAACTAACACCATCATCTAAACTAACACCATCATCTAAACTAACACCATCATCTAAACTAACACCATCATCTAAACTAACACCACCAGCTGAACTAACACCATCATCTAAACTAACACCGCCATCTAAACTAACACCATCATCTAAACTAACACCATCATCTAAACTAACACCACGAATAAAGACCTACGGTTTAAACCTCAACCACCACGAATAAAGACCTACGGTTTAAACCTCAACCACCACGAATAAAGAACTACGGTTTAAACCTAAACCACCACGAATAAAGAACTACGGTTTAAACCTCAACCACCACGAATAAAGATTCACGGTTTAAACCTCAACCACCACGAATAAAGACCCACGGTTTAAACCTCAACCACCACGAATAAAGACCTACGGTTTAAACCTCAACCACCACGAATAAAGAACTACGGTTTAAACCTCAACCACCACGAATAAAGAACTACGGTTTAAACCTCAACCACCACGAATAAAGATTCACGGTTTAAACCTCAACCACCACGAATAAAGACCCACGGTTTAAACCTCAACCACCACGAATAAAGACCTACGGTTTAAACCTCAACCACCACGAATAAAGAACTACGGTTTAAACCTCAACCACCACGTATAAAGAACTACGGTTTAAACCTCAACCACCACGAATAAAGAACTACGGTTTAAACCTCAACCACCACGAATAAAGACCCACGGTTTAAACCTCAACCACCACGAATAAAGAACTACAGTTTAAACCTCAACCACCACGAATAAAGAACTACGGTTTAAACCTCAACCACCACGAATAAAGACCCACGGTTTAAACCTCAACCACCACGAATAAAGAGAACTACGGTTTAAACCTCAACCACCACGAATAAAGAACTACGGTTTAAACCTCAACCACCACGAATAAAGACCTAGGGTTTAAACCTCAACCACCACGAATAAAGAACTACGGTTTAAACCTCAACCACCACGAATAAAGACCTACGGTTTAAACCTCAACCACCACGAATAAAGAACTACGGTTTAAACCTCAACCACCACGAATAAAGAACTACGGTTTAAACCTCAACCACCACGAATAAAGACCCACGGTTTAAACCTCAACCACCACGAATAAAGAACTACGGTTTAAACTTCAACCACCACGTATAAAGAACTATGGTTTAAACCTCAACCACCACGAATAAAGACCCACGGTTTAAACCTCAACCACCACGAATAAAGACCCACGGTTTAAACCTCAACCACCACGAATAAAGACCTACGGTTTAAACCTCAACCACCACGAATAAAGAACTACGGTTTAAACCTCAACCACCACGTATAAAGAACTACGGTTTAAACCTCAACCACCACGAATAAAGAACTACGGTTTAAACCTCAACCACCACGAATAAAGACCTACGGTTTAAACCTCAACCTCCACAAATAAAGACCCACGGTTTAAACCTCAACCACCACGAATAAAGAACTACAGTTTAAACCTCAACCACCACGAATAAAGAACTACGGTTTAAACCTCAACCACCACGAATAAAGACCCACGGTTTAAACCTCAACCACCACGAATAAAGAGAACTACGGTTTAAACCTCAACCACCACGAATAAAGAACTACGGTTTAAACCTCAACCACCACGAATAAAGACCTAGGGTTTAAACCTCAACCACCACGAATAAAGAACTACGGTTTAAACCTCAACCACCACGAATAAAGACCTACGGTTTAAACCTCAACCACCACGAATAAAGAACTACGGTTTAAACCTCAACCACCACGAATAAAGAACTACGGTTTAAACCTCAACCACCACGAATAAAGACCCACGGTTTAAACCTCAACCACCACGAATAAAGAACTACGGTTTAAACCTCAACCACCACGTATAAAGAACTATGGTTTAAACCTCAACCACCACGAATAAAGACCCACGGTTTAAACCTCAACCACCACGAATAAAGACCCACGGTTTAAACCTCAACCACCACGAATAAAGTCCTACAGTTTAAACCTCAACCACCACGAATAAAGAACTACGGTTTAAACCTCAACCACCACGTATAAAGAACTACGGTTTAAACCTCAACCACCACGAATAAAGAACTACGGTTTAAACCTCAACCACCATGTATAAAGAACTACGGTTTAAACCTCAACCACCACGTATAAAGAACTATGGTTTAAACCTCAACCACCACGAATAAAGAGAACTACGGTTTAAACCTCAACCACCACGAATAAAGACCTACGGTTTAAACCTCAACCACCAAGTATAAAGACCTACGGTTTAAACCTCAACCACCACGAATAAAGAACTACGGTTTAAACCTCAACCACCACGAATAAAGACCTACGGTTCAAACCTCAACCACCACGTATAAAGACCTACGGTTTAAACCTCAACCACCACAAATAAAGAACTACGGTTTAAACCTCAACCACCACGAATAAAGACCTACGGTTCAAACCTCAACCACCACGTATAAAGACCTACGGTTTAAACCTCAACCACCACGAATAAAGAACTACGGTTTAAACCTCAACCACCACGAATAAAGAACTACGGTTTAAACCTCAACCACCACATAAAGAGAACTACGGTTTAAACCTCAACCACCACAGAAACAGACCTACGGTTTTAAACCTCAACCACCACGTATAAAGACCTACGGTTTAAACCTCAACCACCACGTATAAAGAACTACAGTTTAAACCTCAACCTCCACGAATAAAGACCTACGGTTTAAACCTCAACCACCACGAATAAAGACCTACGGTTTAAACCTCAACCACCACGAATAAAGAACTACGGTTCAAACCTCAACCACCACGAATAAAGAACTCCGGTTTAAACCTCAACCACCACATAAAGAGAACTACGGTTCAAACCTCAACCACCACGAATAAAGAACTACGGTTTAAACCTCAACCACCACATAAAGAGAACTACGGTTTAAACCTCAACCACCACAGAAACAGACCTACGGTTTTAAACCTCAACCACCACGTATAAAGACCTATGGTTTAAACCTCAACCACCACGAATAAAGAACTACGGTTTAAACCTCAACCTCCACGAATAAAGAACTACGGTTCAAACCTCAACCACCACGAATAAAGAACTCCGGTTTAAACCTCAACCACCACATAAAGAGAACTACGGTTCAAACCTCAACCACCACAAATAAATAACTCTGGTTTAAACCTCAACCACCACATAAAGAGAACTACGGTTTAAACCTCAACCACCACATAAAGAGACCTACGGTTTAAACCTCAACCACCACGAATAAAGACCTACGGTTTAAACCTCAACCACCACGAATAAAGAACTACGGTTTAAACCTCAACCACCACGAATAAAGACCTACGGTTTAAACCTCAACCACCACGAATAAAGAGACCTACGGTTTAAACCTCAACCACCACGTATAAAGAACTATGGTTTAAACCTCAACCACCACGTATGAAGAACTACGGTTTAAACCTCAACCACCACGAATAAAGACCCATGGTTTAAACCTCAACCACCACGTATAAAGAGAACTACGGTTTAAACCTCAACCACCACGAATAAAGAGAACTACGGTTTAAACCTCAACCACCACGAATAAAGAACTACGGTTTAAACCTCAACCACCACGTATAAAGAACTACGGTTTAAACCTCAACCACCACGTATAAAGAGAACTACGGTTTAAACCTCAACCACCACGAATAAAGAACTACGTTTTAAACCTCAACCACCACGAATAAAGAACTACGGTTTAAACCTCAACCACCACGAATAAAGACCTATGGTTTAAACCTCAACCACCACAAATAACGACCCACGGTTTAAACCTCAACCACCACGAATAAAAAACTACGGTTTAAACCTCAACCACCACGAATAAAGACCTACGATTTAAACCTCAACCACCACGAATAAAGAACTACGGTTTAAACCTCAACCACCACGTATAAAGAACTACGGTTTAAACCTCAACCACCACGAATAAAGAACTACGGTTTAAACCTCAACCGCCACGAATAAAGAACTACGGTTTAAACCTCAACCACCATGTATAAAGACCTACGGTTTAAACCTCAACCACCACCAATAAAGAACTACGGTTTAAACCTCAACCACCACGAATAAAGACCTACGGTTCAAACCTCAACCACCACGTATAAAGACCTACGGTTTAAACCTCAACCACCACGAATAAAGACCTACGGTTTAAACCTCAACCACCACGAATAAAGACCTACGGTTTAAACCTCAACCACCACCTATAAAGACCTACGGTTTAAACCTCAACCACCACAAATAAAGAACTCCGGTTTAAACCTCAACCACCACAAATAAAGACCTACGGTTCAAACCTCAACCACCACGTATCAAGACCTACGGTTTAAACCTCAACCACCACGAATAAAGAACTACGGTTTAAACCTCAACCACCATGTATAAAGAACTACGGTTTAAACCTCAACCACCACGTATAAAGAACTATGGTTTAAACCTCAACCACCACGAATAAAGAGAACTACGGTTTAAACCTCAACCACCACGAATAAAGACCTACGGTTTAAACCTCAACCACCACGAATAAAGACCTACGGTTTAAACCTCAACCACCACGTATAAAGACCTACGGTTTAAACCTCAACCACCACAAATAAAGAACTCCGGTTTAAACCTCAACCACCACAAATAAAGACCTACGGTTCAAACCTCAACCACCACGTATCA
This sequence comes from Oncorhynchus keta, assembly GCF_023373465.1. NCBI lineage: Eukaryota > Metazoa > Chordata > Actinopteri > Salmoniformes > Salmonidae > Oncorhynchus > Oncorhynchus keta. Next base: position 974,944 of record NC_068424.1, on the reverse strand, counting down.
AGACCTACGGTTTAAACCTCAACCACCACGTATAAAGAACTACAGTTTAAACCTCAACCTCCACGAATAAAGACCTACGGTTTAAACCTCAACCACCACGAATAAAGACCTACGGTTTAAACCTCAACCACCACGAATAAAGAACTACGGTTCAAACCTCAACCACCACGAATAAAGAACTCCGGTTTAAACCTCAACCACCACATAAAGAGAACTACGGTTCAAACCTCAACCACCACGAATAAAGAACTCCGGTTTAAACCTCAACCACCACATAAAGAGAACTACGGTTCAAACCTCAACCACCACAAATAAATAACTCTGGTTTAAACCTCAACCACCACATAAAGAGAACTACGGTTTAAACCTCAACCACCACATAAAGAGACCTACGGTTTAAACCTCAACCACCACGAATAAAGACCTACGGTTTAAACCTCAACCACCACGAATAAAGAACTACGGTTTAAACCTCAACCACCACGAATAAAGACCTACGGTTTAAACCTCAACCACCACGAATAAAGAGACCTACGGTTTAAACCTCAACCACCACGTATAAAGAACTATGGTTTAAACCTCAACCACCACGTATGAAGAACTACGGTTTAAACCTCAACCACCACGAATAAAGACCCACGGTTTAAACCTCAACCACCACGTATAAAGAGAACTACGGTTTAAACCTCAACCACCACGAATAAAGAGAACTACGGTTTAAACCTCAACCACCACGAATAAAGAACTACGGTTTAAACCTCAACCACCACGTATAAAGAACTACGGTTTAAACCTCAACCACCACGTATAAAGAGAACTACGGTTTAAACCTCAACCACCACGAATAAAGAACTACGTTTTAAACCTCAACCACCACGAATAAAGAACTACGGTTTAAACCTCAACCACCACGAATAAAGACCTATGGTTTAAACCTCAACCACCACAAATAACGACCTACGGTTTAAACCTCAACCACCACGAATAAAAAACTACGGTTTAAACCTCAACCACCACGAATAAAGACCTACGATTTAAACCTCAACCACCACGAATAAAGAACTACGGTTTAAACCTCAACCACCACGAATAAAGAACTACGGTTTAAACCTCAACCACCACGAATAAAGAACTACGGTTTAAACCTCAACCACCACGAATAAAGAACTACGGTTTAAACCTCAACCACCACGTATAAAGACCTACGGTTTAAACCTCAACCACCACAAATAAAGAACTACGGTTTAAACCTCAACCACCACGAATAAAGACCTACGGTTTAAACCTCAACCACCACAAATAAAGAACTCCGGTTTAAACCTCAACCACCACAAATAAAGACCTACGGTTCAAACCTCAACCACCACGTATCAAGACCTACGGTTTAAACCTCAACCACCACGAATAAAGAACTACGGTTTAAACCTCAACCACCACGTATAAAGACCTACGGTTTAAACCTCAACCACCACGTATAAAGAACTATGGTTTAAACCTCAACCACCACGAATAAAGAGAACTACGGTTTAAACCTCAACCACCACGAATAAAGACCTACGGTTTAAACCTCAACCACCAAGTATAAAGACCTACGGTTTAAACCTCAACCACCACAAATAAAGAACTACGGTTTAAACCTCAACCACCACGAATAAAGACCTACGGTTCAAACCTCAACCACCACGTATAAAGACCTACGGTTTAAACCTCAACCACCACAAATAAAGAACTACGGTTTAAACCTCAACCACCACGAATAAAGACCTACGGTTCAAACCTCAACCACCACGTATAAAGACCTACGGTTTAAACCTCAACCACCACGAATAAAGAACTACGGTTTAAACCTCAACCACCACGAATAAAGAACTACGGTTTAAACCTCAACCACCACATAAAGAGAACTACGGTTTAAACCTCAACCACCACAGAAACAGACCTACGGTTTTGAACCTCAACCACCACATATAAAGACCTACGGTTTAAACCTCAACCACCACGTATAAAGAACTACAGTTTAAACCTCAACCTCCACGAATAAAGACCTACGGTTTAAACCTCAACCACCACAAATAAAGAACTACGGTTTAAACCTCAACCACCACGAATAAAGAACTACGGTTCAAACCTCAACCACCACGAATAAAGAACTCTGGTTTAAACCTCAACCACCACATAAAGAGAACTACGGTTCAAACCTCAACCACCACGAATAAAGAACTACGGTTTAAACCTCAACCACCACATAAAGAGAACTACGGTTTAAACCTCAACCACCACAGAAACAGACCTACGGTTTTAAACCTCAACCACCATGAATAAAGACCTACGGTTTAAACCTCAACCACCACGAATAAAGAACTACGGTTCAAACCTCAACCACCACGAATAAAGAACTCTGGTTTAAACCTCAACCACCACGAATAAAGAACTACGGTTCAAACCTCAACCACCACGAATAAAGAACTCCGGTTTAAACCTCAACCACCACATAAAGAGAACTACGGTTCAAACCTCAACCACCACAAATAAATAACTCTGGTTTAAACCTCAACCACCACATAAAGAGAACTACGGTTTAAACCTCAACCACCACATAAAGAGACCTACGGTTTAAACCTCAACCACCACGAATAAAGACCTACGGTTTAAACCTCAACCACCACGAATAAAGAACTACGGTTTAAACCTCAACCACCATGAATAAAGACCTACGGTTTAAACCTCAACCACCACGAATAAAGAGACCTACGGTTTAAACCTCAACCACCACGTATAAAGAACTATTGTTTAAACCTCAACCACCACGTATGAAGAACTACGGTTTAAACCTCAACCACCACGAATAAAGACCCACGGTTTAAACCTCAACCACCACGAATAAAGAGAACTACGGTTTAAACCTCAACCACCACGAATAAAGAACTACGGTTTAAACCTCAACCACCACGTATAAAGAACTACGGTTTAAACCTCAACCACCACGTATAAAGAGAACTACGGTTTAAACCTCAACCACCACGAATAAAGAACTACGGTTTAAACCTCAACCACCACGAATAAAGAACTACGGTTTAAAACTCAACCACCACGAATAAAGACCTATGGTTTAAACCTCAACCACCACAAATAACGACCCACGGTTTAAACCTCAACCACCACGAATAAAAAACTACGGTTTAAACCTCAACCACCATGAATAAAGACCTACGATTTAAACCTCAACCACCACGAATAAAGAACTACGGTTTAAACCTCAACCACCACGTATAAAGAACTACGGTTTAAACCTCAACCACCACGAATAAAGAACTACGGTTTAATCCTCAACCACCACGAATAAAGAACTACGGTTTAAACCTCAACCACCACGTATAAAGACCTACGGTTTAAACCTCAACCACCACAAATAAAGAACTACGGTTTAAACCTCAACCACCACGAATAAAGACCTACGGTTCAAACCTCAACCACCACGTATAAAGACCTACGGTTTAAACCTCAACCACCACGAATAAAGACCTACGGTTTAAACCTCAACCACCACGAATAAAGACCTACGGTTTAAACCTCAACCACCACGTATAAAGACCTACGGTTTAAACCTCAACCACCACAAATAAAGAACTACGGTTTAAACCTCAACCACCACGAATAAAGACCTACGGTTCAAACCTCAACCACCACGTATCAAGACCTACGGTTTAAACCTCAACCACCACAAATAAAGAACTACGGTTTAAACCTCAACCACCACGAATAAAGTCCTACAGTTTAAACCTCAACCACCACGAATAAAGAACTACGGTTTAAACCTCAACCACCACGTATAAAGAACTACGGTTTAAACCTCAACCACCACGAATAAAGAACTACGGTTTAAACCTCAACCACCATGTATAAAGAACTACGGTTTAAACCTCAACCACCACGAATAAAGAGAACTATGGTTTAAACCTCAACCACCACGAATAAAGACCTACGGTTTAAACCTCAACCACCAAGTATAAAGACCTACGGTTTAAACCTCAACCACCACAAATAAAGAACTACGGTTTAAACCTCAACCACCACGAATAAAGACCTACGGTTCAAACCTCAACCACCACGTATAAAGACCTACGGTTTAAACCTCAACCACCACAAATAAAGAACTACGGTTTAAACCTCAACCACCACGAATAAAGACCTACGGTTCAAACCTCAACCACCACGTATAAAGACCTACGGTTTAAACCTCAACCACCACGAATAGAGAACTACGGTTTAAACCTCAACCACCACGAATAAAGAACTACGGTTTAAACCTCAACCACCACGTAAAGAGAACTACGGTTTAAACCTCAACCACCACAGAAACAGACCTACGGTTTTAAACCTCAACCACCACGTATAAAGACCTACGGTTTAAACCTCAACCACCACGAATAGAGAACTACGGTTTAAACCTCAACCACCACGAATAAAGAACTACGGTTCAAACCTCAACCACCACGAATAAAGAACTCCGGTTTAAACCTCAACCACCACATAAAGAGAACTACGGTTCAAACCTCAACCACCACAGAAAGAGACCTACGGTTTAAACCTCAACCACCACGAATAAAGAACTACGGTTCAAACCTCAACCACCACGAATAAAGAACTACGGTTTAAACCTCAACCACCACATAAAGAGAACTACGGTTTAAACCTCAACCACCACAGAAACAGACCTACGGTTTTAAACCTCAAACACCACGTATAAAGACCTATGGTTTAAACCTCAACCACCACGAATAAAGAACTACGGTTTAAACCTCAACCTCCACGAATAAAGACCTACGGTTTAAACCTCAACCACCATGAATAAAGACCTACGGTTTAAACCTCAACCACCACGAATAAAGAACTACGGTTCAAACCTCAACCACCACGAATAAAGAACTCTGGTTTAAACCTCAACCACCACATAAAGAGAACTACGGTTCAAACCTCAACCACCACAAATAAATAACTCTGGTTTAAACCTCAACCACCACATGAAGAGAACTACGGTTTAAACCTCAACCACCACATAAAGAGACCTACGGTTTAAACCTCAACCACCACGAATAAAGACCTACGGTTTAAACCTCAACCACCACGAATAAAGAACTACGGTTTAAACCTCAACCACCACGAATAAAGACCTACGGTTTAAACCTCAACCACCACGAATAAAGAGACCTACGGTTTAAACCTCAACCACCACGTATAAAGAACTATGGTTTAAACCTCAACCACCACGTATGAAGAACTACGGTTTAAACCTCAACCACCACGAATAAAGACCCACGGTTTAAACCTCAACCACCACGTATAAAGAGAACTACGGTTTAAACCTCAACCACCACGAATAAAGAGAACTACGATTTAAACCTCAACCACCACGAATAAAGAACTACGGTTTAAACCTCAACCACCACGTATAAAGAACTACGGTTTAAACCTCAACCACCACGTATAAAGAGAACTACGGTTTAAACCTCAACCACCACGAATAAAGAACTACGGTTTAAACCTCAACCACCACGAATAAAGACCTATGGTTTAAACCTCAACCACCACAAATAACGACCCACGGTTTAAACCTCAACCACCACGAATAAAAAACTACGGTTTAAACCTCAACCACCACGAATAAAGACCTACGATTTAAACCTCAACCACCACGAATAAAGAACTACGGTTTAAACCTCAACCACCACGTATAAAGAACTACGGTTTAAACCTCAACCACCACGAATAAAGAACTACGGTTTAAACCTCAACCACCACGAATAAAGAACTACGGTTTAAACCTCAACCACCACGTATAAAGACCTACGGTTTAAACCTCAACCACCACAAATAAAGAACTACGGTTTAAACCTCAACCACCACGAATAAAGACCTACGGTTCAAACCTCAACCACCACGTATAAAGACCTACGGTTTAAACCTCAACCACCACGAATAAAGACCTACGGTTTAAACCTCAACCACCACGAATAAAGACCTACGGTTTAAACCTCAACCACCACGTATAAAGACCTACGGTTTAAACCTCAACCACCACAAATAAAGAACTCCGGTTTAAACCTCAACCACCACAAATAAAGACCTACGGTTCAAACCTCAACCACCACGTATCAAGACCTACGGTTTAAACCTCAACCACCACGAATAAAGAACTACGGTTTAAACCTCAACCACCATGTATAAAGAACTACGGTTTAAACCTCAACCACCACGTATAAAGAACTATGGTTTAAACCTCAACCACCACGAATAAAGAGAACTACGGTTTAAACCTCAACCACCACGAATAAAGACCTACGGTTTAAACCTCAACCACCAAGTATAAAGACCTAAGGTTTAAACCTCAACCACCACAAATAAAGAACTACGGTTTAAACCTCAACCACCACGAATAAAGACCTACGGTTCAAACCTCAACCACCACGTATAAAGACCTACGGTTTAAACCTCAACCACCACAAATAAAGAACTACGGTTTAAACCTCAACCACCATGAATAAAGACCTACGGTTCAAACCTCAACCACCACGTATAAAGACCTACGGTTTAAACCTCAACCACCACGAATAAAGAACTACGGTTTAAACCTCAACCACCACGAATAAAGAACTACGGTTTAAACCTCAACCACCACATAAAGAGAACTACGGTTTAAACCTCAACCACCACAGAAACAGACCTACGGTTTTGAACCTCAACCACCACATATAAAGACCTACGGTTTAAACCTCAACCACCACGTATAAAGAACTACAGTTTAAACCTCAACCTCCACGAATAAAGACCTACGGTTTAAACCTCAACCACCACGAATAAAGACCTACGGTTTAAACCTCAACCACCACGAATAAAGAACTACGGTTCAAACCTCAACCACCACGAATAAAGAACTCTGGTTTAAACCTCAACCACCACATAAAGAGAACTACGGTTCAAACCTCAACCACCACGAATAAAGAACTACGGTTTAAACCTCAACCACCACATAAAGAGAACTACGGTTTAAACCTCAACCACCACAGAAACAGACCTACGGTTTTAAACCTCAACCACCACGTATAAAGACCTATGGTTTAAACCTCAACCGCCACGAATAAAGAACTACGGTTTAAACCTCAACCACCACGAATAAAGAACTACGGTTTAAACCTCAACCACCACGAATAAAGAACTACGGTTCAAACTTCAACCACCACGAATAAAGAACTCCGGTTAAACCTCAACCACCACATAAAGAGAACTACGGTTCAAACCTCAACCACCACAAATAAATAACTCTGGTTTAAACCTCAACCACCACATAAAGAGAACTACGGTTTAAACCTCAACCACCACATAAAGAGACCTACGGTTTAAACCTCAACCACCACGAATAAAGACCTACGGTTTAAACCTCAACCACCACGAATAAAGAACTACGGTTTAAACCTCAACCACCATGAATAAAGACCTACGGTTTAAACCTCAACCACCACGAATAAAGAGACCTACGGTTTAAACCTCAACCACCACGTATAAAGAACTATTGTTTAAACCTCAACCACCACGTATGAAGAACTACGGTTTAAACCTCAACCACCACGAATAAAGACCCACGGTTTAAACCTCAACCACCACGAATAAAGAGAACTACGGTTTAAACCTCAACCACCACGAATAAAGAACTACGGTTTAAACCTCAACCACCACGTATAAAGAACTACGGTTTAAACCTCAACCACCACGTATAAAGAGAACTACGGTTTAAACCTCAACCACCACGAATAAAGAACTACGGTTTAAACCTCAACCACCACGAATAAAGAACTACGGTTTAAAACTCAACCACCACGAATAAAGACCTATGGTTTAAACCTCAACCACCACAAATAACGACCCACGGTTTAAACCTCAACCACCACGAATAAAAAACTACGGTTTAAACCTCAACCACCATGAATAAAGACCTATGATTTAAACCTCAACCACCACGAATAAAGAACTACGGTTTAAACCTCAACCACCACGTATAAAGAACTACGGTTTAAACCTCAACCACCACGAATAAAGAACTACGGTTTAATCCTCAACCACCACGAATAAAGAACTACGGTTTAAACCTCAACCACCACGTATAAAGACCTACGGTTTAAACCTCAACCACCACAAATAAAGAACTACGGTTTAAACCTCAACCACCACGAATAAAGACCTACGGTTCAAACCTCAACCACCACGTATAAAGACCTACGGTTTAAACCTCAACCACCACGAATAAAGACCTACGGTTTAAACCTCAACCACCACGAATAAAGACCTACGGTTTAAACCTCAACCACCACGTATAAAGACCTACGGTTTAAACCTCAACCACCACAAATAAAGAACTACGGTTTAAACCTCAACCACCACGAATAAAGACCTACGGTTCAAACCTCAACCACCACGTATCAAGACCTACGGTTTAAACCTCAACCACCACAAATAAAGAACTACGGTTTAAACCTCAACCACCACGAATAAAGTCCTACAGTTTAAACCTCAACCACCACGAATAAAGAACTACGGTTTAAACCTCAACCACCACGTATAAAGAACTACGGTTTAAACCTCAACCACCACGAATAAAGAACTACGGTTTAAACCTCAACCACCATGTATAAAGAACTACGGTTTAAACCTCAACCACCACGAATAAAGAGAACTATGGTTTAAACCTCAACCACCACGAATAAAGACCTACGGTTCAAACCTCAACCACCACGAATAGAGAACTACGGTTTAAACCTCAACCACCACGAATAAAGAACTACGGTTTAAACCTCAACCACCACGAATAAAGACCTACGGTTCAAACCTCAACCACCACGTATAAAGACCTACGGTTTAAACCTCAACCACCACAAATAAAGAACTACGGTTTAAACCTCAACCACCACGAATAAAGACCTACGGTTCAAACCTCAACCACCACGAATAAAGACCTACGGTTCAAACCTCAACCACCACGAATAGAGAACTACGGTTTAAACCTCAACCACCACGAATAAAGAACTACGGTTTAAACCTCAACCACCACGTAAAGAGAACTACGGTTTAAACCTCAACCACCACAGAAACAGACCTACGGTTTTAAACCTCAACCACCACGTATAAAGACCTACGGTTTAAACCTCAACCACCACGAATAGAGAACTACGGTTTAAACCTCAACCACCACGAATAAAGAACTACGGTTCAAACCTCAACCACCACGAATAAAGAACTACGGTTTAAACCTCAACCACCACATAAAGAGAACTACGGTTTAAACCTCAACCACCACAGAAACAGACCTACGGTTTTAAACCTCAACCACCATGAATAAAGACCTACGGTTTAAACCTCAACCACCACGAATAAAGAACTACGGTTTAAACCTCAACCACCACATAAAGAGAACTACGGTTTAAACCTCAACCACCACAGAAACAGACCTACGGTTTTAAACCTCAAACACCACGTATAAAGACCTATGGTTTAAACCTCAACCACCACGAATAAAGAACTACGGTTTAAACCTCAACCTCCACGAATAAAGACCTACGGTTTAAACCTCAACCACCATGAATAAAGACCTACGGTTTAAACCTCAACCACCACGAATAAAGAACTACGGTTCAAACCTCAACCACCACGAATAAAGAACTCTGGTTTAAACCTCAACCACCACATAAAGAGAACTACGGTTCAAACCTCAACCACCACAAATAAATAACTCTGGTTTAAACCTCAACCACCACATGAAGAGAACTACGGTTTAAACCTCAACCACCACATAAAGAGACCTACGGTTTAAACCTCAACCACCACGAATAAAGACCTACGGTTTAAACCTCAACCACCACGAATAAAGAACTACGGTTTAAACCTCAACCACCACGAATAAAGACCTACGGTTTAAACCTCAACCACCACGAATAAAGAGACCTACGGTTTAAACCTCAACCACCACGTATAAAGAACTATGGTTTAAACCTCAACCACCACGTATGAAGAACTACAGTTTAAACCTCAACCACCACGAATAAAGACCCACGGTTTAAACCTCAACCACCACGTATAAAGAGAACTACGGTTTAAACCTCAACCACCACGAATAAAGAGAACTACGGTTTAAACCTCAACCACCACGAATAAAGAACTACGGTTTAAACCTCAACCACCACGTATAAAGAACTACGGTTTAAACCTCAACCACCACGTATAAAGAGAACTACGGTTTAAACCTCAACCACCACGAATAAAGAACTACGGTTTAAACCTCAACCACCACGAATAAAGACCTATGGTTTAAACCTCAACCACCACAAATAACGACCCACGGTTTAAACCTCAACCACCACGAATAAAAAACTACGGTTTAAACCTCAACCACCACGAATAAAGACCTACGATTTAAACCTCAACCACCACGAATAAAGAACTACGGTTTAAACCTCAACCACCACGTATAAAGAACTACGGTTTAAACCTCAACCACCACGAATAAAGAACTACGGTTTAAACCTCAACCACCACGAATAAAGAACTACGGTTTAAACCTCAACCACCACGTATAAAGACCTACGGTTTAAACCTCAACCACCACAAATAAAGAACTACGGTTTAAACCTCAACCACCACGAATAAAGACCTACGGTTCAAACCTCAACCACCACGTATAAAGACCTACGGTTTAAACCTCAACCACCACGAATAAAGACCTACGGTTTAAACCTCAACCACCACGAATAAAGACCTACGGTTTAAACCTCAACCACCACGTATAAAGACCTACGGTTTAAACCTCAACCACCACAAATAAAGAACTCCGGTTTAAACCTCAACCACCACAAATAAAGACCTACGGTTCAAACCTCAACCACCACGTATCAAGACCTACGGTTTAAACCTCAACCACCACGAATAAAGAACTACGGTTTAAACCTCAACCACCACGTATAAAGAACTACGGTTTAAACCTCAACCACCACGTATAAAGAACTATGGTTTAAACCTCAACCACCACGAATAAAGAGAACTACGGTTTAAACCTCAACCACCACGAATAAAGACCTACGGTTTAAACCTCAACCACCAAGTATAAAGACCTACGGTTTAAACCTCAACCACCACAAATAAAGAACTACGGTTTAATCCTCAACCACCACGAATAAAGACCTACGGTTCAAACCTCAACCACCACGTATAAAGACCTACGGTTTAAACCTCAACCACCACAAATAAAGAACTACGGTTTAAACCTCAACCACCACGAATAAAGACCTACGGTTCAAACCTCAACCACCACGTATAAAGACCTACGGTTTAAACCTCAACCACCACGAATAAAGAACTACGGTTTAAACCTCAACCACCACGAATAAAGAACTACGGTTTAAACCTCAACCACCACATAAAGAGAACTACGGTTCAAACCTCAACCACCACGAATAAATAACTCTGGTTTAAACCTCAACCACCACATAAAGAGAACTACGGTTTAAACCTCAACCACCACATAAAGAGACCTACGGTTTAAACCTCAACCACCATGAATAAAGACCTACGGTTCAAACCTCAACCACCACGAATAAAGAACTACGGTTTAAACCTCAACCACCACGAATAAAGACCTACGGTTTAAACCTCAACCACCACGAATAAAGAGACCTACGGTTTAAACCTCAACCACCACGTATAAAGAACTATTGTTTAAACCTCAACCACCACGTATGAAGAACTACGGTTTAAACCTCAACCACCACGAATAAAGACCCACGGTTTAAACCTCAACCACCACGAATAAAGAGAACTACGGTTTAAACCTCAACCACCACGAATAAAGAACTACGGTTTAAACCTCAACCACCACGTATAAAGAACTACGGTTTAAACCTCAACCACCACGTATAAAGAGAACTACGGTTTAAACCTCAACCACCACGAATAAAGAACTACGGTTTAAACCTCAACCACCACGAATAAAGAACTACGGTTTAAAACTCAACCACCACGAATAAAGACCTATGGTTTAAACCTCAACCACCACAAATAAGACCCACGGTTTAAACCTCAACCACCACGAATAAAAACTACGGTTTAAACCTCAACCACCACGAATAAAGACCTACGATTTAAACCTCAACCACCACGAATAAAGAACTACGGTTTAAACCTCAACCACCACGTATAAAGAACTACGGTTTAAACCTCAACCACCACGAATAAAGAACTACGGTTTAAACCTCAACCACCACGAATAAAGAACTACGGTTTAAACCTCAACCACCACGTATAAAGACCTACGGTTTAAACCTCAACCACCACAAATAAAGAACTACGGTTTAAACCTCAACCACCACGAATAAAGACCTACGGTTCAAACCTCAACCACCACGTATAAAGACCTACGGTTTAAACCTCAACCACCACGAATAAAGACCTACGGTTTAAACCTCAACCACCACGAATAAAGACCTACGGTTTAAACCTCAACCACCACGTATAAAGACCTACGGTTTAAACATCAACCACCACAAATAAAGAACTACGGTTTAAACCTCAACCACCACGAATAAAGACCTACGGTTCAAACCTCAACCACCACGTATCAAGACCTACGGTTTAAACCTCAACCACCACAAATAAAGAACTACGGTTTTAAACCTCAACCACCACGAATAAAGTCCTACAGTTTAAACCTCAACCACCACGAATAAAGAACTACGGTTTAAACCTCAACCACCACGTATAAAGAACTACGGTTTAAACCTCAACCACCACGAATAAAGAACTACGGTTTAAACCTCAACCACCATGTATAAAGAACTACGGTTTAAACCTCAACCACCACGAATAAAGAGAACTATGGTTTAAACCTCAACCACCACGAATAAAGACCTACGGTTTAAACCTCAACCACCAAGTATAAAGACCTACGGTTTAAACCTCAACCACCACAAATAAAGAACTACGGTTTAAACCTCAACCACCACGAATAAAGACCTACGGTTCAAACCTCAACCACCACGTATAAAGACCTACAGTTTAAACCTCAACCACCACAAATAAAGAACTACGGTTTAAACCTCAACCACCACGAATAAAGACCTACGGTTCAAACCTCAACCACCACGTATAAAGACCTACGGTTTAAACCTCAACCACCACGAATAGAGAACTACGGTTTAAACCTCAACCACCACGAATAAAGAACTACGGTTTAAACCTCAACCACCACGTAAAGAGAACTACGGTTTAAACCTCAACCACCACAGAAACAGACCTACGGTTTTAAACCTCAACCACCATGTATAAAGACCTACGGTTTAAACCTCAACCACCACGAATAGAGAACTACGGTTTAAACCTCAACCACCACGAATAAAGACCTACGGTTCAAACCTCAACCACCACGTATCAAGACCTACGGTTTAAACCTCAACCACCACAAATAAAGAACTACGGTTTAAACCTCAACCACCACGAATAAAGTCCTACAGTTTAAACCTCAACCACCACGAATAAAGAACTACGGTTTAAACCTCAACCACCACGTATAAAGAACTACGGTTTAAACCTCAACCACCACGAATAAAGAACTACGGTTTAAACCTCAACCACCATGTATAAAGAACTACGGTTTAAACCTCAACCACCACGAATAAAGAGAACTATGGTTTAAACCTCAACCACCACGAATAAAGACCTACGGTTTAAACCTCAACCACCAAGTATAAAGACCTACGGTTTAAACCTCAACCACCACAAATAAAGAACTACGGTTTAAACCTCAACCACCACGAATAAAGACCTACGGTTCAAACCTCAACCACCACGTATAAAGACCTACGGTTTAAACCTCAACCACCACAAATAAAGAACTACGGTTTAAACCTCAACCACCACGAATAAAGACCTACGGTTCAAACCTCAACCACCACGTATAAAGACCTACGGTTTAAACCTCAACCACCACGAATAGAGAACTACGGTTTAAACCTCAACCACCACGTATAAAGACCTACGGTTTAAACATCAACCACCACAAATAAAGAACTACGGTTTAAACCTCAACCACCACGAATAAAGACCTACGGTTCAAACCTCAACCACCACGTATCAAGACCTACGGTTTAAACCTCAACCACCACAAATAAAGAACTACGGTTTTAAACCTCAACCACCACGAATAAAGTCCTACAGTTTAAACCTCAACCACCACGAATAAAGAACTACGGTTTAAACCTCAACCACCACGTATAAAGAACTACGGTTTAAACCTCAACCACCACGAATAAAGAACTACGGTTTAAACCTCAACCACCATGTATAAAGAACTACGGTTTAAACCTCAACCACCACGAATAAAGAGAACTATGGTTTAAACCTCAACCACCACGAATAAAGACCTACGGTTTAAACCTCAACCACCAACTATAAAGACCTACGGTTTAAACCTCAACCACCACAAATAAAGAACTACGGTTTAAACCTCAACCACCACGAATAAAGACCTACGGTTCAAACCTCAACCACCACGTATAAAGACCTACGGTTTAAACCTCAACCACCACGAATAGAGAACTACGGTTTAAACCTCAACCACCACGTATAAAGACCTACGGTTTAAACATCAACCACCACAAATAAAGAACTACGGTTTAAACCTCAACCACCACGAATAAAGACCTACGGTTCAAACCTCAACCACCACGTATCAAGACCTACGGTTTAAACCTCAACCACCACAAATAAAGAACTACGGTTTTAAACCTCAACCACCACGAATAAAGTCCTACAGTTTAAACCTCAACCACCACGAATAAAGAACTACGGTTTAAACCTCAACCACCACGTATAAAGAACTACGGTTTAAACCTCAACCACCACGAATAAAGAACTACGGTTTAAACCTCAACCACCATGTATAAAGAACTACGGTTTAAACCTCAACCACCACGAATAAAGAGAACTATGGTTTAAACCTCAACCACCACGAATAAAGACCTACGGTTTAAACCTCAACCACCAACTATAAAGACCTACGGTTTAAACCTCAACCACCACAAATAAAGAACTACGGTTTAAACCTCAACCACCACGAATAAAGACCTACGGTTCAAACCTCAACCACCACGTATAAAGACCTACGGTTTAAACCTCAACCACCACAAATAAAGAACTACGGTTTAAACCTCAACCACCACGAATAAAGACCTACGGTTCAAACCTCAACCACCACGTATAAAGACCTACGGTTTAAACCTCAACCACCACGAATAGAGAACTACGGTTTAAACCTCAACCACCACGAATAAAGAACTACGGTTTAAACCTCAACCACCACGTAAAGAGAACTACGGTTTAAACCTCAACCACCACAGAAACAGACCTACGGTTTTAAACCTCAACCACCATGTATAAAGACCTACGGTTTAAACCTCAACCACCACGAATAGAGAACTACGGTTTAAACCTCAACCACCACGAATAAAGACCTACGGTTCAAACCTCAACCACCACGTATCAAGACCTACGGTTTAAACCTCAACCACCACAAATAAAGAACTACGGTTTAAACCTCAACCACCACGAATAAAGTCCTACAGTTTAAACCTCAACCACCACGAATAAAGAACTACGGTTTAAACCTCAACCACCACGTATAAAGAACTACGGTTTAAACCTCAACCACCACGAATAAAGAACTACGGTTTAAACCTCAACCACCATGTATAAAGAACTACGGTTTAAACCTCAACCACCACGAATAAAGAGAACTATGGTTTAAACCTCAACCACCACGAATAAAGACCTACGGTTTAAACCTCAACCACCAAGTATAAAGACCTACGGTTTAAACCTCAACCACCACAAATAAAGAACTACGGTTTAAACCTCAACCACCACGAATAAAGACCTACGGTTCAAACCTCAACCACCACGTATAAAGACCTACGGTTTAAACCTCAACCACCATGTATAAAGAACTACGGTTTAAACCTCAACCACCACGAATAAAGAGAACTATGGTTTAAACCTCAACCACCACGAATAAAGACCTACGGTTCAAACCTCAACCACCACGAATAGAGAACTACGGTTTAAACCTCAACCACCACGAATAAAGAACTACGGTTTAAACCTCAACCACCACGTAAAGAGAACTACGGTTTAAACCTCAACCACCACAGAAACAGACCTACGGTTTTAAACCTCAACCACCACGTATAAAGACCTACGGTTTAAACCTCAACCACCACGAATAGAGAACTACGGTTTAAACCTCAACCACCACGAATAAAGAACTACGGTTCAAACCTCAACCACCACGAATAAAGAACTCTGGTTTAAACCTCAACCACCACATAAAGAGAACTACGGTTCAAACCTCAACCACCACGAATAAAGAACTACGGTTTAAACCTCAACCACCACATAAAGAGAACTACGGTTTAAACCTCAACCACCACAGAAACAGACCTACGGTTTTAAACCTCAACCACCACGTATAAAGACCTATGGTTTAAACCTCAACCGCCACGAATAAAGAACTACGGTTTAAACCTCAATCTCCACGAATAAAGACCTACGGTTTAAACCTCAACCACCATGAATAAAGACCTACGGTTTAAACCTCAACCACCACGAATAAAGAACTACGGTTCAAACCTCAACCACCACGAATAAAGAACTCCGGTTTAAACCTCAACCACCACATAAAGAGAACTACGGTTCAAACCTCAACCACCACAAATAAATAACTCTGGTTTAAACCTCAACCACCACATAAAGAGAACTACGGTTTAAACCTCAACCACCACATAAAGAGACCTACGGTTTAAACCTCAACCACCACGAATAAAGACCTACGGTTTAAACCTCAACCACCACGAATAAAGAACTACGGTTTAAACCTCAACCACCACGAATAAAGACCTACGGTTTAAACCTCAACCACCACGAATAAAGAGACCTACGGTTTAAACCTCAACCACCACGTATAAAGAACTATGGTTTAAACGTCAACCACCACGTATGAAGAACTACGGTTTAAACCTCAACCACCACGTATAAAGAACTACGGTTTAAACCTCAACCACCACGTATAAAGAGAACTACGGTTTAAACCTCAACCACCACGAATAAAGAACTACGGTTTAAACCTCAACCACCACGTATAAAGAACTACGGTTTAAACCTCAACCACCACGTATAAAGAGAACTACGGTTTAAACCTCAACCACCACGAATAAAGAACTAAGGTTTAAACCTCAACCACCACAAATAACGACCCACGGTTTAAACCTCAACCACCACGAATAAAAACTACGGTTTAAACCTCAACCACCACAAATAAAGACCTACGATTTAAACCTCAACCACCACGAATAAAGAAATAAAGAACTACGGTTTAAACCTCAACCACCACGAATAAAGACCTACGATTTAAACCTCAACCACCACGAATAAAGAACTACGATTTAAACCTCAACCACCACGAATAAAGAACTACGGTTTAAACCTCAACCACCACGAATAAAGAACTCCGGTTTAAACCTCAACCACCACATAAAGAGACCTACGGTTTAAACGTCAACCACCACGAATAAAGACCTACGGTTTAAACCTCAACCACCACGAATAAAGACCTACGGTTTAAACCTCAACCACCACGAATAAAGACCTACGGTTTAAACCTCAACCACCACGAATAAAGACCTACGGTTTAAACATCAACCACCACGAATAAAGAACTACGGTTTAAACCTCAACCACCACATAAAGAGAACTACGGTTTAAACCTCAACCACCACAGAAAGAGACCTACGGTTTTAAACCTCAACCACCACGTGTAAAGACCTACGGTTTAAACCTCAACCACCACGTATAAAGAACTACGGTTTAAACCTCAACCACCACGAATAAAGACCTACGGTTTAAACCTCAACCACCACGAATAAAGACCTACGGTTTAAACCTCAACCACCACGAATAAAGACCTACGGTTTAAACCTCAACCACCACGAATAAAGACCTACGGTTTAAACCTCAACCACCACGAATAAAGACCTAAGGTTTAAACCTCAACCACCACGAATAAAGACCTACGGTTTAAACCTCAACCACCACGAATAAAGACCTACGGTTTAAACCTCAACCACCACGAATAAAGAACTACGGTTCAAACCTCAACCACCACGAATAAAGAACTCCGGTTTAAACCTCAACCACCACATAAAGAGAACTACGGTTCAAACCTCAACCACCACGAATAAATAACTCTGGTTTAAACCTCAACCACCACATAAAGAGAACTACGGTTTAAACCTCAACCACCACATAAAGAGACCTACGGTTTAAACCTCAACCACCACGAATAAAGACCTACGATTTAAACCTCAACCACCACGAATAAAGAACTACGGTTTAAACCTCAACCACCATGAATAAAGAACTACGGTTCAAACCTCAACCACCACGAATAAAGAACTCCGGTTTAAACCTCAACCACCACGAATAAAGAACTACGGTTCAAACCTCAACCACCACGAATAAAGAACTCTGGTTTAAACCTCAACCACCACATAAAGAGACCTACGGTTTAAACCTCAACCACCACGAATAAAGACCTACGATTTAAACCTCAACCACCACGAATAAAGAACTACGGTTTAAACCTCAACCACCACGAATAAAGAACTACGGTTCAAACCTCAACCACCACGAATAAAGAACTCCGGTTTAAACCTCAACCACCACATAAAGAGACCTACGGTTTAAACGTCAACCACCACGAATAAAGACCTACGGTTTAAACCTCAACCACCACGAATAAAGACCTACGGTTTAAACCTCAACCACCACGAATAAAGACCTACGGTTTAAACCTCAACCACCACGAATAAAGACCTACGGTTTAAACATCAACCACCACGAATAAAGAACTACGGTTTAAACCTCAACCACCACATAAAGAGAACTACGGTTTAAACCTCAACCACCACAGAAAGAGACCTACGGTTTTAAACCTCAACCACCACGTGTAAAGACCTACGGTTTAAACCTCAACCACCACGTATAAAGAACTACGGTTTAAACCTCAACCACCACGAATAAAGACCTACGGTTTAAACCTCAACCACCACGAATAAAGACCTACGGTTTAAACCTCAACCACCACGAATAAAGACCTACGGTTTAAACCTCAACCACCACGAATAAAGAACTATGGTTCAAACCTCAACCACCACGAATAAAGAACTACGGTTCAAACCTCAACCACCACGAATAAAGAACTACGGTTTAAACCTCAACCACCACGAATAAAGACCTACGGTTTAAACCTCAACCACCACGAATAAAGACCTACGGTTTAAACATCAACCACCACGAATAAAGAACTACGGTTTAAACCTCAACCACCACATAAAGAGAACTACGGTTTAAACCTCAACCACCACAGAAAGAGACCTACGGTTTTAAACCTCAACCACCACGTAAAGACCTACGGTTTAAACCTCAACCACCACGTATAAAGAACTACGGTTTAAACCTCAACCACCACGAATAAAGACCTAAGGTTTAAACCTCAACCACCACGAATAAAGACCTACGGTTTAAACCTCAACCACCACGAATAAAGACCTACGGTTTAAACCTCAACCACCACGAATAAAGAACTACGGTTCAAACCTCAACCACCACGAATAAAGAACTACGGTTCAAACCTCAACCACCACGAATAAAGAACTACGGTTCAAACCTCAACCACCACGAATAAATAACTCTGGTTTAAACCTCAACCACCACATAAAGAGAACTACGGTTTAAACCTCAACCACCACATAAAGAGACCTATGGTTTAAACCTCAACCACCACGTATAAAGACCTACGGTTTAAACCTCAACCACCACGAATAAAGACCTACGGTTCAAACCTCAACCACCACGTATAAAGACCTACGGTTTAAACCTCAACCACCACAAATAAAGACCTACGGTTCAAACCTCAACCACCACGAATAAAGAACTACGGTTTAAACCTCAACCACCACGAATAAAGAACTACGGTTTAAACCTCAACCACCACGAATAAAGACCTAAGGTTTAAACCTCAACCACCACGAATAAAGAACTACGGTTTAAACCTCAACCACCACATAAAGAGACCTACGGTTTAAACCTCAACCACCACGAATAAAGAACTACGGTTTAAACCTCAACCATTACAACAAAACACACAAGTGGAAGGAAGATCATTTGTTTTCAACCACACTATTTCACATCATACATTTTATAATGAAGCTAAATCCATAAGTTGCCTGAGGCTAATTTAGAATGAAGCTAAACCCATATGTAGCCTGAAGCTAATTAACACTGAAGCTAGACCACTATGTAGCTTGAGGCTAACTTATAATTAAGCTGGAATCCCTATGAACGCTTAGGCAATGTTTTATGAAGCTAAACCCCTATGTAGCCTGAGGCCAATGAAACTAAACCCCTGTGTAGCCTAAGGCTAATGAAACTAAATGTCTATGTGGCCTGAGGCTAATTATACCTAAGCTAAACCCCTATGTTGCCTCAGGCTAATTTATACCTAAGCTAAACCCCTATGTTGCCTCAGGCTAATTTATACCTAAGCTAAACCCCTATGTAGCCTGAGGCTAATTTATAATGAAGCTAAACAGTGATGTAGCCTGAGGCTAATTTATAATGAAGCTAGATGTAGCCTGAGGCAAATTTATAATGAAGCTAAACAACGATGTAGCCTGAGGCTAATTTATAATGAAGCTAAACAACGATGTAGCCTGAGTCTAATTTTCCACAAAGATTTAATGCTGGGAAAGTTTCCAGCGTGGGTCCTGTTTGTTGAGGTGTGTTGTGATTAGAAGTTCTCATGCTGGGCCCTTGGATCAAACAGCCAGAAACGTGGCATGTCTTTACAGGGACTGGAGTGGTGGGATCACAACCCTTATCATCTCTCTACTTCTCCCTCTCTCTACTTCTCCATGTCTCTACTTCTCCCTCTCGCTATCCCTCTCTCTCTCCCTCTTTATATCCCTCTATATATCCCTCTCTCTCTCCCTCTCTCCATCCCTCTATATATCCCTCTCTCTCTCCCTCTCTCCATCCCTCTATATATCCTCTCTCTCTCTCTCTCTCTCTCTCTCTCTCTCTCTCTCTCTCTCTCTCTCTCTCTCTCTCTCTCTCTCTCTCTCTCCCTCTCTCTCCCCTCTCTCTCTCTCTCTCTCTCTCTCTCTCTCTCTCTCTCTCTCTCTCTCTCTATCCCTCTCTCTCACTCTCTCTATCCCTCTCACTCTCCCTCTCTCTCCCTCTCTCTTTCCTCTCTCTCTATCCCTCCCTCTATCCCTCTCTCTCTCCCTCTCTCTCTCTCCCTCTCTCTATCCCTCTCACTCTCCCTCTCTCTCCCTCTCTCTTTCCTCTCTCTCTATCCCTCCCTCTATCCCTCGCTCTCTCCCCTCTCTCTCTCTCCCTCTCTCTATCCCTCCCTCTACTTCTCCCTCTCTCTCTCCCTCTCTCTATCCCTCTCTATCCCTCTCTCTCTCCCTCTCTCTCCCTCTCACCCGCCCTCTCTCTATCCCTCCCTCTCTCTCTCTCTCCCTCTCTCTCTCTCTCTCTCTCTCTCTCTCTCTCTATCCCTCTCTACTTCTCCCTCTCTCTATCCCTCTCTACTTCTCCCTCTCTCTACTATCCCTCTCTACTTCTCCCTCTCTCTATGCCTCTCTACTTTACATTTACATGTACATTTAAGTCATTTAGCAGACGCTCTTATCCAGAGCGACTTACAAATTGGTGCATACACCTTATGACATCCAGTGGAACAGCCACTTTACAATAGTGCATCTAAATCTTTTTAGGGGGGTGAGAAGGATTACTTACCCTATCCTAGGTATTCCTTGAAGAGGTGGGGTTTCAGGTGTCTCCGGAAGGTGGTGATTGACTCCGCTGTCCTGGCGTCGTGAGGGAGTTTGTTCCACCATTGGGGGGCCAGAGCAGCGAACAGTTTTGACTGGGCTGAGCGGGAACTGTACTTCCTCAGTGGTAGGGAGGCGAGCAGGCCAGAGGTGGATGAACGCAGTGCCCTTGTTTGGGTGTAGGGCCTGATCAGAGCCTGGAGGTACTGAGGTGCCGTTCCCCTCACAGCTCCGTAGGCAAGCACCATGGTCTTGTAGCGGATGCGAGCTTCAACTGGAAGCCAGTGGAGAGAGTGGAGGAGCGGGGTGACGTGAGAGAACTTGGGAAGGTTGAACACCAGACGGGCTGCGGCGTTCTGGATGAGTTGTAGGGGTTTAATGGCACAGGCAGGGAGCCCAGCCAACAGCGAGTTGCAGTAATAAAGACGGGAGATGACAAGTTCCTGGATTAGGACCTGCGCCGCTTCCTGTGTGAGGCAGGGTCGTACTCTGCGGATGTTGTAGAGCATGAACCTACAGGAACGGGACACCGCCTTGATGTACCGGTTCCGGTTGGAGCGAGCGGTCGCATTCGCACTTCGCTCTGCAGGTTGTATAACTTTTTCATTACATTTCATTATAGTACAACGGTTGATTTGTCTAATCTTAGCAATTCTTCTTAGCTAGCTACATAGCCGTCCTTGTATCAGAGATAATTGCATAATTATCGTATTTCGTCGCCCTAACGTAGCCTTCACTGCTATTCGCCCAGGAGCTAGCTAACGCTAGCTAACGCACACAGATTAGCATCACTGTAGTGCTATTCACTCAACTGTACGACTTGATTAGTTTACTGTTAGCTAGCTACATAATCTTAGCCATTCTTCTTAGCTAGCTACATAGCCGTCCTTGTATCAGAGATAATTGCATAATTATCGTATTTCGTATTTCGTCGCCCTAACGTAGCCTTCACTGCTATTCGCCCAGGAGCTAGCAACGCTAGCTAACGCACACAGATTAGCATCACTGTAGTGCTATTCACTCAACTGTACGACTTGATTAGTTCAGTGTTAGCTAGCTACATAGCTGTCTTAGTTTCCAAGATAATTGTGTAGTTTAGTGTGTGTAGCCTTGGAGTGATTATCTTAATTCACTGAGGTTCGCTAGCCAGCTATTTGTCGTCCTTAACGTAGGAGACTCTGCTAGCTAGCCAACAGCTAACAGCTAACAGCTAGCCAACGTCTACTGAATAGAACCCAACAACCCGGTCGCATTCACAGGTAGTATCACATTTTGTTTCGAATTCAATCACCGGTCAGGGAGTATCACATTTTCATTTCATTACAGTACAACGGTTTGATTTGTTTGATCGTAGCTAGCTACATAGCTAGCTACATAGCCGTCTTTGTTTCAAAGATAATTGTGTAGTCTAGACCGATTTCCTAGGTTAGCTAGCCAGCTATTGTCGTTCTTTTAACTCAACGTAACGTAAACAACACTGCTAGCTAGCCAGCTAGCCCCCGAATAGCAGCACTGTAGAATTATTACACTCAACGGAACGACTTGATTAGTGTAGTGTCAACAACGCAGCTACTGCCAGCTAGCCTACTTTAGCAGTACTGTATCATTTTAATCATTTTAGTCAATAAGATTCTTGCTACGTAAGCTTAACTTTCTGAACATTCGAGACGTGTAGTCCGCTTGTCATTCCAATTTCCTTGCATTAGCGTAGCCTTTTCTGTAGCCTGTCAACTATGTGTCTGTCTATCCCTGTTCTCTCCTCTCTGCACAGACCATACAAACGCTCCACACCGCGTGGCCGCGACCACCCTAACCTGGTGGTCCCAGCGCGTACGACCCACGTGGAGTTCCAGGTCTCTGGTAGCCTCTGGAACTGCCAATCTGCGGCCAACAAGGCAGAGTTCATCTCAGCCTATGCCTCCCTCCAGTCCCTTGACTTCTTGGCACTGACGGAAACATGGATCACCACAGATAACACTGCTACTCCTACTGCTCTCTCCTCGTCCGCCCACGTGTTCTCGCACACCCCGAGAGCTTCTGGTCAGCGGGGTGGTGGCACCGGGATCCTCATCTCTCCCAAGTGGTCTTTCTCTCTTTCTCCCCTTACCCATCTGTCTATTGCCTCCTTTGAATTCCATGCTGTCACAGTTACCAGCCCTTTCAAGCTTAACATCCTTATCATTTATCGCCCTCCAGGTTCCTCGGAGAGTTCATCAATGAGCTTGATGCCTTGATAAGCTCCTTTCCTGAGGACGGCTCACCTCTCACAGTTCTGGGCGACTTTAACCTCCCCACGTCTACCTTTGACTCATTCCTCTCTGCCTCCTTCTTTCCACTCCTCTCCTCTTTTGACCTCACCCTCTCACCTTCCCCCTACTCACAAGGCAGGCAATACGCTTGACCTCATCTTTACTAGATGCTGTTCTTCCACTAACCTCATTGCAACTCCCTCCAAGTCTCCGACCACTACCTTGTATCCTTTTCCCTCTCGCTCTCATCCAACACTTCCCACACTGCCCCTACTCGGATGGTATCGCGCCGTCCCAACCTTCGCTCTCTCTCCCCCGCTACTCTCTCCTCTTCCATCCTATCTTCTCTTCCCTCTGCTCAAACTTTCTCCAACCTATCTCCTGATTCTGCCTCCTCAACCCTCCTCTCCTCCCTTACTGCATCCTTTGACTCCCTATGTCCCCTATCCTCCAGGCCGGCTCGGTCCTCCCCTCCCGCTCCGTGGCTCGACGACTCATTGCGAGCTCACAGAACAGGGCTCCGGGCAGCCGAGCGGAAATGGAGGAAAACTCGCCTCCCTGCGGACCTGGCATCCTTTCACTCCCTCCTCTCTACATTTTCCTCCTCTGTCTCTGCTGCTAAAGCCACTTTCTACCATTCTAAATTCCAAGCATCTGCCTCTAACCCTAGGAAGCTCTTTGCCACCTTCTCCTCCCTCCTGAATCCTCCCCCTCCCTCCTCCCCTCTCTGCAGATGACTTCGTCAACCATTTTGAAAAGAAGGTCGATGACATCCGATCCTCGTTTGCTAAGTCAAACGACACCGCTGGTTCTGCTCACACTGCCCTACCCTATGCTCTGACCTCTTTCTCCCCTCTCTCTCCAGATGAAATCTCGCGTCTTGTGACGGCCGGCCGCCCAACAACCTGCCCGCTTGACCCTATCCCCTCCTCTCTTCTCCAGACCATTTCCGGAGACCTTCTCCCTTACCTCACCTCGCTCATCAACTCATCCCTGACCGCTGGCTACGTCCCTCCCGTCTTCAAGAGAGCGAGAGTTGCACCCCTTCTGAAAAAACCTACACTCGATCCCTCCGATGTCAACAACTACAGACCAGTATCCCTTCTCTCTTTTCTCTCCAAAACTCTTGAGCGTGCCGTCCTTGGCCAGCTCTACCGCTATCTCTCTCAGAATGACCTTCTTGATCCAAATCAGTCAGGTTTCAAGACTAGTCATTCAACTGAGACTGCTCTTCTCTGTATCACGGAGGCGCTCCGCACTGCTAAAGCTAACTCTCTCTCCTCTGCTCTCATCCTTCTAGACCTATCGGCTGCCTTCGATACTGTGAACCATCAGATCCTCCTCTCCACCCTCTCCGAGTTGGGCATCTCCGGCGCGGCCCACGCTGGATTGCGTCCTACCTGACAGGTCGCTCCTACCAGGTGGCGTGGCGAGAATCTGTCTCCTCACCACGCGCTCTCACCACTGGTGTCCCCCAGGGCTCTGTTCTAGGCCCTCTCTTATTCTCGCTATACACCAAGTCACTTGGCTCTGTCATAACCTCACATGGTCTCTCCTATCATTGCTATGCAGACGACACACAATTAATCTTCTCCTTTCCCCCTTCTGATGACCAGGTGGCGAATCGCATCTCTGCATGTCTGGCAGACATATCAGTGTGGATGACGGATCACCACCTCAAGCTGAACCTCAGCAAGACGGAGCTCCTCTTCCTCCCGGGAAGGACTGCCCGTTCCATGATCTCGCCATCACGGTTGACAACTCCATTGTGTCCTCCTCCCAGAGCGCTAAGAACCTTGGCGTGATCCTGGACAACACCCTGACGTTCTCAACTAACATCAAGGCGGTGTCCCGTTCCTGTAGGTTCATGCTCTACAACATCCGCAGAGTACGACCCTGCCTCACACAGGAAGCGGCGCAGGTCCTAATCCAGGCACTTGTCATCTCCCGTCTTGATTACTGCAACTCGCTGTTGGCTGGGCTCCCTGCCTGTGCCATTAAACCCCTACAACTCATCCAGAACGCCGCAGCCCGTCTGGTGTTCAACCTTCCCAAGTTCTCTCACGTCACCCCGCTCCTCCGCTCTCTCCACTGGCTTCCAGTTGAAGCTCGCATCCGCTACAAGACCATGGTGCTCGCCACGGAGCTGTGAGGGGAACGGCACCTCAGTACCTCCAGGCTCTGATCAGGCCCTACACCCAAACAAGGGCACTGCGTTCATCCACCTCTGGCCTGCTCGCCTCCCTACCACTGAGGAAGTACAGTTCCCGCTCAGCCCAGTCAAAACTGTTCGCTGCTCTGGCCCCCCAATGGTGGAACAAACTCCCTCACGACGCCAGGACAGCGGAGTCAATCACCACCTTCCGGAGACACCTGAAACCCCACCTCTTCAAGGAATACCTAGGATAGGGTAAGTAAGGGTAGGTAATCCTTCTCCCCCCCCCCCCCCAACAAGATTTAGATGCAAGTGGCTGTTCCACTGGTTGTCATAAGGTGTATGCACCAATTTGTAAGTCGCTCTGGATAAGAGCGTCTGCTAAATGACTTAAATGTAAATGTAAATGTAAATGTTAGTTGAGAACGACAGGGTGTTGTCCAGGATCACGCCAAGGTTCTTAGCGCTCTGGGAGGAGGACACAATGGAGTTGTCAACCGTGATGGCGAGATCATGGAACGGGCAGTCCTTCCCCGGGAGGAAGAGCAGCTCCGTCTTGCCGAGGTTCAGCTTGAGGTGGTGATCCGTCATCCACACTGATATGTCTGCCAGACATGCAGAGATGCGATTCGCCACCTGGTCATCAGAAGGGGGAAAGGAGAAGATTAATTGTGTGTCGTCTGCATAGCAATGATAGGAGAGACCATGTGAGGTTATGACAGAGCCAAGTGACTTGGTGTATAGCGAGAATAAGAGAGGGCCTAGAACAGAGCCCTGGGGACACCAGTGGTGAGAGCGCGTGGTGAGGAGACAGATTCTCGCCACGCCACCTGGTAGGAGCGACCTGTCAGGTAGGACGCAATCCAGGCGTGGGCCGCGCCGGAGATGCCCAACTCGGAGAGGGTGGAGAGGAGGATCTGATGGTTCACAGTATCGAAGGCAGCCGATAGGTCTAGAAGGATGAGAGCAGAGGAGAGAGAGTTAGCTTTAGCAGTGCGGAGCGCCTCCGTGATACAGAGAAGAGCAGTCTCAGTTGAATGACTAGTCTTGAAACCTGACT
The DNA here is from genome assembly GCF_023373465.1 of Oncorhynchus keta. Taxonomy (NCBI): domain Eukaryota; kingdom Metazoa; phylum Chordata; class Actinopteri; order Salmoniformes; family Salmonidae; genus Oncorhynchus; species Oncorhynchus keta. The sequence continues at coordinate 947,494 of NC_068424.1, read as the reverse complement.
GATTTGGATCAAGAAGGTCATTCTGAGAGAGATAGCTACTTCTCCCTCTCTCTATCCCTCTCTACTTCTCCCTCTCTCTATCCCTCTCTACTTCTCCCTCTCTCTATCTCTCTCTATCTCTCTCAACTTCTCCCTCTCTCTATCCCTCTCTCTATCCCTGTCTCTATACCTCTCTACTTCTCCATGTCTCTACTTCTCCCTCTATCCCTGTCTCTATACCTCTCTCTACTTCTCCCTCTCTCTACTTCTCCCTCTATCCCTGTCTCTATACCTCTCTCTACTTCTCCCTCTCTCTACTTCTCTCTCTATCCCTCTCTCTATCTCTCTCTACTATCCCTCTCTCTATACCTCTCTCTACTATCCCTCTCTCTATCCCTCTCTCTCTCCTCTCTCTCTCTCTCTCTCTCTCTCTATCCCTCTCTCTATCCCTCTTTCTACTTCTCCCTCTCTCTATCCCTCTCTCTACTTCTCCCTCTCTCTATCCCTCTCTCTACTTCTCCCTCTCTCTATCCCTCTTTCTACTTCTCCTTCTCTCTATCCCTCTCTCTACTTCTCCCTCTCTCTATCCCTCTCTCTACTTCTCCCTCTCTCTATCCCTCTCTCTACTTCTCCCTCTCTCTATCCCTCTCTCTACTTCTCCCTCTCTCTATCCCTCTCTCTACTTCTCCCTCTCTCTATCCCTCTCTCTACTTCTCCCTCTCTCTATCCCTCTCTCTACTTCTCCCTCTCTCTATCCCTCTCTCTACTTCTCCCTCTCTCTATCCCTCTCTCTACTTCTCCCTCTCTCTATCCCTCTCTCTACTTCTCCCTCTCTCTATCCCTCTCTCTATCCCTCTCTCTACTTCTCCTTCTCTCTATCCCTCTCTCTACTTCTCCCTCTCTCTATCCCTCTCTCTACTTCTCCTTCTCTCTATCCCTCTCTCTACTTCTCCCTCTCTCTATCCCTCTCTCTATCCCTCTCTCTACTTCTCCTTCTCTCTATCCCTCTCTCTACTTCTCCCTCTCTCTATCCCTCTCTCTACTTCTCCTTCTCTCTATCCCTCTCTCTACTTCTCCCTCTCTCTATCCATCTCTCTACGTCTCCCTCTCTCTACTTCTCCCTCTCTCTATCCCTCTCTCTATCCCTCTCTCTACTTCTCCCTCTCTCTATCCCTCTCTCTACTTCTCCCTCTCTCTATCCCTCTCTCTACTTCTCCCTCTCTCTATCCCTCTTTCTACTTCTCCCTCTCTCTATCCCTCTCTCTATCTCTACCTCTCTCTCTCTACCTCTCTCTCTCTCTCTATATCAATTTCAATTCAATTCAAGGGCTCTATTGGCATGGGAAACATGTTAACATTGCCAAAGGAAGTGAAATAGATCATTAACAAAAGTGAAATAAACAATAAAAAATGAACAGTACAAATTACTCACAAAAGTTCCAAAATAATAAAGACATTTCAATTGTTATATTATGTATATATACAGTGTTGTAACGATGTACAAAAATGTGAAAGGGAAAATAAATAAACATAAATATGGGTTGTATTTAACATGGTGTTTGCTCTTCACTGGTTGTCTTTTTCTTGTGGCAACAGGTCACAAATCTTGCTGCTGTGATGTCACACTGTGGTAGTTCACCCAGTAGATATGGGAGTCTGTTTTCTAATTCTTTGTGGATCTGTGTAATCTGAGGGAAATATGTCTCTCTAATATGGTCATATATCAAATCAAATCAAATCAAATGTATTTATATAGCCCTTCGTACATCAGCTGATATCTCAAAGTGCTGTACAGAAACCCAGCCTAAAACCCCAAACAGCAAACAATGCAGGTGTAAAAGCACACATATATTTGTCAGGAGGTTAGGAAGTGCAGCTCAGTTTCCACCTCATTTTGTGGGCAGTGAGCACATAGCCTGTCTTCTCTTGAGAACCATGTCTGCCAACGGCGGCCTTTCTCAATAGCAAGGCTATGCTCACTGAGTCTGTACATAGTCAAAGCTTTCCTTAAGTTTGGGTCAGTCACAGTGGTCAGGTATTCTGCCACCTGCCACTCTCTCTCTCTCTCTCTCTCTCTCTCTCTCTCTCTCTCTCTCTCTCTCTCTCTCTCTCTCTGTCTCACTCTCTCTCTCTCTCTCTCTCTCTCTCTGTCTCTCTCTCTCTCTCTCTCTCTCTCTCTCTCTCTCTCTCTCTCTCTCTCTCTGTCTCTGTCTCTGTCTCTGTCTCTCTCTCTCTCTCTCTCTCTCTCTCTCTCTCTCTCTCTCTCTCTCTCTGTCTCTCTCTCTCTCTCTCTCTCTCTCTCTCTCTCTCTCTCTCTCTCTCTCTCTCTCTCTTGCTGTAACATTAGGGTGTAGGGTGTAGGGTGAATTCTGTAACATTAGGGTGTAGGGTGTAGGGTGAATACTGTAACATTAGGGTGTAGGGTGTAGGGTGTAGGGTGTAGAGTGTAGGGTGTAGGGTGAAGGGTGTAGGGTGTAGGGTGTAACATTAGGGTGTAGGGTGTAGGGTGAATTCTGTAACATTAGGGTGTAGGGTGTAGGGTGAATACTGTAACATTAGGGTGTAGGGTGTAGGGTGTAGGGTGTAGAGTGTAGGGTGTAGGGTGAAGGGTGTAGGGTGTAGGGTGTAACATTAGGGTGTAGGGTGTAGAGTGAAGGGTGTAGGGTGTAGGGTGTAGGGTGTAACATTAGGGTGTAGGGTGAAGGGTGTAGGGTGTAGGGTGTAGGGTGTAGGGTGTAGGGTGTAACGTTAGGGTGTAGGGTGTAGGGTGTAGGGTGTAGGGTGTAGGGTGTAGGGTGTAGGGTGTAGGGTGAAGGGTGTAGTGTGTAGGGTGTATGGTGCAGAGTGTAGGGTGTAACGTTAGTGTGTAGGGTGTAGGGTGAAGGGTGTAGGGTGTAGGGTGTAGGGTATAGGGTGTAGGGTGTAGGGTGTAGTGTGTAGGGTGTAGGGTGTATGGTGCAGAGTGTAGGGTGTAACATTAGTGTGTAGGGTGTAGGGTGAAGGGTGTAGGGTGTAGGGTGTAGGGTGTAGGGTGTATGGTGAAGGGTGTAGGGTGTATGGTGTATGGTGAAGGGTGTAGGGTGTAGGGTGTATGGTGAAGGGTGTATGGTGTAGGGTGTATGGTGAAGGGTGTAGGGTGTATGGTGTATGGTGAAGGGTGTAGGGTGTATGGTGTATGGTGAAGGGTGTAGGGTGTAGGGTGTATGGTGAAGGGTGTAGGGTGTATGGTGTATGGTGAAGGGTGTAGGGTGTAGGGTGTAGGGTGTAGGGTGTAGGGTGTAGGGTGAAGGGTGTAGGGTGTAGGGTGTATGGTGTAGGGTGTAGGGTGTAGGGTGTAGGGTGTAGGGTGTAGGGTGTAGGGTGAAGGGTGTAGGGTGTAGGGTGTAGGGTGTAGGGTGTAGGGTGTAGGGTGTATGGTGTATGGTGAAGGGTGTAGGGTGTAGGGTGTATGGTGAAGGGTGTAGGGTGTAGGGTGTAGGGTGTAGGGTGTAGGGTGTAGGGTGTAGGGTGTAGGGTGTAGGGTGTAGGGTGTAGGGTGTAGGGTGTAGGGTGTATGGTGTAGGGTGTAGGGTGTAGGGTGTAGGGTGTAGGGTGTAGGGTGTAGGGTGCAGGGTGTAGGGTGTAGGGTGTATGGTGTAGGGTGTAGGGTGTAGGGTGTAGGGTGTAGGGTGTAGGGTGTAGGGTGTAGGGTGTAGGGTGTAGGGTGTAGGGTGTAGGGTGTAGGGTGTAGGGTGTAGGGTGTAGGGTGTAGGGTGTAGGGTGTAGGGTGTAGGGTGTAGGGTGTAGGGTGTAGGGTGTAGGGTGTAGGGTGTAGGGTGTAGGGTGTAGGGTGTAGGGTGTAGGGTGTAGGGTGTAGGGTGTAGGGTGTAGGGTGTAGGGTGTAGGGTGTAGGGTGTAGGGTGTAGGGTGTAGGGTGTAGGGTGTAGGGTGTAGGGTGCAGGGTGTAGGGTGTAGGGTGTAGGGTGTAGGGTGTAGGGTGTAGGGTGCAGGGTGTAGGGTGTAGGGTGTAGGGTGCAGGGTGTAGGGTGTAGGGTGTAGGGTGTAGGGTGTATGGTGTAGGGTGTATGGTGTATGGTGGTGTAGGGTGTATGGTGTATGGTGAAGGGGTGTAGGGGTAGGGTGTAGGGTGTATGGTGAAGGGTGTAGGGTGTAGGGTGTAGGGTGTGAAGGGTGTAGGGTGTAGGTTGTGAAGGGTGTAGGGTGTAGGGTGTATGGTGAAGGGTGTAGGGTGTATGGTGTATGGTGAAGGGTGTAGGGTGTAGGGTGTATGGTGAAGGGTGTAGGGTGTATGGTGTATGGTGAAGGGTGTAGGGTGTAGGGTGTATGGTGAAGGGTGTAGGGTGTGCAATACAGTGAGTCTCTTTTCACCGTTAATTGAATAACAATTATTTCCACACCGGCTCCGACAATAGGACATTTCAGAAGACAGTCAGGTCTTGTTTGGTTTATACAGCAGAACCTCAAAGTTTAATCTCTGAATTTATTTGGAATTCTTCCACTGATTCTTTTAAACAGATTATCCTGTTATATCCTGTTGATATCCTGTTATTATCCTGTTATTATCCTGTTATATCCTGTTGATATCCTGTTATTATCCTGTTATTATCCTGTTATTATCCTGTTATATCCTGTTATATCCTGTTATTATCCTGTTATTATCCTGTTATTATCCTGTTATATCCTGTTATTATCCTATTATTAACCTGTTATTATCCTGTTATATCCTGTTATTATCCTGTTATTATCCTGTTATTATCCTGTTATATCCTGTTATTATCCTGTTATATCCTGTTATTAACCTGTTATTATCCTGTTATTATCCTGTTATTATCCTGTTGATATCCTGTTATTATATTTTTATTATCATGTTATTATCCTGTTATTATCCTGTTATTATCCTGTTATTATCCTGTTGATATCCTGTTATTATCCTGTTAGTGTCCAGTTATTATCCTGTTATTATCCTGTTATATCCTGTTATATCCTGTTGTTATCCTGTTATTATCCTGTTATTATCCTGTTATTATCCTGTTGATATCCTGTTATTATCCAGTTATATCCTGTTATTATCCTGTTATATCCTGTTATTATCCTGTTATTATCCTGTTATTATCCTGTTATTATCCTGTTGATATCCTGTTATTATCCTGTTATTATCCTGTTATTATCCTGTTGATATCCTGTTATTATCCTGTTGATATCCTGTTATTATCCTGTTATAACCTGTTATTATCCTGTTATAACCTGTTATTATCCTGTTATTATCCTGTTATAACCTGTTATTATCCTGTTATTATCCTGTTATATCCTGTTATATCCTGTTATTATCCTGTTATTATCCTGTTATTATCCTGTTATATCCTGTTATTATCCTGTTATATCCTGTTATTATCCTGTTATTATCCTGTTATATCCTGTTATTATCCTGTTATATCCTGTTATTATCCTGTTATTATCCTGTTATTATCCTGTTATATCCTGTTATTATCCTGTTATTATCCTGTTATATCCTGTTATTATCCTGTTGATATCCTGTTATTATCCTGTTATTATCCTGTTATTATCCTGTTATATCCTGTTATTATCCTGTTATTATCCTGTTATTATCCTGTTATTATCCTGTTATATCCTGTTGTTATCCTGTTATTATCCTGTTATTATCCTGTTATATCCTGTTATATCCTGTTATTATCCTGTTATATCCTGTTATATCCTGTGTTGATATCCTGTTCCTCCGTGAATGTTCTCTTTCTCTTCCTGTCCTCAGGTTTTACACTTCATGGATCTGCTGGCCCAGCTGAAGGTTGTAACTAACTGTGTGATGGTGGACTTCATCGACATGGCCCTGCCCTTTACCATCTGCATCGCCTTCCTCAACAGGTAGTTTTGAGGTTCATCTCAGAAATACAGAACTAAAGTTTTGCATAATTGCATCAGATGTTACATGCGACTGACTACAAGAGACTACCTAGAGGTTAGATAGGTGGGCCAGCAACCGGAAGGTCGCTGGTTTGAATGCCGTTGCCAACTGGGAAAAATCTAGCCTGGAACCAGTCTGTTTATTACACTACTTTTGTCGACTCAACATGTTTGGCATTTGACATGAAGTACTGGGAGTGGAATGTTAGCACAAAACAGGTATGGATTTCAGGCTAGGACAAGTCTGGTGGGGAGCACATTTCAGTTTCTGTGACAATTGACAATAAAGTCTTATCTGAACTAATTTAATATTGTCTTATGTTATATCACCAGCTGTGTCAACCCCGTCCTCTACAGCTTTGTGGGGCAGAACTTCAGGAAAAACCTGTTCCGACTGCTCCACTGTTCCCCCTCTGGCCCCGAAGGGACACACCCATACATCAGCACTAAGATGTCTACCTATTCCTACCACGTCTCCCAGGTACTGCACCTCACCAACAAAAACAAGCAGGCCATGGAGGCCATGTCTAATGTGAAGAGAGGAGAGAAAGAGGTGAAGTGTGTAGCTGTGTACTAATTCTAGAACCACAAATAGATGATGTGTTTTAATTCTAGAACCACAAATAGATGATGTGTTTTAATTCTAGAACCACAAATAGATGATGTGTTTTAATTCTAGAACCATAAACATATAATATGTGTTCTAATTCTAGAAGTATACAGATATGTGTTTTAATTCTAGAAGTATACAGATATGTGTTTTAATTCTAGAAGTATACAGATATGTGTTTTAATTCTAGAAGTATACAGATATGTGTTTTAATTCTAGAAGTATACAGATATGTGTTTTAATTCTAGAAGTATACAGATATAATATGTGTTTTAATTCTAGAAGTATACAGATATAATATGTGTTTTAATTCTAGAAGTATACAGATATAATATGTGTTTTAATTCTAGAAGTATACAGATATAATATGTGTTTTAATTCTAGAAGTATACAGATATAATATGTGTTTTAATTCTAGAAGTATACAGATATAATATGTGTTTTAATTCTAGAAGTATACAGATATAATATGTGTTTTAATTCTAGAAGTATACAGATATAATATGTGTTTTAATTCTAGAAGTATACAGATATAATATGTGTTTTAATTCTAGAAGTATACAGATATAATATGTGTTTTAATTCTAGAAGTATACAGATATGTGTTTTAATTCTAGAAGTATACAGATATAATATGTGTTCTAATTCTAGAAGTATTCTATATATTATGTGTTTTAATTCTAGAACTATACAGATATAATATGTGTTTTAATTCTAGAAGTATACAGATATAATATGTGTTTTAATTCTAGAACTATACAGATATAATATGTGTTTTAATTCTAGAAGTATACAGATATAATATGTGTTTTAATTCTAGAAGTATACAGATATGTGTTTTAATTCTAGAAGTATACAGATATAATATGTGTTTTAATTCTAGAAGTATACAGATATAATATGTGTTTTAATTCTAGAAGTATACAGATATATTATGTGTTTTAATTCTAGAAGTATACAGATATATTATGTGTTTTAATTCTAGAAGTATACAGATATGTGTTCTAATTCTAGAAGTATACAGATATAATATGTGTTTTAATTCTAGAAGTATACAGATATAATATGTGTTTTAATTCTAGAAGTATACAGATATATTATGTGTTTTAATTCTAGAAATATACAGATATAATATGTGTTTTAATTCTAGAACTATACAGATATAATACGTGTTTTAATTCTAGAACTATACAGATATAATATGTGTTTTAATTCTAGAACTATACAGATATAATACGTGTTTTAATTCTAGAACTATACAGATATAATATGTGTTTTAATTCTAGAACTATACAGATATAATACGTGTTTTAATTCTAGAACTATACAGATATAATATGTGTTTTAATTCTAGAACTATACAGATATAATATGTGTTTTAATTCTAGAACTATACAGATATAATATGTGTTTTAATTCTAGAACTATACAGATATAATATGTGTTTTAATTCTAGAAGTATACAGATATAATATGTGTTTTAATTCTAGAACTATACAGATATAATATGTGTTTTAATTCTAGAAGTATACAGATATAATATGTGTTTTAATTCTAGAAGTATACAGATATGTGTTTTAATTCTAGAAGTATACAGATATAATATGTGTTCTAATTCTAGAAGTATTCTATATATTATGTGTTTTAATTCTAGAACTATATAGATATAATATGTGTTCTAATTCTAGAAGTATACAGATATAATATGTGTTTTAATTCTAGAACTATACAGATATAATATGTGTTCTAATTCTAGAAGTATACTATATATTATGTGTTCTAATTCTAGAAACATACAGATATAATATGTCTTTTAATTCTAGAACCATACAGATATATTATTATGGAGGAGGGGGCCAAAATCCCTGCTGCAGTGTGTGCAAACCTGGTCAAGAACTACAGGGAACGTATGATCTCTGTAATTGCAAACAAAGGTTTCTGTACCAAATATTAAGTTTTGCTTTTCTGATGTATCAAATACTTATGTCATGCAATAACATGCAAATTAATTACTTAAAAATCATACAATGTGATTTTCTGGATTTTTGTTTTAGATTCCGTCTCTCACAGTTGAAGTGTACCTATGATAAAACATTACAGACCTCTACATGCTTTGTAAGTAGGAAAACCTGCAAAATTGGCAGTGTTTCAAATACTTGTTCTCCCCACTGTATGTGTTTTAGACCTGGAACAATACAGATATAATATGTATTCGAGTTCTAGAACCATAAAGATAGAATGTGTATTAATTCTTGAAGTGTACATATATAATATGTTTTCTATTTCTAGAATGACAAATATAAATGTGTTCTAATTCTAGAAACATACAGATATAATATGTATTTTAATTCTAGAACTATACAGATATAATACGTGTTTTAATTCTAGAACTATACAGATATAATACGTGTTTTAATTCTAGAACTATACAGATATAATACGTGTTTTAATTCTAGAACCATACAGATATAATATGTGTTTTAATTCTAGAACCATACAGATATACAGTATTATGTGTTTTAATTCTAGAACTAATACAGATATTATATGTGTTATAATTCTAGAACTATACAGAGATAATACAGTATGTGTTCTAATTCTATTTCCTGGTCAGAAACTAGGTTGAAGATAATGAATCTTAAGACAACGTATAAATTCCATGCAGAAGCTTTCGAAAATGAACACAAATTAACTCATTTGACCAGCGCTATTGTTGATTCTACAGAAATGTAGTAATAAAGGTGATGTAGATCATTTGAAAACCGTTTAACCGAATAGAATGACAGTAAAACAGGCTGAGTAGTTAGGAGATTCACTACAATTTGTGTTAATTTTCCAAACGTTCTGTAGGGGAGAGAGTGGAACCTTATGCAAAATCATTAATTTGATAAAATATTTAGGACGAGGTCGTAATTTCACAGAGTCTGTGAAGGAAGAAACCACATGGAAAAAAGTGGTAAAGCAAGTTACGTTCAAATAAATAATTTTGTGAACAAACTCTAGCGCTTGACTTTTTCCCCACTTGAGGGTCATCAGGTAGCCAAGTGTTTAGAGCGCCAGTAACCGAAAGGTTGCTAGATCGAATCCCTGAGCTGACAAGGTAAAAATCTGTCGTTCTACCCCTGAACAAAACCCACCGTTTCCTCGGCTGTCATTGTATATAACACTTTGTTATTAACTGACTTGCCTAGTTAAATAAAGGTTAAATAAAAAATACAAATACTAGCTCTGACCTGGCTGATAGCTACTTTAATGAGGAAAACATGTACTTACTATGCCTGTGATATGTGGTTGTCCCACCAGCTATTCTTTGTATATATTTTTATTTTATTTCACCTTTATTTAACCTGGTAGGCCAGTTGAGAACAAGTTCTCATTTACAACTGCGACCTGGCCAAGATAAAGCAAAGCAGTGTGACACAGACAACAACACAGAGTTACACATGGAATAAACAAGCATACAGTCAATAATACAGTTGAAAAATAAGTCTATATACAATGTGAGTAAATGAGGTGAGATAAGGGAGGTAAAGGCAAAAAAAAAGGCCATGGTGGCGAAGTAAATACAATATAGCAAGTAAAACACTGGAATGGTAGATTTACAGTGGAAGAATGTGCAAAGTAGAGATAGAAATAATGGTGTGCAAAGGAGCAAAATAAATAAATACAGTAAGGGGAGAGGTAGTTGTTTGGGCTAAATTATAGGTGGGCTATGACAGCTGGTGCTTAAAGCTAGTGAGGGAGATAAGTGTTTCCAGTTTCAGAGATTTTTGTAGTCCGTTCCAGTCATTGGCAGCAGAGAACTGGAAGGAGAGGCGGCTAAAGGAAGAATTGGTTTGACAGTGGTTCCATTTCTTCAGCCCCATCCCTCAGCTTTTTACCAAAAGGGTTCCTTTGTTATTGTTTCGACTAAGGATTACTGCTTTAATGGGATGCTTTCGACACCTTGTAGAGTCCATGTGAATTGAGGTTGTTCTGAGGGCAATATTAGGAAGATGTTTCTAACGTTTGGTATACTCAGTGTATGTGTGACTCAGAACTATATATATATATATCAGAACTATATGTATGTTGTATTCATAGTTGAATTTGTATAGGGAGACTGGTACATGTAGAGGTTTAATGTGTTCCATGGGTCTGGGAGAAATACTTTAACCTTAATGTACAGTCAACCACCTACGTCTTCACAACAGAACCTTAATGTACAGTCAACCACCTACGTCTTCACAACAGAACCTTAATGCACAGTCAACCACCTACGTCTTCACAACAGAACCTTAATGTCCAGTCAACCACCTACGTCTTCACAACAGAACCTTAATGTCCAGTCAACCACCTACGTCTTCACAACAGAACCTTAATGCACAGTCAACCACCTACGTCTTCACAACAGAACGTTAATGTCCAGTCAACCACCTACGTCTTCACAACAGAACGTTAATGCCCAGTCAACCACCTACGTCTTCACAACAGAACCTTAATGTACAGTCAACCACCTACGTCTTCACAACAGAACGTTAATGCCCAGTCAACCACCTACGTCTTCACAACAGAACCTTAATGTACAGTCAACCACCTACGTCTTCACAACAGAACGTTAATGTACAGTCAACCACCTACGTCTTCACAACAGAACCTTAATGTCCAGTCAACCACCTACGTCTTCACAACAGAACCTTAATGTCCAGTCAACCACCTACGTCTTCACAACAGAACCTTAATGCACAGTCAACCACCTACGTCTTCACAACAGAACGTTAATGTCCAGTCAACCACCTACGTCTTCACAACAGAACGTTAATGCCCAGTCAACCACCTACGTCTTCACAACAGAACCTTAATGTACAGTCAACCACCTACGTCTTCACAACAGAACGTTAATGCCCAGTCAACCACCTACGTCTTCACAACAGAACGTTAATGTACAGTCAACCACCTACGTCTTCACAACAGAACCTTAATGTCCAGTCAACCACCTACGTCTTCACAACAGAACCTTAATGTCCAGTCAACCACCTACGTCTTCACAACAGAACCTTAATGCACAGTCAACCACCTACGTCTTCACAACAGAACGTTAATGTCCAGTCAACCACCTACGTCTTCACAACAGAACGTTAATGCCCAGTCAACCACCTACGTCTTCACAACAGAACCTTAATGTACAGTCAACCACCTACGTCTTCACAACAGAACGTTAATGCCCAGTCAACCACCTACGTCTTCACAACAGAACCTTAATGTACAGTCAACCACCTACGTCTTCACAACAGAACGTTAATGTACAGTCAACCACCTACGTCTTCACAACAGAACGTTAATGCCCAGTCAACCACCTACGTCTTCACAACAGAACCTTAATGTCCAGTCAACCACCTACGTCTTCACAACAGAACCTTAATGTCCAGTCAACCACCTACGTCTTCACAACAGAACCTTAATGTACAGTCAACCACCTACGTCTTCACAACAGAACGTTAATGTCCAGTCAACCACCTACGTCTTCACAACAGAACCTTAATGTACAGTCAACCACCTACGTCTTCACAACAGAACCTTAATGTACAGTCAACCACCTACGTCTTCACAACAGAACCTTAATGTACAGTCAACCACCTACGTCTTCACAACAGAACCTTAATGTACAGTCAACCACCTACGTCTTCACAACAGAACCTTAATGTACAGTCAACCACCTACGTCTTCACAACAGAACCTTAATGCACAGTCAACCACCTACGTCTTCACAACAGAACCTTAATGTACAGTCAACCACCTACGTCTTCACAACAGAACCTTAATGTACAGTCAACCACCTACGTCTTCACAACAGAACCTTAATGTACAGTCAACCACCTACGTCTTCACAACAGAACGTTAATGCCCAGTCAACCACCTACGTCTTCACAACAGAACGTTAATGTACAGTCAACCACCTACGTCTTCACAACAGAACCTTAATGTACAGTCAACCACCTACGTCTTCACAACAGAACCTTAATGTACAGTCAACCACCTACGTCTTCACAACAGAACCTTAATGCACAGTCAACCACCTACGTCTTCACAACAGAACGTTAATGCCCAGTCAACCACCTACGTCTTCACAACAGAACCTTAATGTACAGTCAACCACCTACGTCTTCACAACAGAACCTTAATGTCCAGTCAACCACCTACGTCTTCACAACAGAACCTTAATGTACAGTCAACCACCTACGTCTTCACAACAGAACCTTAATGTACAGTCAACCACCTACGTCTTCACAACAGAACCTTAAGGTCCAGTCAACCACCTACGTCTTCACAACAGAACCTTAATGTACAGTCAACCACCTATGTCTTCACAACAGAACCTTAATGTACAGTCAACCACCTACGTCTTCACAACAGAACCTTAATGCACAGTCAACCACCTACGTCTTCACAACAGAACCTTAATGTCCAGTCAACCACCTACGTCTTCACAACAGAACCTTAATGCACAGTCAACCACCTACGTCTTCACAACAGAACCTTAATGCACAGTCAACCACCTATGTCTTCACAACAGAACCTTAATGTCCAGTCAACCACCTACGTCTTCACAACAGACGTGGTCCTTCTGTAGCTCAGTTTAGAGCATGGCGCTTGTAACGCCAGGGTAGTGGGTTCAATCCCGGGACCACCCATACGTAGAATGTATGCACACATGACTGTAAGTCGCTTTGGATAAAAGCGTCTGCTAAATGGCATATTATTATTATTATTATTATTATTATTATTATTATTATGTCCAGTCAACCACCTACGTCTTCACAACAGAACGTTAATGTACAGTCAACATCCTAGGCCTTCACAATAGAACCTTAATGTACAGTCAACCACCTACGTCTTCACAACAGAACCTTAATGCACAGTCAACCACCTACGTCTTCACAACAGAACCTTAATGTACAGTCAACCACCTACGTCTTCACAACAGAACCTTAATGCACAGTCAACCACCTACGTCTTCACAACAGAACGTTAATGTACAGTCAACATCCTAGGCCTAGCTGTAAAGTATGGCACATGAGATTAGTAACTTTCCTGAAATTCCCAGGTTTTTCCAGAAATCCTGGTTGGAGGATAATTCCTGCCTATTCCCTCCTATTTCCTATAATTTTACTATCAGAATTTCTGGAAAACCCAGGAATTCCGGGAAAGTTACTGTGCAACTCTAGGGAGAAACGACGATGATGATGAGAATATACATTGTGTTTATATTCTGTATCTGCGTTGGATCAGTGAAACATGTTGGCATCTTTCCATAGATGTGTATCTCTTCTGTAAGTGGACAGTATATGACTAAAATGGAACAAGTTTAAATCCTATACATCTCCTTGTGATTTCTGATTGTTGTGTACTTCTTCATCAATAGGGAAAAAGTGAGGTACAGTAACCTACCCAAGAGGTTGCATCATTTCCACATCCTCCCTACGCCTCAACACGCTTGTGTCAAAGCAAAAGTCTTAGTAATATACAGACCTGGTCGTTCTGTATCATCACAATCAACCGATACTGATTGCTAAAACGTTTGCTAGATGTTTTTCATAAGTTGTAATATGACTGCGTTCCAAGTCACGTGTCAGAACAGACCAATGACCTTGGCTGTCCATGCTCCGCACCATTCTAGAACACCCGTTACAAGGATTCCATCACAGCTTGTTAATCATTGAAGAGGTTCTCATTGAGAAGCTACTGTATCCCTGGACGAACACCTGCTGCTAACAGGTGGTCAGATAGGCTTCTAGACAGAGAGATAACACTCAGATGAGGATGGGGATTGGTGGAGAAAGTGGGGGGGGGAGGGTCGAGGCACAGATGCTTGTGATTGGTGGAGAGGGAGAGGGTCAGGAGTTATAAAGGATGGGGATTGGTGAAGACAGCTTCACTGGCAACATGATGAAGATTCTTCTGCTTCTAGGATTTGTGGCAGTGGCCCTGGCTGAGGTGACGCGTTTCGATGGGTAAAATATCAAACTTTTATTTTGAAATATTTTAAAATCACAAGTTCTCAGAATACAACATAGAAAAATATACTTAGAAAATTATGAAGATAGACTCTGTACATTACAATCTGTGCTACCATGTGGCTTATTGGTGATGAATGGAGACCTCGTGAATGACCATGTGGACGACTGTATTCTGATATGTTTATTAATGCTCCCAGAGATCTATAAAATGTGTTCTCTAACCCAGTTAGCGCATAACGTTCTGAGAACCATGTGTTTCTTAGAGCTTGGTGAGAGCATGGTTGTCCTATGGTTAACTTGCATAAAACCTTACCACAATGTTCTGAGAGTGGTGCAGGATAGTTTTGGAACATTCTCAGCACATTTATAGAAAAATATACATACTTTTTGGGGGGTATTTTATTACTTTAACAGAATGTTTCGTAACAGTTAAAAAATTGCTAAAATGAACTTTAAATGGATAGTCCATCAGACTATCTACAAACTTTCAGTAACATTTCAACTACCTACTAACCCTAGCTTTAAACCTAACCTTAACCCTAAATTTAACCCCTACCTTAACCCTTATCCTAACCCTAAATTTAACCCTTACCTTAACCCTTATCCTAACCCTAAATTTAACCCTTACATTAACCCTTATCCTGACCCTAAACTTAAACCTAACCTTAACCCTTATCCTAACCCTAAACTTAAACCTAACCTTAACCCTTATCCTAACCCTAAACTTAAACCTAACCTTAACCCTTATCCTAACCCTAAACTTAAACCTAACCTTAACCCTTGTCCTAACCCTAAACTTAAACCTAACCTTAACCCTTATCCTAACCCTAAACTTAAACCTAACCTTAACCCTTGTCCTAACCCTAAACTTAAACCTAACCTTAACCCTTATCCTAACCCTAAACTTAAACCTAACCTTAACCCTTATCCTAACCCTAATTGTAACCTAAGCAGTAGTTTATCAACAGATAATTTGTTATTAGTATGACCATCTCCAGAGCATGTACACGTGAAAAAACCAGACTATCCAAATATAAGTGTGACCTTTAATTTGAATTTTCGCAACGTTCTCCAACTGGTTTGACATTGGGAATGTTCTCAAATAGTTCAGGGGCTGTTTTTCTGGTAAGAATTTCAGTACTTCAGCATAATGTTTCCTACAGGTAGTTCTATTCAATATGATGTTCTCAAATAGTTCAGAGAACATTAAGAAAATAAACACAAACAAACGTCAGTAACGTTCAGAAAACTTATCTTAAAATACTATTTAAAAAATATCTACTTTCTTGTTCTCAGCATCAAGAAAACTCTCTCTATTCTCTATTTTGTTAAGTGTGTTCAGGTGTGTTGGCCACGCCCACTAACTGGCCACACCTGAGCTTTTATTTCTTTTAAATGGGGTCTGTTTGAATAGACAAAAATGAACAGCTTTGTATGTATAAAAAAACATGCCATACTGGCTCCTTCCCGGTGGTGCACTGGACTCATTCCACGGATAGAAAACAGAAAAAAGTATAGTTTCAAATCTCTGATGTCGTGTCACAATAAAAAAATGATCTGTTTACAAGATTAATTAATTTTCATGTTTCTTAGCAAAATGTTCTCAGAACTTTCCTGGAAACTATAAAAATAAATGTTCCCAGAACAGGCAAAATGTTCACTTTTACTGGTCAGAAAACATAGCTTCATTACCTCAACCAATGAGAAACAAAAACTCAAATTCCCACAACTTCCAAGAAACAAATGTGCTAGCTGGGTTTCTCTTGTCTTGGTTGTCAAGGTGTTCTATAATAACAGTGTATATCTCTTGTATTGGTTGTCAAGGTGTTCTATAATAACAGTGTAAATCTCTTGTCTTGGTTGTCAAGGTGTTCTATAATAACAGTGTATATCTCTTGTCTTGGTTGTCAAGGTGTTCTATAATAACAGTGTATATCTCTTGTCTTGGTTGTCAAGGTGTTCTATAATAACAGTGTATATCTCTTGTCTTGGTTGTCAAGGTGTTCTATAATAACAGTGTAAATCTCTTGTCTTGGTTGTCAAGGTGTTCTATAATAACAGTGTATATCTCTTGTCTTGGTTGTCAAGGTGTTCTATAATAACAGTGTATATCTCTTGTCTTGGTTGTCAAGGTGTTCTATAATAACAGTGTATATCTCTTGTCTTGGTTGTCAAGGTGTTCTATAATAACAGTGTAAATCTCTTGTCTTGGTTGTCCAGGGAGAAAGTGTTCCGTCTGAAGCCTGTCCTTGATGATCATGTTCTCCTTATCAAGGAGCTGGCCAACAGCATGGAGGTACATAAAAAACCCTTTCACTATTCTTAGCCGAGCCTAGCCAAGCTGTACTGGACTGGCCTGGTTACTGGTTACGATGCTGTGAAAGAAAAGAAAACATTTGAATTCAAATCATTTTGGTTCCCAGAGACTTATTTCAGGCCCCCTAGGTTCCCACACGAGAACCAGAACACTTTGCCTCTCTATGCTGTGAAGGACTTGTTTGAGGATGTACAGTATGTGTTAAAATGTGTGTCTCCCCCTTCCGCCCGTCTGTCTGTCTGTCTGTCTGTCTGTCTGTCTGTCTGTCTGTGTCTCCCCCCCTCCGCCCATCTGTCTGTCTGTCTGTCTGTCTGTCTGTCTGTCTGTCTGTCTGCCTGTCTGCCTGTCTGTGTCTCCCCCTCCGCCCCTGTCTGTCTGTGTCTGTGTCTGCTGTCTGTCTGTCTGTCTGTCCTGTCTGTCTGTCTGTCTGTCTGTCTGTCTGTCTGTCCTGTCTGTCTGCCTGTGTCTCCCCCTCCGCCCGTCTGTCTGTGCCTGTCTGTCTGTCTGTCTGTCTGTCTGTCTGTCTGTCTGTCTGTCTGTCTGTCTGTCTGTCTGTCTGTCTGCCTGTGTCTCCCCCCCTCCGCCCATCTGTCTGTCTGTCTGTCTGTCTGTCTGTCTGTCTGTCTGTCTGTCTGTCTGTCTGTCTGTGTGTGTGTGTCTCCCTCTGCAGGTGGACTTCTGGAGTCCTGAGAGTGCTGACCTGGTGACCATAGATATTGACGTGGATCTCCATGTTCCTGCTGCCCACACTGACATGGTCTACACCATTCTGCAGCAGAGTGGCATGGAGACTGGGTAATACAATATGTATCAATACTGGATGTCCGGGAAAATGTAGTAGTATCTTTATGTAGTAGTATACTGTAGTATATATATGTATAGATACTACTACATACCACTACATATAGATACTACTGGATACTACTACATATAGATACTACTACATATAGATACTACCTACATATAGATACTACTACATATAGATACTACTACATACTACTACATATAGATACTACTACATACAACTACATACTACTACATATATATATATATACTACTACACACAACTACACAGTGGTGGGAAAAGTATCCAATTGTCATATTTGAGTAAAAGTATAGATACCTCAATAGAAAATGACTCAAATTAAAGTGAAAGTCACCCAGTAAAATACTACTTGAGTAAAAGTCTAAAAGTATTTGGTTAAATGTAAAGGTAAAAGTACAACTAATTTCATATTTCTTATATTAAGGCAATCAGCACAATGTTCTTGTTTTTTTTAATTTACGGTTTAGCCTGGGGTCCAACTCCAACACT
This sequence comes from Oncorhynchus keta, assembly GCF_023373465.1. Taxonomy (NCBI): domain Eukaryota; kingdom Metazoa; phylum Chordata; class Actinopteri; order Salmoniformes; family Salmonidae; genus Oncorhynchus; species Oncorhynchus keta. The sequence goes on along the minus strand of NC_068424.1, from coordinate 929,357 downwards.
CGTCATTTACAAACTAAGCATGTGTGTTAAATGAGTCCTCCAGAACAGTAGAAGGCAGTAGAGATGACCAGGAATGTTCTCTTGATAAGTGTGTGAATTAGACACTTTTTCCTGTCCTGCTAATCATTCAAAATGTAACAAGTACTTCTGGGTGTCTGGGAAAATGTTTGGAGTAAAAAAAAGTACCTAGTTTTCTTTAGGAATGTGGTGAAGTAAAATCAAAAGTAGTCAAAAATATAAATAGGAAATACCCACAAAAACGACTTAGTTGTACTTTAAAGTATTTTTACTTGCTTCTACATATTGATACTACTGCATATAGATACTACTACATACCTCTACACCTGCATTGCTTGCTGTTTGGGGTTTTAGGCTGGGTTTCTGTACAGCACTTTGAGATATCAGCTGATCTAAGAAGGGCTATATAAATAAATTTGATTTGATTTGACAAAAGTTTGGAGTTGCCTCTTCACAGTTGACGTTGAGACTGGTGTTTTGCGGGTACTATTTAATGAAGCTGCCAGTTGAGGACTTGTGAAGCCTCTGTTTCTCAAACTAGACACTCTAATGTACTTGTCCTCTTGCTCAGTTGAGCACCGGGGCCTCCCACTCCTCTATCTATTCTGGTTAGAGACAGTTTGCGTTGTTCTGTGAAGGGAGTAGTACAGTGTTCTTCGGTTTCTTGGCAATTTCTCGCATGGAATAACCTTAATTTCTCAGAACAAGAATAGACTGACGAGATTCAGAAGAAAGTACTTTGTTTCTGGCCATTTTGAGCCTGTAATCGAACCCACAAATGCTGATATTTCAGATACTCAACTAGTCTAAAGAAGGCCAGTTTTATTGCTCCTTTAAGCAGGACAACAGTTTTCAGCTGTGCTAACATAATTGTAAAAGGGTTTTCTAATGATCAATTAGCCTTTAAAAATGATAAACTTGGATTAGTTAACACAACGTGCCATTGGAACACAGGAGTGATGGTTGCTGATAATGGGCCTCTGAACGTCTATGTAGATATTACATAAAATAAGGCTCGGTGTCCAGCTAGCGGGACAACTTCCTGTGAAACTGGAGGGCGCGTAATTCCCTAAAATGCCCTAAAATGTCATCAAACTATAATATTTATTTCGGAAAGAAGGATGTTCAATATGAAACCGATTTTAGCAGGTGCGCAACTTCATCATTGCGCGCAAAGATACGGATTTCCAAGACTGTCATCATACACAAACTGTTATTTCTTATTAGTTTTTGAAGTTACAAGCGTGAAACCTGGAACATAGACTGCTGCCACCCTGTGGAAGCCATAGGAATTGCATCCAGGGAGCTATTTCGCAATATGAGCTTTCTCTAAGAGGATGGTCTCTCAACAAAACAAACAAAATAATTATTTGGATTTTCTCCTACCATATCTAATGTGTTGTATTTTCCTAAATTATTTGAATAGTTCTACAAACTTCAAAGTGCTTTCTTTCCAATGGTACCAATTATATTTATATCCTGGCTTCAGGGCCTGAGCAACAGGCAGTTTACTTTGGGCACGTCATTCAGGCGGAAATAGAGAAAAAAGGGGCCCTAAGAAGTAAAAAATATGCTTTTTCCAGCGGCAATAGTCATTTACAACATTAACAATGTCTACACTGTATTTCTGATCTGAATTGTATGTTATTTTAATGGACAAAAATGTGCTTTTCTTTCAAAAACAAATAGATACTACCACATTCCCCTATAGATAATACATACTACACACTGACATAATCTTTACCCTGCTGTAGTAAAGTGGGATGGAGACTGTAATATAGATATTGTATATAGATATAAAGTAATCTACTACTGTTATCACTGTTACATAGATATTACTGGATACTATAGTACTGTTATTACTGTTATATAGATATTACTGGATACTATACTACTGTTATTACTGTTATATAGATATTACTGGATACTATATTACAGTGATTACTGTTATATAGATATTACTGGATACTATACTACTGTTATTACTGTTATATAGATATTACTGGATACTATATTACAGTGATTACTGTTATATAGATATTACTGGATACTATACTACTGTTATTACTGTTATATAGATATTACTGGATACTATACTACTGTTATTACTGTTATATAGATATTACTGGATACTATATTACAGTGATTACTGTTATATAGATATTACTGGATACTATACTACTGTTATTACTGTTATATAGATATTACTGGATACTATACTACTGTTATTACTGTTATATAGATATTACTGGATACTATATTACTGTTATTACTGTTATATAGATATTACTGGATACTATACTACTGTTATTACTGTTATATAGATATTACTGGATACTATACTACTGTTATTACTGTTATATAGATATTACTGGATACTATATTACAGTGATTACTGTTATATAGATATTACTGGATACTATACTACTGTTATTACTGTTATATAGATATTACTGGATACTATACTACTGTTATTACTGTTATATAGATATTACTGGATACTATATTACAGTGATTACTGTTATATAGATATTACTGGATACTATACTACTGTTATTACTGTTATATAGATATTACTGGATACTATATTACAGTGATTACTGTTATATAGATATTACTGGATACTATACTACTGTTATTACTGTTATATAGATATTACTGGATACTATACTACTGTTATTACTGTTATATAGATATTACTGGATACTATACTACTGTTATTACTGTTATATAGATATTACTGGATACTATATTACAGTGATTACTGTTATATAGATATTACTGGATACTATACTACTGTTATTACTGTTATATAGATATTACTGGATACTATACTACTGTTATTACTGTTATATAGATATTACTGGATACTATATTACAGTGATTACTGTTATATAGATATTACTGGATACTATACTACTGTTATTACTGTTATATAGATATTACTGGATACTATACTACTGTTATTACTGTTATATAGATATTACTGGATACTATACTACTGTTATTACTGTTATATAGATATTACTGGATACTATATTACAGTGATTACTGTTATATAGATATTACTGGATACTATACTACTGTTATTACTGTTATATAGATATTACTGGATACTATACTACTGTTATTACTGTTATATAGATATTACTGGATACTATATTACAGTGATTACTGTTATATAGATATTACTGGATACTATAGTACTTCATACTAATATAAATAGTATTTCTGCTCAGTGATGTATCATTGGATTTAGGTAAAACGTTGAGTTTTTCAATCAGTTTTCCACTTCGATTCAACGTCATCACATTGAATGTTTTGGTTTAAATGACGTGGAAACAACGCTGACTCAACCGTTTTTATGCCCAGTGGGAAGTATGTGGGTTACAGAGTGAAGCGAAAGAACTAAAGAGACTATTGACTGAAAGTAATCTGACCTTGGCAAAAGGTCCATTGAAGGCGGTGTGTCCATGGAACTAGCTGCTAAAAGAGACTCAGCCGTTAAGTTCATCAGGAGTTGCAACTGAACATCAGAGAAAGTAAGAGACACGCTTCCGCTGTGCTAGAAAGAGCCATCAGTCGTGGTGTAAGGACATGGACTGTCCAGGCTGTGGAATTTAAAAAGGCCTTGAACTGGAGAAAGAACAAGAGAACATTTAAAAGACTGAAAACAAGAAAGAGACTTTCCAATGAAAGATAAATAATACAATTTGACAGTATAATAGTATACGTTAATTACTATCTAGCATGTACACTGAGTGTACAAAACATTAAGAACACCTGCTCTTTCCATGACAGACTGACCAGGTGAATCCAGGTGAAAACTAGGATCCCTTAGTGATGTCACGTGTTAAATCCACTTCAATCAGTGTAGATGAAGGGGAGGAGACGGGTTAAAGAAGGATTTTTAAGCCTTGAGACAATTGAGACGTGTACGTGTGCCATGCAGAGGGTGAATGGGCAAGACAAAAGATTTTTAAGTGCCTTTGAACGGGGGTATGGTAGTAGATGCCAGGTGCACCGGTTTGTGTCAAGAACTGCAACGCTGCCGGGTTTTTCACTCTCACCAGTTTCCCGCGTGTATCGAGAACAGTCCACCACCCAAAGGACATGAAGGCTTTCGACAGCTTGTAGAGTCAAAGGCTTTCGACAGCTTGTAGAGTCAACATGGGCCAGCATCCCTGTGGAAGCATTGTAGAGTCAACATGGGCCAGCATCCCTGTGGAAGTCTTTCGACAGCTTGTAGAGTCAACATGGGCCAGCATCCCTGTGGAAGGCTTTCGACAGCTTGTAGAGTCAACATGGGCCAGCATCCCTGTGGAAATCTTTCGACAGCTTGTAGAGTCAACATGGGCCAGCATCCCTGTGGAAGGCTTTTGACAGCTTGTAGAGTCCATGGCTCGACAAATTGAGGCTGTTCTGAGGGCAAAAGGGGTGCAACTAGATATTAGAAGGGTGTTCCTGATGTTTGTTATACTCAGCGTACGTTGATGGGGGAATTGTCTCTGTTCTCAGAGTCCTGATTGAGGACCTACAGGCTCAGATGGAAGAGCAGCTGGACAACAGAACCCCAGACCCCAGAGTACACAGCTACACCAAATACAACAGTTGGGACAAAGTAAGATTCTCTCTATCCTTCTGTCTCTCTCTCTCTATCCTTCTGTCTCTCGCTCTCTCGCTCTCTCTCTGTCAATATATCCTAGTACAACAGTTGGAACAAAGTAAGATACTATCTCTCTCACTACCACTGTCTCTCTGTTTCTCCTCTCTTTCTCTCTCATCCCGCTCTCTCCCTTTCTCTTTCATCCCTCGATCTACGTGTGTCTCCAGATCCAGGCATGGATCTCCTCCATCTCCTCCTCAAACCCCGACCTGATCAGCCGTCAGGTGATCGGAAACACCTACGAGGGACGTCCCATGAACGTTCTCAAGGTATTACTCACGCTATTGTTGTTGAATAGTCTGGTCAGTGGTCTATGAAATAGTCTGGTCAGTGGTCTATGAAATAGTCTGGTTAGTGGTCTATGAAATAGTCTGGTCAGTGGTCTATGAAATAGTCTGGTTAGTGGTCTATGAAATAGTCTGGTCAGTGGTCTATGAAATAGTCTGGTCAGTGGTCTATGAAATAGTCTGGTCAGTGGTCTATGAAATAGTCTGGGTAGTGGTCTATGAAATAGTCTGGTCAGTGGTCTATGAAATAGTCTGGTCAGTGGTCTATGAAATAGTCTGGGTAGTGGTCTATGAAATGGTCTATGAAATAGTCTGGTCAGTGGTCTATGAAATAGTCTGGTTAGTGGTCTATGAAATAGTCTGATCAGTGGTCTATGAAATAGTCTGGTCAGTGGTCTATGAAATAGTCTGGTCAGTGGTCTATGAAATAGTCAGTGGGAAATAGTAGTGGTCTATGAAATAGTCTGGTCAGTGGTCTATGAAATAGTCTTGGTAGTGGTCTATGAAATAGTCTGGTCAGTGGTCTATGAAATAGTCTGGGTAGTGGTCTATGAAATAGTCTGGACAGTGGTCTATGAAATAGTCTGGGTAGTGGTCTATGAAATAGTCTGGGTAGTGGTCTATGAAATAGTCTGGTCAGTGGTCTATGAAATAGTCTGGTCTAGTGGTCTATGAAATAGTCTGGGTAGTGGTCTATGAAATAGTCTGGTCAGTGGTCTATGAAATAGTCTGGGTAGTGGTCTATGAAATAGTCTGGTCAGTGGTCTATGAAATAGTCTGGGTAGTGGTCTATGAAATAGTCTGGATAGTGGTCTATGAAATAGTCTGGTCAGTGGTCTATGAAATAGTCTGGTCAGTGGTCTATGAAATAGTCTGGTCTATGAAATAGTCAGTGGTCTATGAAATAGTGGTCTATGAAAATAGTCTGGATAGTGGTCTATGAAATAGTCTGGTCAGTGGTCTATGAAATAGTCTGGGTAGTGGTCTATGAAATAGTCTGGAGTGGTCAGTGGTCTATGAAATAGTCTGGACAGTGGTCTCTGAAATAGTCTGGGTAGTGGTCTATGAAATAGTCTGGTCATGAAATAGTCTAGTGGTCTATGAAATAGTCTGGGTAGTGGTCTATGAAATAGTCTGGTCAGTGGTCAGTGGTCTATGAAATAGTCTGGTCAGTGGTCTATGAAAATAGTGGTCTATGGTAGTGGTCTATGAAATAGTCTGGTCAGTGGTCTATGAAATAGTCTGGTCAGTGGTCTATGAAATAGTCTGGACAGTGGTCTATGAAATAGTCTGGTCTATGAAATAGTCTGGGTAGTGGTCTATGAAATAGTCTGGGTAGTGGTCTATGAAATAGTCTGGGCAGTGGTCTATGAAATAGTCTGGGTAGTGGTCTATGAAATAATCTGGTCACTGGTCTATGAAATAGTCTGGACAGTGGTCTATGAAATAGTCTGGGTAGTGGTCTATGAAATAATCTGGTCAGTGGTCTATGAAATAATCTGGTCACTGGTCTATGAAATAGTCTGGACAGTGGTCTATGAAATGTTCTAGCCTACTCTGGTTCACATTTTGGATCATTCACTAGCAGCTCTTATCCAGTGTAAACCTCTATTGAACACCATGTAGCCTACGTCAATCTCAACAACACAGACCTGTTGAACTAAAGGTTAAAGGAGTAAAACGTATCTCTACAGATCGGTAAGAAGTCCAGCTCCACCAAGCCCTCTATCTTCTTGGACTGTGGTATTCACGCCAGGGAGTGGATTTCCACCGCTTTCTGCCAGTGGTTCGTCAAAGAGGTGAGGCTCAGAGTGACATAGTACAACTCATTTAATAGGATATCAATGGACGCACAATGACACTTCTGTAATTCTATATCATATCATCTATATGCCCAGCTATGACATTTGGTTCCTTGGAAGTTGTGAGAATGTATGTTTTCGGTTTCACAACAGGTTGTTGCAAAGAAGCCATATGTTTCCTTAACATTCTTTTTAAACGTTCTGTGAACAGAAGTGAAAAATGTTGCTTGTTCTGAGACTGTTTATTTTTAGGTTGCAGGGAGGTGGTTATGAGAACGTTTTACTCGTTCCTTGACCGTTTTCCCGTTTTCTGCGAACAGACATTATTGGTTATTTGATAGTTTTTGAATAACTTCCTTAACTTTCACTGAATGTTAGCTTAGTTGTGCTATCTTTAACTCCAAGCTCAGATAGGACATTAATTTCCTTCGGTATTAATCATGCAAACACATGTCTTTTATTATTGTGACACGGTATCAGTGAGATTTAAACCTATAACTACCCGTGGGATGAGTCCAGTGCACCACCAGGAAGGAGCCAGTATGGAATGTTTTTTTTATACATACAAAGCTGTTCATTTTAGTCAAACAGACTTTATGTCAAAGGAAACGAGCACTATGAACATCAGGTGAGGCCAATTAGTGGGCGTGGTCAACACACCTGAACACACTTAACAAGATGAAGGCTAAAGAGAGGTTTGTTGACGCTGAGAACGGAATGTATAGGTTTTTAAATAACATTCTTAGAATGTTCTCCGAACGTTACTAAAGTTCACTTGTGTTTTTTTTTTTAATAGAACGTTTTCTTAACGTTCTCGGAACAATTTGAGAACATGACTTTAAATCGAACCATGAGGAAGCCTGTGGGAAACTATGCTGGAGTAATGAAATTCCCACAGAAGAACATTAACGTCCTCTGAACTATTTGAGAATAAATCCCTATGTCAAACCAGTTTGACAACGTTCCTACAACATTACCAAAATGAAGTATAACCATGTTTGAACTTTTAGGAAAAGTTATGTTAAGGTAATGAAATACCAAGAAAATTACATTTTTTTGCCAAGTTCCTTAAATGTGCTGAGAATGTTCCAAAGCTAAGCAACTATCCTGCACCGTTCCCAGAACGTTGTGGGAAGGTTGTATGCAAAATAACCATAGGACAACCGCACTCTCACTATGCTCTAAGAAACATATGATTCTCAGAACGTTATGTGCTAGCTGGGTATATTGTCCTCTTCCTCCATCGAAACAGTTCAGAACTCAAATTCATAACCCTCTCACTCTCGTCTTCCTCTCTCCCTCTCCTTCTCTTCCTCCTTCTTCCCAGGCTCTGTCCACCTACGGTAGTGACTCTGAGATGACCGGCCTGCTAAACCAGATGGATGTCTATGTTCTGCCCGTCTTCAACATCGACGGATACGACTTCACCCACAATAGCGTACGTTTTCCTTTAGCTGTTAGCCATTAACTTCTAGCCTGTTGGCCACTAGCCATTAGCCAGTTAGCCGTTAGCTGTTAACCAGTTAGCAGTTAGCCGTTCACTGTTAGCCAGTTAGCTGTTAGCCAGTTAGCTGCTAGCCAGTTAGCTGCTAGCCATTAGCTAGTTAGCCGTTAGCTGTTAGCCAGTTAGCAGTTAGCCATTAGCTGTTAGCCAAAAGTACACTAATTGCTGTTATACTTTATTACCTGATTATTGACACTGCCTGATTTCTGATGGCAAAAATGTGGTGTTTAACTACTCATTATACAGTATGTGATCAAATAAAAATAAATAATATTAGTCACATGCGCCGAATACAACACCTTACAGTGAAACTCCTACTTACGAGCCCCTAACCGACAGCTCAGTTTTTAAAAAATCACGCAATGCAGTATCACAGCAATTAGTGTACTTATGGATTTATGTTGTGGCTCGGTGTGTGTTTTGGACCTGTAGAACAGGATGTGGAGAAAGACTCGCTCCAGGATGTCTAGTTCCAGCTGCATCGGTGCTGATCCCAACAGAAACTGGAACGCTGGATGGTGCAGTGAGTACAGTCATATAAACTGTAACATGGAGGTGCATTTCTATAGAGATACAGTATAGAGTGTATTTCTACTATATAGAAGTGCATTTCTATAGAGATACAGTATAGAGTGTATTTCTACTATATAGAAGTGCATTTCTATAGATATACAGTATAGAGTGTATTTCTACTATATAGAAGTGTATTACTATAGAGATACATTATAGAGTGTATTTCTACTATATAGAAGTGTATTACTATAGAGAAACAGTATAGAGTGTATTTCTACTATATAGAAGTGTATTACTATAGAGATACAGTATAGAGTGTATTTCTACTATATAGAAGTGTATTACTATAGAGATACAGTATAGAGTGTATTTCTACTATATAGAAGTGTATTTCTATAGAGATACAGTATAGAGTGTATTTCTACTATATAGAAGTGCATTTCTATAGAGATACAGTATAGAGTGTATTTCTACTATATAGAAGTGTATTACTATAGAGATACAGTATAGAGTGTATTTCTACTATATAGAAGTGTATTACTATAGAGATACAGTATAGAGTGTATTTCTACTATATAGAAGTGTATTAGTATAGAGATACAGTATAGAGTGTATTTCTACTATATAGAAGTGTATTACTATAGAGATACAGTATAGAGTGTATTTCTACTATATAGAAGTGTATTACTATAGAGATACAGTATAGAGTGTATTTCTACTATATAGAAGTGTATTACTATAGAGATACAGTATAGAGTGTATTTCTACTATATAGAAGTGTATTACTATAGAGATACAGTATAGAGTGTATTTCTACTATATAGAAGTGTATTACTATAGAGATACAGTATAGAGTGTATTTCTACTATATAGAAGTGTATTACTATAGAGATACAGTATAGAGTGTATTTCTACTATATAGAAGTGTATTACTATAGAGATACAGTATAGAGTGTATTTCTACTATATAGAAGTGTATTACTATAGAGATACAGGATAGAGTGTATTTCTACTATATAGAAGTGTATTAGTATAGAGATACAGTATAGAGTGTATTTCTACTATATAGAAGTGTATTACTATAGAGACACCTGAAACCCCACCTCTTTAAGGAATACCTAGGATAGGATAAAGTAATCCTTCTCACCCCCCTTAAAAGATTTAGATGCACTATTGTAAAGTGGCTGTTCCACTGGATGTCATAAGGTGAATGCACCAATTTGTAAGTCGCTCTGGATAAGAGCGTCTGCTAAATGACTTAAATGTAAATGTAAATGTAGATACAGTATAGAGTGTATTTCTACTATATAGAAGTGCATTTCTATAGAGATACAGTATAGAGTGTATTTCTACTATATAGAAGTGTATTACTATAGAGATACAGTATAGAGTGTATTTCTACTATATAGAAGTGTATTACTATAGAGATACAGTATAGAGTGTATTTCTACTATATAGAAGTGTATTACTATAGAGATACAGTATAGAGTGTATTTCTACTATATAGAAGTGTATTACTATAGAGATACAGTATAGAGGGTATTTCTACTATATAGAAGTGTATTACTATAGAGATACAGTATAGAGTGTATTTCCATAGAGATACAGTATGGAGATGTATTACTATAGAGATACAATAGTCCTCCCTCCTCTCACCCTCTCCTCCCTCCTCTCACCCTCTCCTCCCTCCTCTCACCCTCTCCTCTCTCCTTTCACCCTCTGCTCTCTCCTTTCACCCTCTCCTCTCTCCTTTCACCCTCTCCTCTCTCCTTTCACCCTAACCTCTGTCCCCTCTCCTCTCTCATTTCACCCTCTCCTCCCTCCTCTCACCCTCTCCTCCCTCCTCTCACCCTCTCCTCTCTCCTTTCACCCTCTCCTCTCTCCTCTCACCCTCTCCTCTCTCCTTTCACCCTCTCCTCTCTCCTTTCACCCTCTCCTCTCTCCTTTCACCCTCTCCTCTCTCCTCTCACCCTCTCTTCACCCTCTCTTCTCTCCTTTCACCCTCTCCTCCCTCCTCTCACCCTCTCCTCTATCCTTTTACCCTCTCCTCTCTCCTCTCACCCTCTCCTCTCTCCTTTCACCCTCTCCTCTCTCCTTTCACCCTCTCCTCTCTCCTTTCACCCTCTCCTCTCTCCTCTCACCCTCTCTTCACCCTCTCCTCTCTCCTTTCACCCTCTCCTCTCTCCTTTCACCCTCTCCTCTCTCCTCTCACCCTCTCTTCACCCTCTCCTCTCTCCTTTCACCCTCTCCTCCCTCCTCTCACCCTCTCCTCTATCCTATTACCCTAACCTCTGTCCCCTCTCCTCTCTTCTCTCACCCTAACCCATCCCTCTCTCCTTTCACCCTCTCAGCCACTGGGGCCTCCTCCAACCCATGCAGCGACACATTCTGTGGCTCCTCACCCGAATCTGAGATCGAGGTGAAGAACGTTGCTGACTTCATCCGTAGGAACAAGTCGTCCATCAAGGCCTACCTCACCATCCACTCCTACTCTCAGCTGCTGCTCTTCCCCTACTCCTACACCTTTGAGCTGGCGGAGCATCACAGCGAGCTGGTCAGTACCTACCCCCTAACCCTGACCCTAACCCATAACCCTGACCCTAACCCATAACCCATAACCCATAACCCATAACCCTAACCCATAACCACTAACACTGACCCTACCCCCTAACCCTGACCCTAACCCATAACCCCTAACCCTAACCCATAACCACAAACACTGACCCTACCCCCTAACCCTGACCCTAACCCATAACCCATAACCCATAACCCATAACCCATAACCCATAACCCCTAACCCCTAACCCCTAAACCCTGACCCTAACCCATAACCACTAACACTGACCCTACCATAAACCCTGACCATAACCCATAACCACTAACACTGACCCTACCCCCTAACCCTGACCCTAACCCATAACCACTAACACAGTTGGTAACCATGGCGCTAACCCATAACCACTAACACTGACCCTACCCCCTAACCCTGACCCTAACCCATAACCACTAACACTGACCCTACCCTAACCCTGACCGTAAATGTAATGCACTAACATGACTGTAACCAGTCACTTTGACCCTATAAACCCTGACCTAAATAACCATAACACTATATAATGATATATAACACTGACCATACCCCCTAACCCTGACCCTAACCCATAACCCCTAACCCCTAACCCCTAACCCCTAACCCATAACCACTAACACTGACCCTACCATAAACCCTAACCCATAACCACTAACACTGACCATACCCCCTAACCCTGACCCTAACCCATAACCCATAACCCATAACCCCTAACCCTAACCCATAACCCCTAACCCTTACACCATTGAGCACCTTTGAGTACCTACCCTAACTCATAACACCTGACCCAACCCATAACACCTGACCCAACCCATATTCCCTGACCCAACACATAACCCCAGATCCAACCCATAACCCCTGACCATAATACCCCTCCTATAACCACCCCATCCAGACATCTAATACCCCTCCTATACCCACCCCATCCAGACATCTAATACCCCTCCTATAACCTCCCCATCCAGACATCTAATACCCTCCTATAACCACCCCATCCAGACATCTAATACCCCTCCTATAACCACCCCATCCAGACATCTAATACCCCTCCTATAACCACCCCATCCAGACATCTAATACCCCTCCTATAACCACCCCATCCAGACAGATATCTAATACCCCACCTATAACCACCCCATCCAGACAGATATCTAATACCCCTCCTATAACCACCCCATCCAGACAGATATCTAATACCCCTCCTATAACCACCCCATCCAGACAGATATCTAATACCCTCCTATAACCACCCCATCCAGACATCTAATACCCCTCCTATAACCACCCCATCCAGACATCTAATACCCTCCTATAACCACCCCATCCACACAGATATCTAATACTCGTCTCCCTTCACCACTCTAATATCAGGACATTTTTTGTATCTTTTCTCAGTCCCTCCTTCAGATCTATCATCGCTGCTCATCTTAACAAAGGTCGCCTCCAGGCCCTCTTCTGTTGTGTTGCTCTCACAGTGGTTTATAGAGATCTTTGTCACAGTCCTTCCCCAACTCTCACACTCCTGCTGTTAATACCTGGTGTATTTCGCTGACTCAGCGTCACACTGTCCTCTCCTCTCACCCTCCTCTCCTCTCACCGTCCTCTCACCGTCCTCTCCTCTCACCATCCTCTCACCATCCTCTCACCCTCCTCTCACCCTCCTCTCCTCTCACCCTCCTCTCCTCTCACCCTCCTCTCCTCTCACCCTCCTCTCACCCTCCTCTCCTCTCACCATCCTCTCACCGTCCTCTCCTCTCACCCTCCTCTCCTCTCACCATCCTCTCCCCTCACCCTTCTCTCCTCTCACCCTCCTCTCCTCTCACCATCCTCTCCTCTCACCCTCCTCTCCCCTCACCCTTCTCTCCTCTCACCCTCCTCTCCTCTCACCATCCTCTCCTCTCACCCTCCTCTCCCCTCACCCTTCTCTCCTCTCACCCTCCTCTCCTCTCACCCTCCTCTCCTCTCACCATCCTCTCCTCTCACCCACCTCTCCTCTCACCCCTCCTCTCCTCTCACCATCCTCTCACCGTCCTCTCCTCTCACCCTCCTCTCCTCTCACCATCCTCTCACCGTCCTCTCCTCTCACCCTCCTCTCCTCTCACCATCCTCTCACCCTCCTCTCCTCTCACCCTCCTCTCCTCTCACCCTTCTCTCCTCTCACACTCCTCTCCTCTCACCCTCCTCTCCTCTCACCCTCCTCTCACCCTCCTCTCCTCTCACCCTCCTCTCACCCTCCTCTCCTCTCACAATCATATCCTCTCACAATCATCTCCTCTCACAATCATCTCCTCTCACCCTTCCCTCCTCTCACCCTCCTCTCACCCTCCCCTCCTCTCCTCTCATCCTCCTCTCCTCTCACCCTCCTCTCACCCTCCTCTCACCCTCCTCTCCTCTCACCCTCCTCTCACCCTCCTCTCCTCTCACCCTCCTCTCACCCTCCTCGCCTCTCACCCTCCCCTCCTCTCCTCTCATCCTCCTCTCCTCTCACCCTCCTCTCCTCTCACCCTCCTCTCCTCTCACCCTCCTCTCACCCTCCTCTCCTCTCACCCTCCTCTCACCCTCCTCTCCTCTCACCCTCCTCTCACCCTCCTCGCCTCTCACCCTCCTCTCCTCTCTAACCCAGCCACTCATAGTACTTCGGTTCTTCCAGTTCTTCCATTGTCTAAAGATGGAACACGTTTGACCCCTGTATTGTACCGTTGTGGGTTTTAAATCTAAGGCAGTGATCCCTGTCCACCAATCTCTTCGCTCTCTCTCTCTCTCTCTCTCTCTCTCTCTCTCTCTCTCTCTCTCTCTCTCTCTCTCTCTCTCTCCTGCTGTAGATGACTGTTGCTGAGGGAGCTTCCAAGGCTCTCCGTAGTCTGCATGGAACCCAGTACACCAGCGGCCCAGGAGCTGCTACCATTTGTGAGTATACAGACCATGGCTACACCAGGCCTGTGGCCTTAAGCTTTATATAGCATGTTATTGAGAGCTGTGGAAGCTACAGTACAGCTCTACATTTGATTATCCAGGATATGAACCCACAGTGACTGAGTGATAAGGCCTCCTGTCATACTCTGATTTGATTTATATTTAGCTGTGTAGTGTGTAGTGTGCTGTCCTAGCTATAGCGCAATCCTCCAGGATATCACCCATAATATGTTTCTCCCGTTATCTCCTCCTCTCCAGACCCTGCTGCCGGTGGCTCTGACGACTGGGCCTACGACCTGGGGGTGAAGTACTCCTACACGTTCGAGCTACGTGACACCGGGCGTTACGGCTTCCTGTTGCCCGAATCTCAGATCAAGCCCACCTGTGAGGAGACCATGCTGGCCGTCAAGTACATCACCAGCCACGTGCAGAAGAACCTGTACTAGAGGGAACCACGCAGAACCCCTCCACTGCCCAGCAGGGCCACCAGTTATGTTTTCTCCTTGACAACAAACAATAAAACCAGCAACATGTTTAATCTCACAACTCCTCTCTGATTATAATGCTTTCTTTTGTCAATTAGTTATGGTCCAGACAGAGTGAACTACTGGACTGAGTACAGAAGCAGATAGTATCTTCTGCTCTACTTAATAATCTATATCTATTCTAAAAATGACACTCAAATTATCCATAATCATACTGAAAGGAATAACTTTTGGGATAAGCACTTATCTCAAAGTAGCATTTTCTGTCTATTTGCACTGTCTCTTGATTCAAATGAGAATGGTGAGAGAAACAGAGGGAGAGAGAGAAAGAGAGAGTCAGTGAGAGAGGGAATGAGAAATAGAGAGAGAAAGAGAGTCAGTGAGAGAGGGAATGAGAAATAGAGAGAGAAAGAGAGAGTCAGTGAGAGAGGGATTGAGCAATAGAGAGAAAGAGAGAGTCAGTGAGAGAGGGAATGAGAAATAGAGAGAGAAAGAGAGAGTCAGTGAGAGAGGGATTGAGAAATAGAGAGAGAAAGAGAGAGTCAGTGAGAGAGGGAATGAAAAATAGAGAGAGAAAGAGAGTCAGTGAGAGAGGGATTGAGAAATAGAGAGAGAAAGAGAGAGTCAGTGAGAGAGGGAATGAGAAATAGAGAGAAATAGAGAGTCAGTGAGAGAGGGAATGAAAAATAGAGAGAGAAAGAGAGAGTCAGTGAGAGAGGGATTGAGCAATAGAGAGAAAGAGAGAGTCAGTGAGAGAGGGAATGAGAAATAGAGAGAGAAAGAGAGAGTCAGTGAGAGAGGGATTGAGAAATAGAGAGAGAAAGAGAGAGTCAGTGAGAGAGGGAATGAGAAATAGAGAGAGAAAGAGAGAGTCAGTGAGAGAGGGAATGAGAAATAGAGAGAAATAGAGAGTCAGTGAGAGAGGGAATGAGAAATAGAGAGAAAGAGAGAGTCAGTGAGAGAGGGAATGAGAAATAGAGAGAAAGAGAGAGTCAGTGAGAGAGGGAATGAGAAATAGAGAGAGAAAGAGAGAGTCAGTGAGAGAGGGAATGAAAAATAGAGAGAAAGAGAGAGTCAGTGAGAGAGGGAATGAGAAATAGAGAGAAAGAGAGAGTCAGTGAGAGAGGGAATGAGAAATAGAGAGAAAGAGAGAGTCAGTGAGAGAGGGAATGAGAAATAGAGAGAGAAAGAGAGAGTCAGTGAGAGAGGGAATGAGAAATAGAGAGAGAAAGAGAGAGTCAGTGAGAGAGGGAATGAGAAATCAGGGAAAGAGGAGTCAGTGGGAATGAGAAATGAGAGAAAGAGGGTCAGTGAGAGAGGGAATGAGAAATAGAGAGAATTTGAGAGTCAGTGAGAGAGGGAATGAGAAATAGAGGACGTGACAGTCAGTGAGAAAGTAATGAGACATGGAGAACCTCAGAGTCAGTGAGAGAGGGAATAACATAGGAGAAAGAGAGAGTCAGTGAGAGAGGGAATTGCATGAGAGAACCAATCACAGATCTACTGTCTGAGGATTCATTGTGGGTTTAACCAATTCTCAGGGGATCTACTAGGGTCTGGCTTTCAGCCAATGAGGAATCAATCCCAGATTTGGGTCCGGCAGCAGTAACACAGGACGTGACAGCCATAGAGTAAAGTACTATCTCCATGGCAGCACCTCATGTCTGACTGTAGAAAATAACTGGGCCACAGATCTACTGTCTATCTATTGCATGGGAACCAATCACAGATCTACTGTCTGTCTATCTATTGCATGAGAACCAATCACAGATCTACTGTCTGTCTATCTATTGCATGGGAACCAATCACAGATCTACTGTCTGTCTATTGCATGGGAACCAATCACAGATCTACTGTCTGTCTATTGCATGGGAACCAATCACAGATCTACTGTCTGTTTATTGCATGGGAACCAATCACAGATCTACGGTCTGTTTATTGCATGGGAACCAATCACAGATCTACTGTCTGTCTATTGCATGGGAACCAATCACAGATCTACTGTCTGTCTATCTATTGCATGGGAACCAATCACAGATCTACGGTCTGTTTATTGCATGGGAACCAATCACAGATCTACTGTCTGTCTATCTATTGCATGGGAACCAATCACAGATCTACTGTCTGTTTATTGCATGGGAACCAATCACAGATCTACTGTCTATCTATTGCATGGGAACCAATCACAGATCTACTGTCTATCTATTGCATGGGAACCAATCACAGATCTACTGTCTATCTATTGCATGGGAACCAATCACAGATCTACTGTCTATCTATTGCATGGGAACCAATCACAGATCTACTGTCTGTCTATCTATTGCATGAGAACCAATCACAGATCTACTGTCTGTCTATTGCATGGGAACCAATCACAGATCTACTGTCTGTCTATTGCATGGGAACCAATCACAGATCTACTGTCTGTCTATCTATTGCATGGGAACCAATCACAGATCTACTGTCTGTCTATTGCATGGAACCAATCACAGATCTACTGTCTGTCTATCTATTGCATGAGAACCAATCACAGATCTACTGTCTGTCTATCTATTGCATGGGAACCAATCACAGATCTACTGTCTGTTTATTGCATGGGAACCAATCACAGATCTACTGTCTGTCTTTATTGCATGGGAACCAATCACAGATCTACTGTCTGTTTATTGCATGGAAACCAATCACAGATCTACTGTCTGTTTATTGCATGAGAACCAATCACAGATCTACTGTCTGTCTATCTATTGCATAAGAACCAATCACAGATCTACTGTCTGTTTATTGCATGGGAACCAATCCCAGATCTACTGTCTGTTTATTGCATGGGAACCAATCACAGATCTACTGTCTGTTTATTGCATGGGAACCAATCACAGATCTACTGTCTGTTTATTGCATGAGAACCAATCACAGATCTACTGTCTGTTTATTGCATGAGAACCAATCACAGATCTACTGTCTGTCTATCTATTGCATGGGAACCAATCCCAGATCTACGGTCTGTTTATTGCATGGGAACCAATCACAGATCTACTGTCTGTTTATTGCATGGGAACCAATCCCAGATCTACTGTCTGTTTATTGCATGGGAACCAATCACAGATCTACTGTCTGTTTATTGCATGGGAACCAATCACAGATCTACTGTCTGTTTATTGCATGGGAACCAATCACAGATCTACTGTCTGTTTATTGCATGGGAACCAATCACAGATCTACTGTCTGTTTATTGCATGGGAACCAATCACAGATCCATGTTTGTATTGTTTTTTTTAAACTAGGCAAGTCAGTTAAGAACAAATTCTTATTTACAATGATGGCCTACTGCAGGGAACAGGGGGCTGGGATAAAAAAAAAAAACATTATAGGACAAAACGCATAACAGCACTTACAGCCGTTACCACGAGCCCATTCTCCCCAATTAAGGTGTTACCAACCCCCTGTGTTTGAAGGGGCGTCCACACACTTTTGTATATATAGTGTAGCACCTGTGCCAGCACAGATGAAACACCTTCTCAATAACAAGATGGTAACCAGCACAGGTGTAACACATGCTGACTAACGAGGTGACACCAATCGGTGTGTCCTACGTGCTAAAGTCCACCCTCAGAACATAAAAGAACGGAAAAACCAAAGTATGTAACAAATGCTTTTGACATCATGTAGAGAGCAACAATGGCTCAGCCGCGAAGTGGTAAGCCAAACAAGTACACAGAATGGGACCGCCGAGGGATGAAGTGCGTAGCGCGTAAAAAATAATCTGACCTTAGTTGCAACACTCACTACCGAGTTCCAAACTGCCTCTGGAAGTAACGTCAGCACAACAACGGTTCATTGGGAGCTTCATGAAATGGGTGTCCGTGGCCGAGCAGCTGCACACAAGCCTGAGATCACCATGTGCAATGCCAAGCGTCGGCTGTAGTGGTGTAAAGATCTTGGACTTTGGACTCTGCCATTGGACTCTGGAGCAGTGGAAACACATTCTTTGGAGTGATGAATCACGCTTCACCATCTGGCATTCCGAAGGACAAATCTGGGTTTGGCCGATGCCAGGAGACTGCTACCTGCCCCAATGCATTGTGCCAACTGTAATGTTTGGTGGATAAGAAATAATGGTCTGGGGCTGTTTTTCATGGTTCGGGCTAGGCCCCGTATTTGCAGTGAAGGGAAATCTTAACACTACAGCATACAATTACGTTCTAGACAATTCAGTGATTCCTTTGTGGCAACAGTTTGGGTAAGGTCCTTTCCTGTTTCGACATGACAATGCTCCCATGAACAAAGTGAGGTGCATAGGTAAATGGTTTGCTGAGATCGGTGTGGAAGAACTTGACTGGCTTGCACAGAGCCCTGACCTCAACCCCATCAAGCACCTTTGTGACGAATTGGAACGCTGAAAGGCCAGCGTCGGCCTAAACACCCAAATCAGTGCCTGACCTCACTAATGCTCTTGTGGCTGAATAAAATCAAGTCCCGACAGCAATGTTCCAACATCTAGTGGAAAGCCTTCCCAGAAGAGTGGAGGCTGTTTTAGCAGCAAAGGGGGGGACCAACTCCATATTAATGTCTTCCCAGAAGAGTGGAGGCTGTTATAGCGGCAAAGGGGGGACCATCTCCATATTAAAGCCTACCCAGAAGAGTGGAGGCTGTTATAGCAGCAAAGGGTGGACCAACTCCATATTAAAGCCTTCCCATAAGAGTGGATGGAGGCTGTTATAGCGGCAAAGGGGGACCAACTCCATATTAATGCCTTCCCAGAAGAGTGGAGGCTGTTATAGCAGCAAAGGGGGACCAACTCCATATTAAAGCCTTCCCAGAAGAGTGGAGGCTGTTATAGCAGCAAAGGGGGACCAACTCCATATTTAAAGCCTTCCCAGAAGAGTGGAGGCTGTTATAGTATCAAAGAGGGGTCAACTCCATTTAATGCCTTCCAGAAGAGTGGAGGCTGTTATAGTTGTCTAAAGAGGGGACAACTCCATTTAAAGTTTCCCAGAAGAGTGGAGGCTATTTTAGTTGCAGATGGGGGACAACTCCATTTTAATGCCCATGATTTCGGGAATGAAATGTTCGACAAGCAGGTGTCCAGATACTTTTGGTCATGTAGTGTATTTAAGAGTGGCTGGCCCAGTGACAGATGTGGAGGGTCAACTCCTTTAGTTGTATCTAGATGTGGAGGGTCAACTCCTTTAGTTGTCTCTAGATGTGGAGGACAACTCCTTTAGTTGTCTATAGATGTGGAGGACAACTCCTTTAGTTGTCTCTAGATGTGGAGGACAACTACTTTAGTTGTCTCTAGATGTGGAGGACAACTCCTTTAGTTGTCTCTAGATGTGGAGGACAACTATTTTAGTTGTCTCTAGATGTGGAGGACAACTCCTTTAGTTGTCTCTAGATGTGGAGGGTCATCACCTTTAGTTGTCTCTAGATGTGGAGGACAACTCCTTTAGTTGTCTCTAGATGTGGAGGGTCATCACCTTTAGTTGTCTCTAGATGTGGAGGACAACTCATTTAGTTGTCTTGATACATGTGAAGGGGCATCACCTTTAGTTGTCTCTAGATATGGAGGTCAACTCCTTTAGATGTCTTGATAGATGTGGAGGGTCAACTCCTTTAGTTGTCTTGATAGATGTGAAGGGTCATCACCTTTAGTTGTCTCTAGATGTGGGGGGTCAACTCCTTTAGTTGTCTCTAGATGTGGAGGACAACTCCTTTAGTTGTCTTGATAGATGTGGAGGACAACTGGTTTAGTTGTCTCTAGATATGGAGGACAACTCCTTTAGTTGTCTCTAGATGTGAAGGGTCAACTCCTTTAGGTGTCTGGATAGTTGATCTCCTCCATTTTGGTTTGCTTCCTGTCTTTACATTTGTGTGGGGATTTGTTTGTTTGTCTCTTCTTGGACACATTTAGTGGACACTCATGGTGGGTGTCTTTTTGGTTCAAATTGTTGTTGCTAGTCAACTCACTGGACACCCCCATTAGTGTTGCTAGTCAATTCACTGGACACCCCCATGAGTGTTGCTAGTCAACTCACTGGACACCCCCATGAGTGTTGCTAGTCAACTCACTGGACACCCCCATGCCTGTTGCTAGTCAACTCACTGGACACCCCCATGAGTGTTGCTAGTCAACTCACTGGACACCCCCATGAGTGTTGCTAGTCAACTCACTGGACACCCCCATGCCTGTTGCTAGTCAACTCACTGGACACCCCCATGACTGTTGCTAGTCAACTCACTGGACACCCCCATGACTGTTGCTAGTCAACTCACTGGACACCCCCATGACTGTTGCTAGTCAACTCACTGGACACCCCCATGCCTGTTGCTAGTCAACTCACTGGACACCCCCATGCCTGTTGCTAGTCAACTCACTGGACACCCCCATGACTGTTGCTAGTCAACTCACTGGACACTCCCAAGTCTGTTGCTATTCAACTCACTGGACACCCCCATGTCTGTTGCAAGTCAACTCACTGGACACCCCCATGCTTGTTGCTAGTCAACTCACTGGACACCCCCATGCCTGTTGCTAGTCAACTCACTGGACACCCCCATGCCTGTTGCTAGTCAACTCACTGGACACCCCCATGTCTGTTGCTAGTCAACTCACTGGACACCCCCATGCCTGTTGCTAGTCAACTCACCGGACACCCCAATGCCTGTTGCTAGTCAACTCACTGGACACCCCCATGACTGTTGCTAGTCAACTCACTGGACACCCCCATGTCTGTTGCTAGTCAACTCACTGGACACCCCATGTCTGTTGCTAGTCAACTCACTGGACACCCCCATGACTGTTGCTAGTCAACTCACTGGACACCCCCATGACTGTTGCTAGTCAACTCACTGGACACACCCATGTCTGTCTGAATCGCTCCTAGAACCCCACCTGTTTAGTTTTGGTTTGTCAGTGACACATCATTACACAGGTGCACCTTCTGCTGGGAACATTGAAAGGCCACTCTAAAATGTGCAGTTTTGGCACACAACACAAATCCACAGATGTCTCAAGTTTAAGGGAGCGTGCAATTGACATGCAGACTACAGGAATGTCCACCAGAGCTGTTGCAAGATAATTTAATGTAATTTTTTCTACCATAAGCCGCCTCCAACGTCCTTTTAGAGAATTTAGCAGAGAGTCCTCTGACAATAATAAAATAAAACCATCTAGTGTTCAGCGAAATAACAACACAATGTCAAATACAGGTCGCCGAGTCAAATAGTTGACATCCAATCACATTAACCGTTACTCTCTGACGGGAAACATTCACTCTTGCGCAGACATTTAGAAACGAAACTTGAAAAATTTGAAAAATACGCACCGGAAGTTTTTTGAGCAAGAATAAAGATGACTTTGGCAGCTCCTGGCTGACTGACGGCTCTGGCAGGTCCTGGCTGACTGACAGCTCTGGCAGGTCCTGGCTGACTGATGGCTCTGGCAGCTCCTGGCTGACTGACGGCTCAGGACAAGCTGGCGGCTCTGACGGCTCAGGACGGACTGGCGGCTCTGACGGCTCAGGACAGACTGGCGGCTCTAGCAGCTCTGGACAGAAGAGGCACACTGTAGGCGTATAACAGTCTCTATTGTATTATGACAGACCAGATAGATATACCGTCTCTATTAAAATATGACAGACCACCTAGATCTACTGTCTCTATTATATTATGACAGACCAGCTAGATCTACTGTCTCTATTATATGACAGACCAGATAGATATACCGTCTCTATTAAAATATGACAGACCACCTAGATCTACTGTCTCTATTATATTATGACAGACCAGCTAGATCTACTGTCTCTATTATATTATGACAGACCAGCTAGATCTACTGTCTCTATTATATTATGACAGACCAGATAGATCTACTGTCTCTATTGTATTATGACAGACCAGCTCGATCTACTGTTTCTATTATATTATGACAAACCAGCTAGATCTACTGTCTCTATTATAATTTTACAGACCAGCTAGATCTACTGTCTCTATTCTATTATGACAGACCAGCTAGATCTACTGTCTCTATTATATTATGACAGACCAGCTAGATCAACTGTCTCTATTATATTATGACAGACCAGCTAGATCTACTGTCTCTATTGTGTTATGACAGACCAGCTAGATCTACTGTCTCTATTATAATTTGACAGACCAGCTAGATATACTGTCTCCAGTATATTATGACAGACCATCTAGATCTACTGTCTCTTTTATATTACGACAGACCAGCTAGATCTACTGTCTCTATTATAATATGACAGACCAGCTAGATATACTGTCTCCAGTATATTATGACAGACTAGCAATATCTACTCTCTCTATTGTGTTATGACAGACCAGCTAGATCTACTTTCTCTATTATAATATGACAGACCAGCTAGATCTACTGTCTCTATTATAATATGATAGACCAGCCAGATCTGCTGTCTCTATTCTAATATGACCGACCAACTAGATCTACTGTCTCTATTGTATTATGAAAGACCAGCTAGTTCTACTTTCTCCATTATATTTTGACAGACCATCTAGATCTACTGTGTCTATTATAATATGATAGACCAGCTAGATCTACTGTCTCCATTATAATATGACAGCGCAGCTAAATTTACTGTCTCTATGTCTCTATTATATTATCACAGACCAGCTAGATCTACTGTCTCTATTATATTATGAAAGACCAGCTCGATCTACTGTCTCTATTGTATTATGACAGACTAGCTAGATCTACTATTTCTATTATATTATGACAAACCAGCGAGATCTACTGTCTCTATTATATTATAACAGCCCAGCTAGATCTACTGTCTCTATTATAATTTGACAGACCGGCTAGATCTACTGTCTCTATTATAATTTGACAGACCGGCTAGATCTACTGTCTCTATTATAATTTGACTGACCAGCTAGATCTGCTGTCTCTATTATAATATGACAGACCAGATAGATATACTGTCTCTATTTTAATATGACAGACCAGCTAGATCTACTGTCTCTATTGTATTATGACAGACCAGCTAGATCTACTGTCTCTATTGTGTTATGACAGACCAGCTAGATCTACTTTCTCTATTATAATATGACAGACCAGCTAGATCTTCTGTCTCTATTATAATATGATAGACCAGCTAGATCTGCTGTCTCTATTATAATATGACAGCCCAGCTAGATCTACTGTCTCTATTATAATATGACAGCCCAGCTAGATCTACTGTCTCCATTATATTATGACAGACCAGCTAGATCTATTCTCTCTATTGTATTACTATTTTAATATGACAGACCAGCTAGATCTACTGTCTCTATTGTATTATGACAGACCAGCTAGATCTACTGTCTCTATTTTAATATGACAGACCAGATAGATCTACTGTCTCTATTATAATTTGAAAGACCAGCTAGATATACTGTCTCCAGTATATTATGACAGACCAGCTAGATCTACTGTCTCTTTTATATTACGACAGACCAGCTAGATCTACTGTCTCTATTTTGTTATGACAGACCAGCTAGATTTTTTTTTTTTAATCTCACTTTCAAACTAGAGCTGAATATACTCTCCTGCAACCCGCATCACCCAATGTGGTACGGATCTGCTTTTTCTATACTTTACTTTAGAACCGGAACCACCATCAGAAGCTAGCCAGCTAACTAGCTACTAGCTCGTACTCAGTTAGCCATTGCTAGCGGTCTTCTAAGCTAACTAGGACACCAGCGCGACATCAACCCAGAGCATATCAGACTGCTCTTTCTCTACCACATCTCCGGATTCCTACCGCAAGCTCTGTACCTTTACACCGGATCATCGCAATCCTCGCTAGCTGCAATCCGAGTGCCTACTCCTGGCTAACGTCTCTGTCCCAAAACAAGCTACAGTTAGCCTTGAGCTAAGCCCATCTCCCGACTAGCCGAAGAGGCCCAACAATACCTCTTTTTGCCAATTGGCCTGGACCCTTTACTGCCGACACGGAGCCCCGCCGATCCATCACGACTGGTCCGCCCGACATAATCGTCCGAGGTGGTTTCAACAGGGTTGCGACATCGCCAAAGATCCATCTGCTGGCCAAGGCCCGCGAGCTTTCTGAAACGCTGTGTCTCCAGCTCACCCAGCGCACTAGAGCTCCTGTAGCATACTCCTGGGCTACAATTACCCGGGCCCACGACCGGTCTGTCGATGTCACCGCAAGAAGAGGAATAAACAGACTCACCCCATCGCGACGTCCCCCAAAGGTTAGCTCTCTAGCCCTCGCTATCTCCCTGCTTGCTAATTCGGCCTGCTAACGGCTAGCTTGTCTAGCCCGGGCCTACGAACTGTTAGCTTGTTAGCACAGGCCTGCTAACCATCTGGCTTACCGCATCCCAAACACTCTGAACCCATTTACTTTCTATCTCTCTTTGATTTTTATTTTGTTTATACCTTCCGGAAACCTGCCTCACCCACTGTGATACGGAATCGCTATCACCTTTAATTTTTATTTTATTTTTATGACACACTCAAGAACCTCCAGACGCTAACCAGCTAACTAGCTACAAGCTATTTAGTCATTGTTAGTTTTTTTTTAAAACCTGGATAACACTAGCCAGCCCAGCTTCCCTGCCCATCCACCGCTGCCCCCTGGACACTGATCTCTTGGCTACATAGCTGACGCACGCTGGACTGTCCATTAATCACGGTACTCCATTCTGCTTGTTTGTTTTATCTGTCGGCCCAGTTGCCTAGTCAACGCCATTTTACCTGCTGTTTGTTGTGCTAGCTGATTAGCCTCGCCTACTGTTTTTAGCTAGCTTTCCCAATTCAACACCTGTGATTACTGTATGCCTCGCTGTATGTCTCTCCCAAATGTCAATATGCCTTGTATACTGTTGTTCAGGTTAGTTATCATTGTTTTAGTTCACAATGGAGCCCCTAGATCCACTCTGCATACCCCTGTTACCTCCTTTGTCCCACCCCCCACACATGCGGTGACCTCACCCATTACAACCAGCATGTCCAGAGATACAACCTCTCTCATCATCACCCAGTGCCTGGGCTTACCTCCGCTGTACCCGCACCCCACCATACCCCTGTCTGCGCATTATGCCCTGAATATATTCTACCATGCCCAGAAACCTGCTCCTCTTATCCTCTGCCCCCAACGCTCTAGGCGACCAGTTTTGATAGCCTTTAGCCGCACCCTCATACTACTCCTTCTCTGTTCCGCGGGTGATGTGGAGGTAAACCCAGGCCCTGCATGTCCCCAGGTACCCTCATTTGTTGACTTCTGTGATCGAAAAAGTCTTGGTTTTATGCATGTCAACATCAGAAGCCTCCTCCCTAAGTTTGTTTTACTCACTGCTTTAGCACACTCTGCTAACCCTGATGTCCTTGCCGTGTCTGAATCCTGGCTCAGGAAGGCCACCAAAATTCAGAGATTTCCATACCCAACTATAACATCTTCCGTCAAGATAGAACTGCCAAAGGGGGCGGAGTCGCAGTCTACTGCAGAGATAGCCTGCAAAGTAATGTCATACTTTCCAGGTCCATACCCAAACAGTTTGAACTACTAATTTTGAAAATTACTCTCCAGAAACAAGTCTCTCACTGTTGCCGCCTGCTACCGACCCCGTCAGCTCCCAGCTGTGCCCTGGACACCATTTGTGAATTGATCGCCCCCATCTAGCTTCAGAGTTTGTTCTGTTAGGTGACCTAAACTGGGATATGCTTAACACCCCGGCAGTCCTACAATCTAAGCTAGATGCCCTCAATCTCACGCAAATCATCAAGGAACCCACCAGGTACAACCCTAACTCTGTAAACAAGGGCACCCTCATAGACGTCATCCTGACCAACTGGCCCTCCAAATATACCTCCGCTGTCTTCAACCAGGATCTCAGCGATCACTGCCTCATCGCCTGTATCCGCCACGGAGCCGCAGTCAAACGACCACCCCTCATCACTGTCAAACGCTCCCTAAAACACTTCTGTGAGCAGGCCTTTCTAATCGACCTGGCCCGTGTATCCTGGAAGGACATTGACCTCATCCCGTCAGTTGAGGATGCCTGGTCATTCTTTAAAAGTAACTTCCTCACCATTTTGGATAAGCATGCTCCGTTCAAAAAATGCAGAACCAAGAACAGATACAGCCCTTGGTTCACTCCAGACCTGACTGCCCTCGACCAGCACAAAAACATCCTGTGGCGGACTGCAATAGCATCGAATAGCCCCGTGATATGCAACTGTTCAGGGAAGTCAGGAACCAATACACGCAGTCAGTCAGGAAAGCTAAGACCAGCTTCTTCAGGCAGAAGTTTGCATCCTGTAGCTCCAACTCCAAAAGTTCTGGGACACTGTGAAGTCCATGGAGAACAAGAGCACCTCCTCCCAGCTGCCCACTGCACTGAGGCTAGGAAACACGGTCTCCACCGATAAATCCATGATTATCGAAAACTTCAATAAGCACTTCTCAACGGCTGGCCATGCCTTCCACCTGGCTACTCCAACCTCGGCCAACAGCTCCGCCCCGTAGTTCCTCACCCAAGCCTCTCCAGGTTCTCCTTTACCCAAATCCAGATAGCAGATGTTCTGAAAGAGCTGCAAACCTGGACCCGTACAAATCAGCTGGGCTTGACAATCTGGACCCGCTATTTCTGAAACTATCTGCCGCCATTGTCGCAACCCCTATTACCAGCCTGTTCAACCTCTCTTTCATATCGTCTGAGATCCCCAAGGATTGGAAAGCTGCCGCAGTCATCCCCCTCTTCAAAGGGGGAGACACCCTGGACCCAAACTGCTATAGACCTATATCCATCCTGCCCTGCCTATCTAAGGTCTTCGAAAGCCAAGTCAACAAACAGGTCACTGACCATCTCGAATCACACCGCACCTTCTCCGCTGTGCAATCTGGTTTCCGAGCCGGTCACGGGTGCACCTCAGCCACACTCAAGGTACTAAATGATATCATAACCGCCATCGACAAAAGACAGTACTGTGCAGCCGTCTTCATCGACCTCGCCAAGGCTTTCGACTCTGTCAATCACCAAATTCTTATCGGCAGACTCAACAGCCTCGGTTTTTCGGATGACTGCCTTGCCTGGTTCACCAATTACTTTGCAGACAGAGTTCAGTGTGTCAAATCAGAGGGCATGCTGTCCGGTCCTCTGGCAGTCTCTATGGGGGTGCCACAGGGTTCAATTCTCGGGCCGACTCTTTCTCTGTATATATCAATGATGTTGCTCTTGCTGCGGGCGATTCCCTGATCCACCTCTACGCAGACGACACCATTCTATATACTTTCGGCCCGTCATTGGACACTGTGCTATCAAACCTCCAAACAAGCTTCAATGCCATACAGCACTCCTTCCGTGGCCTCCAACTGCTCTTAAACGCGAGTAAAACCAAATGCATGCTTTTCAACCGATCGCTGCCTGCACCCGCATGCCCGACTAGCATCACCACCCTGGATGGTTCCAACCTTGAATATGTGGACATCTATAAGTACCTAGGTGTCTGGCTAGACTGCAAACTCTCCTTCCAGACTCACATCAAACATCTCCAATCAAAAATCAAATCCAGAGTCGGCTTTCTATTCCGCAACAAAGCCTCCTTCACTCACGCTGCCAAGCTTACCCTAGTAAAACTGACTATCCTACCGATCCTCGACTTCGGCGATGTCATCTACAAAATGGCTTCCAACACTCTACTCAGCAAACTGGATGCAGTCTATCACAGTGCCATCCGTTTTGTCACTAAAGCACCTTATACCACCCACCACTGCGACTTGTATGCTCTAGTCGGCTGGCCCTCACTACATATTAGTCGCCAGACCCACTGGCTCCAGGTCATTTACAAGTCCATGCTAGGTAAAGCTCCGCCTTATCTCAGTTCACTGGTCACGATGGCAACACCCATCCGCAGCACGCGCTCCAGCAGGTGTATCTCACTGATCATCCCTAAAGCCAACACCTCATTTGGCCGCCTTCGTTCCAGTACTCTGCTGCCTGTGACTGGAACGAATTGCAAAAATCTTTGAAGTTGGAGACTTTTATCTCCCTCACCAACTTCAAACATCAGCTATCCGAGCAGCTAACCGATCGCTGCAGTTGTACATAGTCTATAGGTAAATAGCTCACCCTTTTTCACCTACCTCATTCCCATACTGTTTTTATACTGTTTTTATTTATTTACTTTTCTGCTCTTTTGCACACCAATATCTCTACCTGTACATGCCCATCTGATCATTTATCACTCCAGTGTTAATCTGCAAAATTGTATTATTCGCCTACCTCCTCATGCCTTTTGCATACATTGTATATAGACTGCCCATTTTTTCTACTGTGTTATTGACTTGCTAATTGTTTACTCCATGTGTAACTCTGTGTTGTCTGTTCACACTGCTATGCTTTATCTTGGCCAGGTCGCAGTTGCAAATGAGAACTTGTTCTCAACTAGCCTACCTGGTTAAATAAAGGTGAAATAAAAATAAAATAAAAAAAATCTACTTTATCTATTATATTATGAAAGACCAGCTTGATCTACTGTCTCTATTGTATTATGACAGACCAGCTAGATCTACTGTTTCTATTATATTATGACAGCCCAGCTAGATCTACTGTCTCTATTATAATATGACAGACCAGCTAGATATACTGTCTCCAGTATATTATGACAGACCAGCAATATCTACTCTCTCTATTGTGCTATGACAGACCAGCTAGATCTACTGTCTCTATTATAATATGATAGACCAGCTAGATGTGCTGTCTCCATTATAATATGACTGACCAACTAGATCTACTGTCTCTATTATAATATGACAGACCAGCTAGATCTACTGTCTCTATTGTGTTATGACAGACCAGCTAGATCTACTGTCTCTATTATAATTTGACAGACCAGCTAGATATACTGTCTCCAGTATATTATGACAGACCAGCTAGATCTACTGTCTCTATTGTGTTATGACAGACCAGCTAGATCTACTCTCTTTATTATAAAACGACAGCCCAGCTAGATCTACTGTGTCTATTATAATATGACAGAGCAGCTAAATTTACTGTCTCTATATCTCTATTATCTTATGACAGACTAGCTAGATCTACTATTTCTATTATATTATGACAAACCAGCGAGATCTACTGTCTCTATTATATTATAACAGCCCAGCTAGATATACTGTCTCCAGTATATTATGACAGACCAGCTAGATCTACTGTCTCTATTGTGTTATGACAGACCAGCTAGATCTACTTTATATATTTTAATATGACAGACCAGCTAGATCTGCTGTCTCCATTATAATATGACAGACCAACTAGATCTACTGTCTCTATTATAATATGACAGACCAGCTAGATCTACTGTCTCTATTATATTATGAAAGACCAGCTCGATCTACTGTCTCTATTGTATTATGACAGACTAGCTAGATCTAATATTTCTATTATATTATGACAAACCAGCGAGATCTACTGTCTCTATTATATTATAACAGCTCAGCTAGATCTACTGTCTCTATTATAATTTGACAGACCGGCTAGATCTACTGTCTCTATTATATTATGACAAACCAGCGAGATCTACTGTCTCTATGATATTATAACAGCCCAGCTAGATATACTGTCTCCAGTATATTATGACAGACCAGCTAGATCTACTGTCTCTATTGTGTTATGACAGACCAGCTAGATCTACTTTATCTATTTTAATATGACAGACCAGCTAGATCTGCTGTCTCAGTATATTATGACAGACCAGCTAGATCTACTGTCTCTATTGTGTTATTACAGACCAGCTAGATCTGCTGTCTCCATTATAATATGACAGACCAACTAGATCTACTGTCTCTATTATAAGATGATAGACCAGCTAGATCTGCTGTCTATATTATATTATAACAGCCCAGCTAGATCTACTGTCTCTATTATAAGATGATAGACCAGCTAGATCTGCTGTCTATATTATAATATGATAGACCAGCTAGATCTGCTGTCTCTATTATAATATGACAGCCCAGCTCGATCTACTGTCTCTATTGTATTATGACAGACTAGCTAGATCTACTATTTCTATTATATTATGACAGACCAGCTAGATCTACTGTCTCTATTATAATTTGACAGACCGTCTAGATCTACTGTCTCTATTATAAGATGATAGACCAGCGAGATCTACTGTCTCTATTATATTATAACAGCCCAGCTAGATCTACTGTCTCTATTATAATTTCACAGACCGGCTAAATCTACTGTCTCTATTATAATTTGACAGACCGGCTAGATCTACTGCCTCTATTATAATTTGACTGACCAGCTAGATCTGCTGTCTCTATTATAATATGACAGACCAGATAGATATACTGTCTCTATTATATTATGACAGACCAGCTAGATATACTGTCTCTATTATATTATGACAGACCAGCTAGATATACTGTCTCTATTATATTATGACAGACCAGCTATATCTACTGTCTCTATTATATTATGACAGACCAGCTAGATATACTGTCTCTATTATATTATGACAGACCAGCTAGATAAACTGTCTCCAGTATATTATGACAGACCAGCTATATCTACTCTCTCTATTGTGTTATGACAGACCAGCTAGATCTACTTTCTCTATTTCAATATGACAGACCAGCTAGATCTACTGTCTCTATTCTATTATGACAGACCAGCTAGATCTACTGTCTCTGTGTCTCTATTATGTTATGACAGACCAGCTAGATCTACTGTCTCTATTATATTATGACAGACCAGCGAGATCTACTGTCTCTATTATAATTTGATAGACCAGCCAGATCTGCTGTCTCTATTCTAATATGACCGGCCAACTAGATCTACTGTCTCTATTGTATTTTGACAGACCAGCTAGATCTACTGTGTCTATTATAATATGATAGACCAGATAGATCTACTGTCTCTATTATAATATGACAGCGCAGCTAAATTTACTGTCTCTATATCTCTATTATCTTATGACAGACAAGCTAGATCTACTGTCTCTATTATATTATGAAAGACCAGCTCGATCTACTGTCTCTATTGTATTATGACAGACTAGCTAGATCTACTATTTCTATTATATTATGACAAACCAGCGAGATCTACTGTCTCTATTATATTATAACAGCCCAGCTAGATATACTGTCTCTATTATATTATGACAGACCAGCGAGATATACTGTCTCTATTATATTATAACAGCCCAGCTAGATATACTGTCTCCAGTATATTATGACAGACCAGCTAGATCTACTGTCTCTATTGTGTTATGACAGACCAGCTAGATCTACTTTATCTATTTTAATATGACAGACCAGCTAGATCTACTGTCTCCATTATATTATGACAGACCAGCTAGATCTACTGTCTCTATTATAATATGACAGACCAGCTAGATATACTGTCTCTATTGTATTATGACAGACCAGCTAGATCTACTGTCTCTATTATAATGTGATAGACCAGCCAGATCTGCTGTCTCTATTATAATATGACAGACCAACTAGATCTACTCTCTTTATTATAAAACGACAGCCCAGCTAGATCTACTGTGTCTATTATAATATGATAGACCAGCTAGATCTGCTGTCTCTATTATAATATGAAAGCGTAGCTAAATTTACTGTCTCTATGTCTCTATTATATTATCACAGACCAGCTAGATCTACTGTCTCTATTATAATATGATAGACCAGCTAGATCTGCTGTCTCCATTATAATATGACAGACCAAATAGATCTGCTGTCTCTATTATAATATGACAGACCAGATAGATATACTGTCTCTATTATATTATGACAGACCAGCTAGATATACTGTCTCTATTATATTATGACAGACCAGCTAGATATACTGTCTCCAGTATATTATGACAGACCAGCTATATCTACTCTCTCTATTGTGTTATGACAGACCAGCTAGATCTACTCTCTTTATTATAAAACGACAGCCCAGCTAGATCTACTGTGTCTATTATAATATGATAGACCAGCTAGATCTGCTGTCTCTATTATAATATGACAGCGCAGCTAAATTTACTGTCTCTATGTCTCTATTATATTATCACAGACCAGCTAGATCTACTGTCTCTATTATATTATGAAAGACCAGCTCGATCTACTGTCTCTATTGTATTATGACAGACTAGCTAGATCTACTATTTCTATTATATTATGACAAACCAGCGAGATCTACTGTCTCTATTATATTATAACAGCCCAGCTAGATCTACTGTCTCCAGTATATTATGACAGACCAGCTAGATCTACTGTCTCTATTGTGTTATGACAGACCAGCTAGATCTACTTTATCTATTTTAATATGACAGACCAGCTAGATCTACTGTCTCTATTGTATTATGACAGACTAGCTAGATATACTATTTCTATTATATTATGACAGACCAGCTAGATCTACTGTCTCTATTATAATTTGACAGACCGTCTAGATCTACTGTCTCTATTATAAGATGATAGACCAGCTAGATCTGCTGTCTATATTATATTATAACAGCCCAGCTAGATCTACTGTCTCTATTATAAGATGATAGACCAGCTAGATCTGCTGTCTATATTATAATATGATAGACCAGCTAGATCTGCTGTCTCTATTATAATATGACAGCCCAGCTAGATCTACTGTCTCTATTGTATTATGACAGACTAGCTAGATCTACTATTTCTATTATATTATGACAGACCAGCTAGATCTACTGTCTCTATTATAATTTGACAGACCGTCTAGATCTACTGTCTCTATTATAATTTGACTGACCAGCTAGATCTACTGTCTCTATTATAAGATGATAGACCAGCTAGATCTGCTGTCTATATTATATTATAACAGCCCAGCTAGATCTACTGTCTCTATTATAAGATGATAGACCAGCTAGATCTGCTGTCTATATTATATTATAACAGCCCAGCTAGATCTACTGTCTCTATTATAATATGACTGACCAGCTAGATCTGCTGTCTCTATTATAATATGACAGACCAGATAGATATACTGTCTCTATTATATTATGACAGACCAGCTAGATATACTCTCTCTATTATATTATGACAGACCAGCTAGATATACTGTCTCTATTATATTATGACAGACCAGCTATATCTACTGTCTCTATTATATTATGACAGACTAGCTAGATCTACTATTTCTATTATATTATGACAAACCAGCTAGATCTACTGTCTCTATGATATTATAACAGCCCAGCTAGATATACTGTCTCCAGTATATTATGACAGACCAGCTAGATCTACTGTCTCTATTGTGTTATGACAGACCAGCTAGATCTACTTTATCTATTTTAATATGACAGACCAGCTAGATCTGCTGTCTCCAGTATATTATGACAGACCAGCTAGATCTACTGTCTCTATTGTGTTATGACAGACCAGCTAGATCTGCTGTCTCCATTATAATATGACAGACCAACTAGATCTACTGTCTCTATTATAAGATGATAGACCAGCTAGATCTGCTGTCTATATTATATTATAACAGACCAGCTAGATCTACTGTCTCTATTATAAGATGATAGACCAGCTAGATCTGCTGTCTATATTATAATATGATAGACCAGCTAGATCTGCTGTCTCTATTATAATATGACAGCCCAGCTAGATCTACTGTCTCTATTGTATTATGACAGACTAGCTAGATCTACTATTTCTATTATATTATGACAGACCAGCTAGATCTACTGTCTCTATTATAATTTGACAGACCGTCTAGATCTACTGTCTCTATTATAATTTGACTGACCAGCTAGATCTACTGTCTCTATTATAAGATGATAGACCAGCGAGATCTACTGTCTCTATTATATTATAACAGCTCAGCTAGATCTACTGTCTCTATTATAATTTGACAGACCGGCTAGATCTACTGTCTCTATTATAATTTGACAGACCGGCTAGATCTACTGTCTCTATTATAATTTCACTGACCAGCTAGATCTGCTGTCTCTATTATAATATGACAGACCAGATAGATATACTGTCTCTATTATATTATGACAGACCAGCTAGATATACTGTCTCTATTATATTATGACAGACCAGCTAGATATACTGTCTCCAGTATATTATGACAGACCAGCTATATCTACTCTCTCTATTGTATTATGACAGACGAGCTAGATATACTGTCTCTATTATATTATGACAGACCAGCTATATCTACTCTCTATTGTGTTATGACAGACCAGCTAGATCTACTCTCTCTATTGTATTATGACAGACGAGCTCGATCGACTGTCTCTGTGTCTCTATTATATTATGACAGACCAGCTGGATCTACTGTCTCTATTCTATTGTGACAGACCAGATAGATCTACTGTCTCTATTATATTATAACAGCCCAGCTAGATATACTGTCTCCAGTATATTATGACAGACCAGCTAGATCTACTGTCTCTATTGTGTTATGACAGACCAGCTAGATCTACTTTATCTATTTTAATATGACAGACCAGCTAGATCTACTGTCTCTATTGTATTATGACAGACCAGCTAGATCTACTGTCTCTATTATAATATGACAGCCCAGCTAGATCTACTGTCTCCATTATAATATGACAGACCAACTAGATCTACTGTCTCTATTATAAGATGATAGACCAGCTAGATCTGCTGTCTATATTATATTATAACAGCCCAGCTAGATCTACTGTCTCTATTATAAGATGATAGACCAGCTAGATCTGCTGTCTATATTATAATATGATAGACCAGCTAGATCTGCTGTCTCTATTATAATATGACAGCCCAGCTCGATCTACTGTCTCTATTGTATTATGACAGACTAGCTAGATCTACTATTTCTATTATATTATGACAGACCAGCTAGATCTACTGTCTCTATTATAATTTGACAGACCGTCTAGATCTACTGTCTCTATTATAATTTGACTGACCAGCTAGATCTACTGTCTCTATTATAAGATGATAGACCAGCTAGATCTGCTGTCTATATTATATTATAACAGCCCAGCTAGATCTACTGTCTCTATTATAAGATGATAGACCAGCTAGATCTGCTGTCTATATTATATTATAACAGCCCAGCTAGATCTACTGTCTCTATTATAATATGATAGACCAGCTAGATCTGCTGTCTCTATTATAATATGACAGCCCAGCTAGATCTACTGTCTCCATTATATTATGACAGACCAGCTAGATATACTGTCTCTATTATAATATGACAGACCAGCTAGATATACTGTCTCCAGTATATTATGACAGACCAGCAATATCTACTCTCTCTATTGTGCTATGACAGACTAGCTAGATCTACTATTTCTATTATATTATGACAAACCAGCGAGATCTACTGTCTCTATGATATTATAACAGCCCAGCTAGATATACTGTCTCCAGTATATTATGACAGACCAGCTAGATCTACTGTCTCTATTGTGTTATGACAGACCAGCTAGATCTACTTTATCTATTTTAATATGACAGACCAGCTAGATCTGCTGTCTCCAGTATATTATGACAGACCAGCTAGATCTACTGTCTCTATTGTGTTATGACAGACCAGCTAGATCTGCTGTCTCCATTATAATATGACAGACCAACTAGATCTACTGTCTCTATTATAAGATGATAGACCAGCTAGATCTGCTGTCTATATTATATTATAACAGCCCAGCTAGATCTACTGTCTCTATTATAAGATGATAGACCAGCTAGATCTGCTGTCTATATTATAATATGATAGACCAGCTAGATCTGCTGTCTCTATTATAATATGACAGCCCAGCTAGATCTACTGTCTCTATTGTATTATGACAGACTAGCTAGATCTACTATTTCTATTATATTATGACAGACCAGCTAGATCTACTGTCTCTATTATAATTTGACAGACCGTCTAGATCTACTGTCTCTATTATAATTTGACTGACCAGCTAGATCTACTGTCTCTATTATAAGATGATAGACCAGCTAGATCTGCTGTCTATATTATATTATAACAGCCAAGCTAGATCTACTGTCTCTATTATAATTTGACAGACCGGCTAGATCTACTGTCTCTATTATAATTTGACAGACCGGCTAGATCTACTGTCTCTATTATAATTTCACTGACCAGCTAGATCTACTGTCTCTATTATATTATGACAGACCAGCGAGATATACTGTCTCTATTATATTATGACAGACCAGCTATATCTACTGTCTCTATTATATTATGACAGACCAGCTAGATATACAGTCTCTATTATATTATGACAGACCAGCTAGATATACTGTCTCTATTATATTATGACAGACCAGCTAGATAAACTGTCTCCAGTATATTATGACAGACCAGCTATATCTACTCTCTCTATTGTGTTATGACAGACCAGCTAGATCTACTTTCTCTATTTCAATATGACAGACCAGCTAGATCTACTGTCTCTATTCTATTATGACAGACCAGCTAGATCTACTGTCTCTATTCTATTATGACAGACCAGCTAGATCTACTGTCTCTGTGTCTCTATTATGTTATGACAGACCAGCTAGATCTACTGTCTCTATTATATTATGACAGACCAGCGAGATCTACTGTCTCTATTATAATTTGATAGACCAGCCAGATCTGCTGTCTCTATTCTAATATGACCGGCCAACTAGATCTACTGTCTCTATTGTATTTTGACAGACCAGCTAGATCTACTGTCTCTATTATAATATGACAGCGCAGCTAAATTTACTGTCTCTATATCTCTATTATCTTATGACAGACAAGCTAGATCTACTGTCTCTATTATATTATGAAAGACCAGCTCGATCTACTGTCTCTATTGTATTATGACAGACTAGCTAGATCTACTATTTCTATTATATTATGACAAACCAGCGAGATCTACTGTCTCTATTATATTATAACAGCCCAGCTAGATATACTGTCTCCAGTATATTATGACAGACCAGCTAGATCTACTGTCTCTATTGTGTTATGACAGACCAGCTAGATCTACTTTATCTATTTTAATATGACAGACCAGCTAGATCTACTGTCTCTATTGTATTATGAAAGACCAGCTAGATCTACTGTCTCTATTATAATTTGACAGACCGTCTAGATCTACTGTCTCTATTATAATTTGACTGACCAGCTAGATCTACTGTCTCTATTATAAGATGATAGACCAGCTAGATCTGCTGTCTCTATTATATTATGACAGCCCATCTAGATCTACTGTCTCTATTGTATTATGACAGAACAGCTAGATCTACTGTCTCTATTATATTATGACAGACCAGCTAGATCTACTGTCTCTATTGTATTTTGACAGACCATCTAGATCTACTGTCTCTGTGTCTCTATTATATTATGACAGACCAGCTAGATCGACTGTCTCTATTAAATTATGACAGACCAGCTAGATCTACTGGCTCTATTATATTATGACAGAACAGCTAGATCTACTGTCTTTATTATATTATGACAGACCAGCTAGATCTGCT
Source organism: Oncorhynchus keta (assembly GCF_023373465.1). NCBI lineage: Eukaryota > Metazoa > Chordata > Actinopteri > Salmoniformes > Salmonidae > Oncorhynchus > Oncorhynchus keta. The sequence goes on along the minus strand of NC_068424.1, from coordinate 891,117 downwards.
CTCTCTATTATATTATGACAGACCAGCTAGATCTACTGTCTCTATTATATTTTGACAGACCATTTAGATCTACTGTCTCTATTATATTATGACAGACCAGCTAGATCTACTGTCTCTTTAAAATATGACAGACCAGCTAGATCTACTGTGTCTATTGTATTATGACAGACCAGCTCGATCTACTGTCTCTATTATATTATGACAGACCAGCTAGATCTACTGTCTATATTCTATTATGACAGACCAGCTAGATCTACTGTCTCTATTATATTATGACAGACCAGCTAGATCTACTGTCTCTATTATAATATGACAGACCAGCTAGATCTACTGTCTCTATTATATTATGACAGACCAGCTCGATCTACTTCTCTATTATAATATGACAGACCAGCTTGATCTACTGTCTCTATTGTATTATCACAGACCAGCTAGATCTACTGTCTCTATTATAAGATGATAGACCAGCTAGATCTGCTGTCTATATTATAATATGATAGACCAGCTAGATCTGCTGTCTCTATTATAATATGACAGCCCAGCTCGATCTACTGTCTCTATTGTATTATGACAGACTAGCTAGATCTACTATTTCTATTATATTATGACAGACCAGCTAGATCTACTGTCTCTATTATAATTTGACAGACCGTCTAGATGTACTGTCTCTATTATAATTTGACTGACCAGCTAGATCTACTGTCTCTATTATAAGATGATAGACCAGCTAGATCTGCTGTCTATATTATATTATAACAGCCCAGCTAGATCTACTGTCTCTATTATAATTTGACAGACCGGCTAGATCTACTGTCTCTATTATAATTTGACAGACCGGCTAGATCTACTGTCTCTATTATAATTTGACTGACCAGCTAGATCTGCTGTCTCTATTATAATATGACAGACCAGATAGATATACTGTCTCTATTATATTATGACAGACCAGCTAGATATACACTCTCTATTATATTATGACAGACCAGCTAGATATACTGTCTCTATTATATTATGACAGACCAGCTATATCTACTGTCTCTATTATATTATGACAGACGAGCTAGATATACTGTCTCTATTATATTATGACAGACCAGCTAGATATACTGTCTCCAATATATTACGACAGACCAGCTATATCTACTCTCTATTGTGTTATGACAGACCAGCTAGATCTACTTTCTCTATTTTAATATGACAGACCAGCTAGATCTACTTTCTCTATTTCAATATGACAGACCAGCTAGATCTACTGTCTCTATTCTATTATGACAGACCAGCTAGATCTACTGTCTCTGTGTCTCTATTATGTTATGACAGACCAGCTAGATCTACTGTCTCTATTATATTATGACAGACCAGCGAGATCTACTGTCTCTATTATAATTTGATAGACCAGCCAGATCTGCTGTCTCTATTCTAATATGACCGGCCAACTAGATCTACTGTCTCTATTGTATTTTGACAGACCAGCTAGATCTACTTTCTCCATTATATTTTGACAGACCAGCTAGATCTACCGTGTCTATTATAATATGATAGACCAGATAGATCTACTGTCTCTATTATAATATGACAGTGCAGCTAAATTTACTGTCTCTATATCTCTATTATCTTATGACAGACAAGCTAGATCTACTGTCTCTATTATATTATGAAAGACCAGCTCGATCTACTGTCTCTATTGTATTATGACAGACTAGCTAGATCTACTATTTCTATTATATTATGACAAACCAGCGAGATCTACTGTCTCTATTATATTATAACAGCCCAGCTAGATATACTGTCTCCAGTATATTATGACAGACCAGCTAGATCTACTGTCTCTATTGTGTTATGACAGACCAGCTAGATCTACTTTATCTATTTTAATATGACAGACCAGCTAGATCTACTGTCTCTATTGTATTATGAAAGACCAGCTCGATCTACTGTCTCTATTATAATTTGACAGACCGTCTAGATCTACTGTCTCTATTATAATTTGACTGACCAGCTAGATCTACTGTCTCTATTATAAGATGATAGACCAGCTAGATCTGCTGTCTATATTATAATATGACAGACCAGCTAGATCTTCTGTCTCTATTGTATTATCACAGACCAGCTAGATCTACTGTCTCTATTATAATTTGACAGACCAGCTAGATCTACTGTCTCTATTCTATTATGACAGACCAGCTCGATCTACTGTCTCTGTGTCTCTATTATATTATGACAGACCAGCTAGATCTACTGTCTCTATTATATTATGACAGACCAGCTAGATCTCTACTCTCTATTATATTATGACAGACCAGCTAGATCTACTGTCTCTATTATCATATGACAGACCAGCTCGATCTACTGTCTCTATTGTATTATGACAGACTAGCTGGATCTACTATTTCTATTATATTATGACAAACCAGCGAGATCTACTGTCTCTATTATATTATAACAGCCCAGCTAGATATACTGTCTCCAGTATATTATGACAGACCAGCTAGATCTACTGTCTCTATTGTGTTATGACAGACCAGCTAGATCTACTGTCTCTATTATATTATAACAGCCCAGCTAGATATACTGTCTCCAGTATATTATGACAGACCAGCTAGATCTACTGTCTCTATTGTGTTATGACAGACCAGCTAGATCTACTGTCTCTATTGTGTTATGACAGACCAGCTAGATCTACTTTATCTATTTTAATATAACAGCCCAGCTAGATATACTGTCTCCAGTATATTATGACAGACCAGCTAGATCTACTGTCTCTATTGTGTTATGACAGACCAGCTAGATCTACTTTATCTATTTTAATATGACAGACCAGCTAGATCTACTGTCTCTATTGTATTATGAAAGACCAGCTCGATCTACTGTCTCTATTGTATTATGACAGACTAGCTAGATATACTATTTCTATTATATTATGACAGACCAGCTAGATCTACTGTCTCTATTATAATTTGACAGACCGTCTAGATCTACTGTCTCTATTATAAGATGATAGACCAGCTAGATCTGCTGTCTATATTATATTATAACAGCCCAGCTAGATCTACTTTCTCTATTGTATTATGACAGACCAGCTAGATCTACTGTCTCTGTGTCTCTATTGTATTATCACAGACCAGCTAGATCTACTGTCTCTATTATAATTTGACAGACCAGCTAGATCTACTGTCTCTATTCTATTATGACAGACCAGCTCGATCTACTGTCTCTCTGTCTCTATTATATTATGACAGACCAGCTAGATCTACTGTCTCTATTATATTATGACAGACCAGCTAGATCTACTCTCTCTATTATATTATGACAGACCAGCTAGATCTACTGTCTCTATTATCATATGACAGACCAGCTCGATCTACTGTCTCTATTGTATTATGACAGACTAGCTGGATCTACTATTTCTATTATATTATGACAAACCAGCGAGATCTACTGTCTCTATTATATTATAACAGCCCAGCTAGATATACTGTCTCCAGTATATTATGACAGACCAGCTAGATCTACTGTCTCTATTGTGTTATGACAGACCAGCTAGATCTACTGTCTCTATTATATTATAACAGCCCAGCTAGATATACTGTCTCCAGTATATTATGACAGACCAGCTAGATCTACTGTCTCTATTGTGTTATGACAGACCAGCTAGATCTACTGTCTCTATTGTGTTATGACAGACCAGCTAGATCTACTTTATCTATTTTAATATGACAGACCAGCTAGATATACTGTCTCCAGTATATTATGACAGACCAGCTAGATCTACTGTCTCTATTGTGTTATGACAGACCAGCTAGATCTACTTTATCTATTTTAATATGACAGACCAGCTAGATCTACTGTCTCTATTGTATTATGACAGACCAGCTAGATCTACTGTCTCTATTATAATTTGACAGACCGTCTAGATCTACTGTCTCTATTATAATTTGACTGACCAGCTAGATCTACTGTCTCTATTATAAGATGATAGACCAGCTAGATCTGCTGTCTATATTATAATATGACAGACCAGCTAGATCTTCAAATCAAATCAAATTTATTTATATAGCCCTTCGTACATCAGCTGATATCTCAAAGTGCTGTACAGAAACCCAGCCTAAAACCCCAAACAGCAAACAATGCAGGTGTAAAAGCACGGTGGCTAGGAAAAACTCCCTAGAAAGGCCAAAACCTAGGAAGAAACCTAGAGAGGAACCGGGCTATGTGGGGTGGCCAGTCCTCTTCTGGCTGTGCCGGGTAGAGATTATAACAGAACATGACCAAGATGTTCAAATGTTCATAAATGACCAGCATGGTCGAATAATAATAAGGCAGAACAGTTGAAACTGGAGCAGCAGCACAGTCAGGTGGACTGGGGACAGCAAGGAGCCTTCATGTCAGGTAGTCCTGGGGCACGGTCCTAGGGCTTAGGTCAGTTGAAACTGGAGCAGGAGCATGACAGTAGATCTACTGTCTCTATTATATTATGACAGACCAGCTAGATCTACAATCTCTATTATATTACGACAGACCAGCTAGATCTACTGTCTCTATTATATTATGACAGACCAGCTAGATCGACTATCTCTATTATATTATGACAGACCAGCTAGATCTACTGTCTCTTTTAAAATATGACAGACCAGCTCGATCTACTGTCTCTATTATATTATGACAGACAAGCTAGATCTACTGTCTATATTATATTATGACAGACCAGCTAGATCTACTTTCTCTATTATATTATGACAGACCAGCTAGATCTACTGTCTCTATTATAATATGACAGACCAGCTAGATCTACTGTCTCTATGTCTCTATTATATTATGACAGACCAGCTAGATCTACTGTCTCTTTTAAAATATGACAGACCAGCTAGATCTACTGTGTCTATTGTATTATGACAGACCAGCTCGATCTACTGTCTCTATTATATTATGACAGACCAGCTAGATCTACTGTCTATATTATATTATGACAGACCAGCTAGATCTACTGTCTCTATTATATTATGACAGACCAGCTAGATCTACTGTCTCTATTATAATATGACAGACCAGTTAGATCTACTGTCTCCATTATATTATGACAGACCAGCTAGATCTATTCTCTCTATTGTATTATGACAGACCAGCTAGATCTACTGTCTCTGTGTCTCTATTGTATTATCACAGACCAGCTAGATCTACTGTCTCTATTATAATTTGACAGACCAGCTAGATCTACTGTCTCTATTCTATTATGACAGACCAGCTCGATCTACTGTCTCTCTGTCTCTATTATATTATGACAGACCAGCTAGATCTACTGTCTCTATTATATTATGACAGACCAGCTAGATCTACTCTCTCTATTATATTATGACAGACCAGCTAGATCTACTGTCTCTATTATAATATGACAGACCAGCTAGATCTACTGTCTCTATTGTATTATGACAGACTAGCTGGATCTACTATTTCTATTATATTATGACAAACCAGCGAGATCTACTGTCTCTATTATATTATAACAGCCCAGCTAGATATACTGTCTCCAGTATATTATGACAGACCAGCTAGATCTACTGTCTCTATTGTGTTATGACAGACCAGCTAGATCTACTGTCTCTATTGTATTATGACAGACTAGCTGGATCTACTATTTCTATTATATTATGACAAACCAGCGAGATCTACTGTCTCTATTATATTATAACAGACCAGCTAGATATACTGTCTCCAGTATATTATGACAGACCAGCTAGATCTACTGTCTCTATTGTGTTATGACAGACCAGCTAGATCTACTGTCTCTATTGTGTTATGACAGACCAGCTAGATCTACTTTATCTATTTTAATATGACAGACCAGCTAAATCTACTGTCTCTATTGTATTATGACAGACCAGCTAGATCTACTGTCTCTATTATAATTTGACAGACCGTCTAGATCTACTGTCTCTATTATAATTTGACTGACCAGCTAGATCTACTGTCTCTATTATAAGATGATAGACCAGCTAGATCTGCTGTCTATATTATAATATGACAGACCAGCTAGATCTTCTGTCTCTATTATAATATGATAGACCAGCTAGATCTGCTGTCTCTATTATAATATGACAGCCCAGCTAGATCTACTGTCTCTATTGTATTATGACAGACCAGCTAGATCTACTGTCTCTATTATATTATGACAGACCAGCTAGATCTACTGTCTCTTTTAAAATATGACAGACCAGCTAGATCTACTGTGTCTATTGTATTATGACAGACCAGCTCGATCTACTGTCTCTATTATATTATGACAGACCAGCTAGATCTACTGTCTCTATTATATTATGACAGACCAGCTAGATCTACTGTCTCTATTATAATATGACAGACCAGCTAGATCTACTGTCTCTATGTCTCTATTATATTATGACAGACCAGCTAGATCTACTGTCTCTTTTAAAATATGACAGACCAGCTAGATCTACTGTGTCTATTGTATTATGACAGACCAGCTCGATCTACTGTCTCTATTATATTATGACAGACCAGCTAGATCTACTGTCTATATTCTATTATGACAGACCAGCTAGATCTACTGTCTCTATTATATTATGACAGACCAGCTAGATCTACTGTCTCTATTATAATATGACAGACCAGCTAGATCTACTGTCTCTATTATATTATGACAGACCAGCTCGATCTACTTTCTCTATTATAATATGACAGACCAGCTTGATCTACTGTCTCTATTGTATTATCACAGACCAGCTAGATCTACTGTCTCTATTATAATTTGACAGACCAGCTAGATCTACTGTCTCTATTCTATTATGACAGACCAGCTCGATCTACTGTCTCTGTGTCTCTATTATATTATGACAGACCAGCTAGATCTACTTTATCTATTTTAATATGACAGACCAGCAAGATCTACTGTCTCTATTGTATTATGACAGACCAGCTAGATCTACTGTCTCTATTATAATTTGACAGACCGTCTAGATCTACTGTCTCTATTATAATTTGACTGACCAGCTAGATCTACTGTCTCTATTATAAGATGATAGACCAGCTAGATCTGCTGTCTATATTATAATATGACAGACCAGCTAGATCTTCTGTCTCTATTATATTATGACAGACCAGCTAGATCTACTGTCTCTATTATCATATGACAGACCAGCTCGATCTACTGTCTCTATTGTATTATGACAGACTAGCTAGATCTACTATTTCTATTATATTATGACAAACCAGCGAGATCTACTGTCTCTATTATATTATAACAGCCCAGCTAGATATACTGTCTCCAGTATATTATGACAGACCAGCTAGATCTACTGTCTCTATTGTGTTATGACAGACCAGCTAGATCTACTTTATCTATTTTAACATGACACACCAGCTAGATCTACTGTCTCTATTATAATTTGACAGACCGTCTAGATCTACTGTCTCTATTATAATTTGACTGACCAGCTAGATCTACTGTCTCTATTATAAGATGATAGACCAGCTAGATCTGCTGTCTATATTATACTATGACAGACCAGCTAGATCTTCTGTCTCTATTATAATATGATAGACCAGCTAGATCTGCTGTCTCTATTATAATATGACAGCCCAGCTAGATCTACTGTCTCTATTATAATATGACAGCCCAGCTAGATCTACTGTCTCCATTATATTATGACAGACCAGCTAGATCTACTGTCTCTTTTTAAAATATGACAGACCAGCTAGATCTACTGTGTCTATTGTATTATGACAGACCAGCTCGATCTACTGTCTCTATTATATTATGACAGACCAGCTAGATCTACTGTCTATATTATATTATGACAGACCAGCTAGATCTACTGTCTCTATTATATTATGACAGACCAGCTAGATCTACTGTCTCTATTATAATATGACAGACCAGCTAGATCTACTGTCTCTATGTCTCTATTATATTATGACAGACCAGCTAGATCTACTGTCTCTATGTCTCTATTATATTATGACAGACCAGCTAGATCTACTGTCTCTATTATAATATGACAGACCAGCTAGATCTACTGTCTCTATGTCTCTATTATATTATGACAGACCAGCTAGATCTACTGTCTCTATTATAATATGACAGACCAGCTAGATCTACTGTCTCTATGTCTCTATTATATTATGACAGACCAGCTAGATCTACTGTCTCTATTATAATATGACAGACCAGCTAGATCTACTGTCTCTATTATAATATGACAGCCCAGCTAGATCTACTGTCTCCATTATATTATGACAGACCAGCTAGATCTATTCTCTCTATTGTATTACTATTATATTATGACAGACCAGCTAGATCTACTGTCTCTTTTAAAATATGACAGACCAGCTAGTTCTACTGTGTCTATTGTATTATGACAGACCAGCTCGATCTACTGTCTCTATTATATTATGACAGACCAGCTAGATCTACTGTCTATATTATATTATGACAGACCAGCTAGATCTACTGTCTCTATTATATTATGACAGACCAGCTAGATCTACTGTCTCTATTATAATATGACAGACCAGCTAGATCTACTGTCTCTATGTCTCTATTATATTATGACAGACCAGCTAGATCTACTGTCTCTTTTAAAACATGACAGACCAGCTAGATCTACTGTGTCTATTGTATTATGACAGACCAGCTCGATCTACTGTCTCTATTATATTGTGACAGACCAGCTAGATCTACTGTCTATATTATATTATGACAGACCAGCTAGATCTACTGTCTCTATTATATTATGACAGACCAGCTAGATCTACTGTCTCTATTATAATATGACAGACCAGCTAGATCTACTGTCTCTATTATATTATGACAGACCAGCTCGATCTACTTTCTCTCTATTATAATATGACAGACCAGCTTGATCTACTGTCTCTATTGTATTATCACAGACCAGCTAGATCTACTGTCTCTATTATATTATGACAGACCAGCCTCGATCTACTGTCTCTGTGTCTCTATTATATTATGACAGACCAGCTAGATCTACTGTCTCTATTATATTATGACAGACCAGCTAGATCTACTCTCTATTATATTATGACAGACCAGCTAGATCTACTGTCTCTATTATAATATGACAGACCAGCTAGATCTACTCTCTCTATTATATTATGACAGACCAGCTAGATCTACTGTCTCTATTATAATATGACAGACCAGCTAGATCTACTGTCTCTATTATATTATGACAGACCAGCTTGATCTACTGTCTCTATTGTATTATCACAGACCAGCTATATCTACTGTCTCTATTATAATTTGACAGACCAGCTAGATCTACTGTCTCTATTCTATTATGACAGACCAGCTCGATCTACTGTCTCTGTGTCTCTATTATATTATGACAGACCAGCTAGATCTACTGTCTCTATTATATTATGACAGACCAGCTAGATCTACTCTCTCTATTATAATATGATAGACCAGCTAGATCTGCTGTCTCTATTATAATATGACAGCCCAGCTAAATCTAATGTCTCTATATCTCTATTATATTATGACAGACCAGCTAGATCTACTGTCTCTTTTAAAATATGACAGACCAGCTAGATCTACTGTGTCTATTGTATTATGACAGACCAGCTCGATCTACTGTCTCTATTATATTATGACAGACCAGCTAGATCTACTGTCTATATTCTATTATGACAGACCAGCTAGATCTACTGTCTCTATTATATTATGACAGACCAGCTAGATCTACTGTCTCTATTATAATATGACAGACCAGCTAGATCTACTGTCTCTATTATATTATGACAGACCAGCTCGATCTACTTTCTCTATTATAATATGACAGACCAGCTTGATCTACTGTCTCTATTGTATTATCACAGACCAGCTAGATCTACTGTCTCTATTATAATTTGACAGACCAGCTAGATCTACTGTCTCTATTCTATTATGACAGACCAGCTCGATCTACTGTCTCTGTGTCTCTATTATATTATGACAGACCAGCTAGATCTACTTTATCTATTTTAATATGACAGACCAGCAAGATCTACTGTCTCTATTGTATTATGACAGACCAGCTAGATCTACTGTCTCTATTATAATTTGACAGACCGTCTAGATCTACTGTCTCTATTATAATTTGACTGACCAGCTAGATCTACTGTCTCTATTATAAGATGATAGACCAGCTAGATCTGCTGTCTATATTATAATATGACAGACCAGCTAGATCTTCTGTCTCTATTATATTATGACAGACCAGCTAGATCTACTGTCTCTATTATCATATGACAGACCAGCTCGATCTACTGTCTCTATTGTATTATGACAGACTAGCTGCATCTACTATTTCTATTATATTATGACAAACCAGCGAGATCTACTGTCTCTACTATATTATAACAGACCAGCTAGATATACTGTCTCCAGTATATTATGACAGACCAGCTAGATCTACTGTCTCTATTGTGTTATGACAGACCAGCTAGATCTACTTTATCTATTTTAATATGACAGACCAGCTAGATCTGCTGTCTCCATTATAATTTGACAGACCGTCTAGATCTACTGTCTCTATTATAATTTGACTGACCAGCTAGATCTACTGTCTCTATTATAAGATGATAGACCAGCTAGATCTGCTGTCTATATTATAATATGACAGACCAGCTAGATCTTCTGTCTCTATTATAATATGATAGACCAGCTAGATCTGCTGTCTCTATTATAATATGACAGCCCAGCTAGATCTACTGTCTCTATTGTATTATGACAGACCAGCTAGATCTACTGTCTCTGTGTCTCTATTATATTATGACAGACCAGCTAGATCTACTGTCTCTTTTAAAATATGACAGACCAGCTAGATCTACTGTCTCTATTGTATTATGACAGACCAGCTCGATCTACTGTCTCTATTATATTATGACAGACCAGCTAGATCTACTGTCTATATTATATTATGACAGACCAGCTAGATCTACTGTCTCTATTATATTATGACAGACCAGCTAGATCTACTGTCTCTATTATAATATGACAGACCAGCTAGATCTACTGTCTCTATGTCTCTATTATATTATGACAGACCAGCTAGATCTACTGTCTCTATGTCTCTATTATATTATGACAGACCAGCTAGATCTACTGTCTCTATTATAATATGACAGACCAGCTAGATCTACTGTCTCTATGTCTCTATTATATTATGACAGACCAGCTAGATCTACTGTCTCTATTATAATATGACAGACCAGCTAGATCTACTGTCTCTATGTCTCTATTATATTATGACAGACCAGCTAGATCTGCTGTCTCTATTATAATATGACAGACCAGCTAGATCTGCTGTCTCTATTATAATATGACAGCCCAGCTAGATCTACTGTCTCCATTATATTATGACAGACCAGCTAGATCTATTCTCTCTATTGTATTACTATTATATTATGACAGACCAGCTAGATCTACTGTCTCTTTTAAAATATGACAGACCAGCTAGTTCTACTGTGTCTATTGTATTATGACAGACCAGCTCGATCTACTGTCTCTATTATATTATGACAGACCAGCTAGATCTACTGTCTATATTATATTATGACAGACCAGCTAGATCTACTGTCTCTATTATATTATGACAGACCAGCTAGATCTACTGTCTCTATTATAATATGACAGACCAGCTAGATCTACTGTCTCTATGTCTCTATTATATTATGACAGACCAGCTAGATCTACTGTCTCTTTTAAAACATGACAGACCAGCTAGATCTACTGTGTCTATTGTATTATGACAGACCAGCTGATCTACTGTCTCTATTATATTGTGACAGACCAGCTAGATCTACTGTCTATATTATATTATGACAGACCAGCTAGATCTACTGTCTCTATTATATTATGACAGACCAGCTAGATCTACTGTCTCTATTATAATATGACAGACCAGCTAGATCTACTGTCTCTATTATATTATGACAGACCAGCTCGATCTACTTTCTCTATTATAATATGACAGACCAGCTTGATCTACTGTCTCTATTGTATTATCACAGACCAGCTAGATCTACTGTCTCTATTATATTATGACAGACCAGCTCGATCTACTGTCTCTGTGTCTCTATTATATTATGACAGACCAGCTAGATCTACTGTCTCTATTATATTATGACAGACCAGCTAGATCTACTCTCTATTATATTATGACAGACCAGCTAAATCTACTGTCTCTATTATAATATGACAGACCAGCTAGATCTACTGTCTCTATTATATTATGACAGACCAGCTAGATCTACTGTCTCTATTATATTATGACAGACCAGCTCGGTCTTCTGTCTCTATTATATTATGACAGACCAGCTTGATCTACTGTCTCTATTGTATTATCACAGACCAGCTATATCTACTGTCTCTATTATAATTTGACAGACCAGCTAGATCTACTGTCTCTATTCTATTATGACAGACCAGCTCGATCTACTGTCTCTGTGTCTCTATTATATTATGACAGACCAGCTAGATCTACTGTCTCTATTATATTATGACAGACCAGCTAGATCTACTCTCTCTATTATAATATGATAGACCAGCTAGATCTGCTGTCTCTATTATAATATGACAGCCCAGCTAAATCTACTGTCTCTATATCTCTATTATATTATGACAGACCAGCTAGATCTCCTGTCTCTATTATATTATGACAGACCAGCTTGATCTACGGTTGTCACAACCTGACCATAGTTTGCTTTGTATGTTTCTATGTTTTGGTTGGTCAGGGTGTGATCTGGGTGGGCATTCTATGTTGGATGTCTTGTTTGTCTATTTCTATGTCTGGCCTGATATGGTTCTCAATCAGAGGCAGGTGTTAGTCATTGTCTCTGATTGGGAACCATATTTAGGTAGCCTGGGTTTCACTGTGTGTTTGTGGGTGATTGTTCCTGTCTCTGTGTTCTGCACCAGAAAGGGCTGTTTTTGGTTTTCCACGGCTATTGTTTTGAAGTGTTCATGTTTATCTGTTTTTATTAAACATGAATCAAAGAAACCACGCTGCATTTTGGTCCGCCTCTCCTTCACCTAAAGAAAACCGTTACAGAATCACCCACCACAACAGGACCAAGCGGCGTGGTAACGGGCAGCAGCAGGAGCAGCGCGAGAAAGACTTCTGGACATGGGAGGAGGAATTGGAAGGAAAAGGACCCTGGGCACAGCCTGGAGAATATCGCCGCCCCAAAGAAGAGCTGGAGGCGGGGAAGGCGGAGAGGCGCTGGTATGAGGAGGCTGCACTGCGGTGTGGATGGAAGCCCGAGAGTCAGCCCCAAAAATGTCTTGGGGGGGGGGGCACACAGGAAGTGTGGCGAAGCCAGGTAGGAGACCTGCGCCAACTTCCTGTGCTTACCGGGAGACCAGTGCGGGCTATTCCACCTCGCCGCACTGGCAGGGCGACCGGGACCATTCAACCGGGTAAGGTTGGGCAGGCTCGGTGCTCTAGAGCTCCAGTGCGCCTGCACAGTCCGGTCTATCCGTCACCACCTCCACGCACCAGCCCTCCAGTGGCAGCCCCCCGCACCAGGCTGTCTCTCCGGCTCATCCTTACAGGGGCTCCCACCTGTCCAGCGCTGCCGGAGCCTTCCTCCTCTCCAGCGCTGCCGCCGGAGTCTCCCGCCTGTCCGGCTCTGCCGCCGGAGTCTCCCGCCTGTCCGGCGCTGCTGCCGGAGTCTGAGGCGCCAGAGCCCCTCAGCCCAGAGGCTCCAGAGCTTCCGCCCCTCTGTCCCGAGCTTCCGCCCCTCTGTCCCGAGCTTCCGCCCGTCTGTCCCGAGCTGCCACCCCTCTGTCCCGAACTGCCGCCCCTCTGTCCAGTGGGGTCATCAAGTAGGGTCGCCGTGGCTAGGAGGCCACGGAAGCGGACAAGGTGGGGGACTAAGGTGACTTGGTGGAGTGGGGTCCACATGGTGGAGTGGGGTCCACATCCAGCGCCAGAGCCGCCAACGCGGATTGATGCCCACCCAGACCCTCCCCAATAAGTTCAGGTTTTGCGGCCGGAGTACGCACCTTGGGAGGGGGGTACTGTCACGTTCTGACCCTAGTTATTGTGTTAATTGTTTGTTTTAGTTGGTCAGGACGTGACTTGGGTGGGCATTCTATGTTTTGTGTGTCTAGGTTGTTTTTCTGTGTTCGGCCTAGTATGGTTTACATTTACATTACATTTAAGTCATTTAGCAGACGCTCTTATCCAGAGCGACTTACAAATTGGTGCATTCACCTTATGACATCCAGTGGAACAGCCACTTTACAATAGTGCATCTAAATCTTTTAAGGGGGGGGGGGGTGAGAAGGATTACTTTATCCTATCCTAGGTATTCCTTAAAGAGGTGGGGTTTCAGGTGTCTCCGGAAGGTGGTGATTGACTCCGCTGTCCTGGCGTCGTGAGGGAGTTTGTTCCACCATTGGGGGCCAGAGCCGCGAACAGTTTTGACTGGGCTGAGCGGGAACTGTACTTCCTCAGTGGTAGGGAGGCGAGCAGGCCAGAGGTGGATGAACGCAGTGCCCTTGTTTGGGTGTAGGGCCTGATCAGAGCCTGGAGGTACTGAGGTGCCGTTCCCTCACAGCTCCGTAGGCAAGCACCATGGTCTTGTAGCGGATGCGAGCTTCAACTGGAAGCCAGTGGAGAGAGCGGAGGAGCGGGGTGACGTGAGAGAACTTGGGAAGGTTGAACACCAGACGGGCTGCGGCGTTCTGGATGAGTTGTAGGGGTTTAATGGCACAGGCAGGGAGCCCAGCCAACAGCGAGTTGCAGTAAACCAGACGGGAGATGACAAGTGCCTGGATTAGGACCTGCGCCGCTTCCTGTGTGAGGCAGGGTCGTACTCTGCGGATGTTGTAGAGCATGAACCTACAGGAACGGGCCACCGCCTTGATGTTAGTTGAGAACGACAGGGTGTTGTCCAGGATCACGCCAAGGTTCTTAGCGCTCTGGGAGGAGGACACAATGGAGTTGTCAACCGTGATGGCGAGATCATGGAACGGGCAGTCCTTCCCGGGAGGAAGAGCAGCTCCGTCTTGCCGAGGTTCAGCTTGAGGTGGTGATCCGTCATCCACACTGATATGTCTGCCAGACATGCAGAGATGCGATTCGCCACCTGGTCATCAGAAGGGGGAAAGGAGAAGATTAATTGTGTGTCGTCTGCATAGCAATGATAGGAGAGACCATGTGAGGTTATGACAGAGCCAAGTGACTTGGTGTATAGCGAGAATACGAGAGGGCCTAGAACAGAGCCCTGGGGGACACCAGTGGTGAGAGCGCGTGGTGAGGAGACAGATTCTCGCCACGCCACCTGGTAGGAGCGACCTGTCAGGTAGGACGCAATCCAAGCGTGGGCCGCGCCGGAGATGCCCAACTCGGAGAGGGTGGAGAGGAGGATCTGATGGTTCACAGTATCGAAGGCAGCCGATAGGTCTAGAAGGATGAGAGCAGAGGAGAGAGAGTTAGCTTTAGCAGTGCGGAGCGCCTCCGTGATACAGAGAAGAGCAGTCTCAGTTGAATGACTAGTCTTGAAACCTGACTGATTTGGATCAAGAAGGTCATTCTGAGAGAGATAGCGGGAGAGCTGGCCAAGGACGGCACGTTCAAGAGTTTTGGAGAGAAAAGAAGGGATACTGGTCTGTAGTTGTTGACATCGGAGGGATCGAGTGTAGGTTTTTTCAGAAGGGGTGCAACTCTCACTCTCTTGAAGACGGAAGGGACGTAGCCAGCGGTCAGGGATGAGTTGATGAGCGAGGTGAGGTAAGGGAGAAGGTCTCCGGAAATGGTCTGGAGAAGAGAGGAGGGGATAGGGTCAAGCGGGCAGGTTGTTGGGCGGCCAGCCGTCACAAGACGCGAGATTTCATCTGGAGAGAGAGGGGAGAAAGAGGTCAGAGCACAGGGTGATGGTTCTCAATCAGAGGCAGGTGTCGTTAGTTGTCTCTGATTGAGAATCATACTTAGGTAGCCTGGGTTTCACTGTTGTTTTGTGGGTGATTGTTTCCGTGTCTGTGTTTTATACCACATAGTACTGTTTTCAGTTTTCGTTATTAATTTATTGTTTTGTATGGAGTGTTCAGTTTAGGTGTTTAATTTAAAAAACACTGCATATTGGTCCTCCGATCCTTCTCACCTCTCCTCTTCAGATGAAGAGGAGGACAAAAACCCTTACAATAACCCATGTCCCTTCACAGGGGCGGGCCACTGATTGAGCAGAGCCCTAACCTTATGAAAACCCAAATCTCACATTTTAGAAGCTAAAATCACATTTCATCCCATCACAAATCATTTCATATTCAAACATTTAAATTGGACAATTCCAAATGAAACCGATAACTCTGATGTGTAGACTTTCCACTGTAGAGTTTATGTCATCTTATCATTGATGAGAATGTCTCAGATGACAACTGAACTGACATCATATTCATTAAGTACCACCGCATATGTTCCATTGGTCAGATTACCAGAATATAGTTAATTTCCCCCGACCTTCTGATGTTCCCAGAATCTCTATGTTAACCAAGGGGTTTTCAACTGTACCCTGTATTTAGCCTCCACATTGACTCTGTACTGTAACACCCTGTATATAGCCTCCACATTGACTCTGTACCGTAACACCCTGTATATAGCCTCCACATTGACCCTGTACCGGTACCCCCTGTATATAGCCTCCACATTGACTCTGTAGCGGTACCCCCTGTATATAGGCTCCACATTGACTCTGTACCGTAATACCCTGTATATAGCCTCCACATTGACTCTGTACTGTAATACCCTGTATATAGCCTCCACATTGACTTTGTACCGTAACACCCTGTATACAGCCTCCACATTGACTCTGTACTAGTACACCCTGTATATGGCCTCCACATTGACTCTGTACCGGTACACCCTGAATATAGCCTCCACATTGACTCTGTACTGGTACCCCCTGTATATAGCCTCCACATTGACTCTGTACTGGCACCCCCTGTATATAGCCTCCACATTGACTTTGTACCGTAACACCCTGTATATAACCTCCACATTGACTCTGTACCGTAATACCCTGTATATAGCGTCCACATTGACTCTGTACCGGTACAGAGAGAGAGAGAGACAGAGAGAGAGAGAGAGACAGAGAGAGAGAGAGAGAGAGAGAGAGAGAGAGAGAGAGAGAGAGAGAGAGAGAGAGAGAGAGAGAGAGAGAGAGAGAGAGAGAGAGAGAGAGAGAGAGAGAGAGAGAGAGAGAGAGAGAGAGAGAGAGATCAGATCACACAGATCCACAAAGAATTCGAAAACATATCCAATTTTGAAAAACTCCCATATCTACTGGGTGAAATTCCACAGTGTGCCATCACAGCAGCAGGATTTGTGACCTGTTGCCACAAGAAAAGGGCAACCAGTGAAGAACAAACACCATTGTAAATACAACCCATATTTATGCTTATTTATTTTATCTTGTGTCCTTTAACTATTTGTACATTGTATATATATATATATATATATATATATATATATATAATATGACATTTGTAATGTCTTTACTGTTTTGAAACTGTTGTATGTGTAATGTTTACTGTTAATTTTTGTTGTTTTTCACTTTATATATTCACTTTGTATGTTGTCTACCTCACTTGCTTTGGCAATGTTAACACATGTTTCCCATGCCAATAAAGCCCTTGAATTGAATTGAATTGAGAGTAGTTGTGCTCAATGGCGCATGCAGTTCAGAAGTGGGTGTGTGCCTCGCACCGGTCACGTGGGCAACTGTCTCGTTCTGGTTCAGGCGTCTATAAATTCTCCTTCTTATATAAAGTTATTCCTTTCCCAAGTAAGACGCCGAGTCCATCAACAGAGTAGCTGCGACTTGTAATAGAATCATGGCAGAAGGTACGTTGACATTTTGTAACAATCTTATCAGTGGACGTTCTGGTTGAAGTTTCGCGCTGTGGCGAAACAAAGTAACTATTCAAGATTGTTCGGACTGTCAGTCAGTTTGTTACTAAGTATCCCAACTACAACAATTGGCCTACCTGTTTGGGGATGACGGGCACTTTGACAAACCTACTGCTTGGTTTGTTGTATCATATCAAGGACGTGTAATTGTTGACTCAAGAACAAGCAAGTGGCAATGCTGACTTTTTAAAATGGAGTCTCTTTTTCCACCTACCATCAGCGCATGTTTTCTAATACAATCTTATCAATTCACGTTTTGCGGGTGTAATTGTGTGGATCACGGAGTAATTTTCGGGTCGTTGCATTTTTGCTGTTGATAATGCCGCGTTCAAAATCACTGGGAACTCGAAAGAAAACAACTATCTGCGTTTTGAAAGGTGATCCCACTCTGAAGCCCAAGTCGTGAACTCTGGCCTCTTACTAGTTCCCACTTTCCAACCTGAAGATCTTAGGTCATGAATCCGGGTTCCCTGTTGTGTTGACGGCACCATCAGTCTCGTCCTTAGTAGAACCATGTTCGCTCGCAGGCTGCGCACTGTTCCTAGTGGACACGTTCTAGTAGTCACTAGAAGTGTCATTTTATTAATTGAATTGGTGTTCCATGTTAAACTCAATGTCCTAACTTGGTGACTCTCTGAACTTTAAGTACCTCCAGTGTTTTGTGATATTATATTCCTAAAGGCACAGTGCCTCCCGCCAATGTGACGGTTATAAATGTATCTGGCAAAATGTCAATAGTGAAACCCGATGTCCAGTCTGTCCCCCATGATTTCCGAAAGTTGCAAGTCATCCCTTGGTCATCTGCCTTTCTAAGAGTGGTGGTGATTATTAAATCTTCATTTGTACTGAACATAAATACGAACGCAACAATGTCAAAGATTTTACTGAGTTTTACTGTTCAAATAAGGAAATCAGTCAATTGGGGCCTAATGAATGAATTTCAATTTATGGATTTCACGTGACTGCGAATACAGATGGGCATTGGTCACAAACCTTTTAATAAAAAATGCGTGGACGTGGATCAGAAAACCAGTCAGTATCTGGTGTGACCACCATTTGCCTCATGCAGCGTGACACATCTCCTTCACATAGAGTTGATCAGGCTGTTGATTGTGTTCTGTGGAACGATGTCCCACTTCTCTTCAATGGCTGTGTGTCTTCGCTGGATATTGTCGGGAACTGGAACACGCTGTCGTACATGTCAATCCAGAGCATCCCAAACCTACCAATACCATAGTCCCACCGCCACCATGGGACACTTGGTTCACAACATTTGACATCTGCAAATTGCTCGCTCACACTACGCCATACACGTGGTCTGCGATTTGAGGCCATTTGGACGTACTGCCAAATTCTTTTCAAAGGACATGGGGGGGGGTTGCTTATGTTAGAAATGAAAAATCAATTCTCTGGCAACAGCTCTGGTGGGCGTTCCTGCAGTCAGCATGCCAATTGCACACTCCCTCAACTTGAAAAATTTGCGGCAACTAGATTGAGTGACCTTTTATTGTCCCCAGCACAAGGTGCACCTGTGTATTGATCATGCCATTTAATCAGCTTCTTGATATGCCACACCTGTCAGGTGGAAGGATTATGTTGACAAATGATAAATGAATGTTAACAAATTTGTGCCCAAAAGTTTAGAGAAGCATGCATTTTGTGGTGATTTTATACATTTCAGCTCATGGAAAATTGGACCAACACGTTGCGTCTTCATATTTCTGTTCCGTTTCTGTGGGTTGAGGCCTAAAGGCCAGCAGGATGTCTTCATGTGAAACATTCATAGAAGCTGACTTTAGTGCCTATTGACCAATAATATCTTCTGGCCAGCGGCGTTTTAAGTTCCCCCGATGCTCCTTATGAACATTAAAACGTATCACCTTGTGTTCCCAAACCTTACCGACAGTATCTTTACATATCGGCGAGGAATGGTTTTCTAAAAACAAAAAGTTGAATTACTAGGCACCTCTTCCAGGGTTGGGGTTCACAGCCACGTCTCCATGTTATATCGCTTGTTAGGATAACTAACAGAAGACTGAGAGCTGCATGTCCTAACGCCATGTCCTAACGCCATGTCCTAACGCCATGTCCTAACGCCATGTCCTAACGCCTACCTGTGTGAATATACAGAAGACAGATGCCACGTCATTGACAAATACTGTTGGCTGCAACCGTTAAAACTGGTGACAACGCGCTATATTGCTTTTTTTTAAATTATTTTTTTTAAGAACGATACCGCAATTGAGAATTGATTCATGTTTTAGATGGTGTTTTCTGGCTGCCAGAGCCAATTTCCCTCTAAACATAAGGACCTTGGACTATATAAGGAATAACATTTGTCTCTAGTCCATTACTGAACTAGTCTTTCTATAGCTGACGACTTGTATAGAAGGGGACCATGTACAGGGTGTCATGTCGCCTATCAAAGTGTGAATGAAATGTGGCGAATAACAGTGACTCGGAGGAACAGGCGTCTGACTACTTTTAATGGCCACGTTTCATTTGCTTATTTATCAGATATTTTCCTGGGAGCGAGGTACAGTTGATTACTTTTCTGTAGTCACTACCAACTGTAGTGACTACTGCACCCAGGGGATTGTTCAGGACCAACTGTAGTGACTACTGCACCCAGGGGATTGCTCAGGACCTACTGTAGTGACTACTGCACCCAGGGGATTGCTCAGGACCTACTGTAGTGACTACTGCACCCAGGGTATTGCTCAGGACCTACTGTAGTGACTACTGCACCCAGGGGATTGCTCAGGACCTACTGTAGTGACTACTGCACCCAGGGGATTGTTCAGGACCTACTGTAGTGACTACTGTACCCAGGGGATTGCTCAGGACCTACTGTAGTGACTACTGCACCCAGGGTATTGTTCAGGACCAACTGTAGTGACTACTGCACCCAGGGGATTGCTCAGGACCTACTGTAGTGACTACTGCACCCAGCGGATTGTTCAGGACCTACTGTAGTGACTACTGCACCCAGGGGATTGTTCAGGACCTACTGTAGTGACTACTGCACCCAGGGGATTGTTCAGGACCAACTGTAGTGACTACTGCACCCAGGGGATTGCTCAGGACCTACTGTAGTGACTACTGCACCCAGGGGATTGTTCAGGACCTACTGTAGTGACTACTGTACCCAGGGGATTGCTCAGGACCTACTGTAGTGACTACTGCACCCAGGGTATTGCTCAGGACCTACTGTAGTGACTACTGCACCCAGGGGATTGCTCAGGACCTACTGTAGTGACTACTGCACCCAGGGGATTGTTCAGGACCTACTGTAGTGACTACTGTACCCAGGGGATTGCTCAGGACCTACTGTAGTGACTACTGCACCCAGGGTATTGTTCAGGACCAACTGTAGTGACTACTGCACCCAGGGGATTGCTCAGGACCTACTGTAGTGACTACTGCACCCAGCGGATTGTTCAGGACCTACTGTAGTGACTACTGCACCCAGGGGATTGTTCAGGACCTACTGTAGTGACTACTTCACCCAGGGATTGTTCAGGACCTACTGTAGTGACTACTGCACCCAGGGGATTGTTCAGGACCAACTGTAGTGACTACTGCACCCAGGGGATTGTTCAGGACCAACTGTAGTGACTACTGCACCCAGGGGATTGTTCAGGACCTACTGTAGTGACTACTGTACCCAGGGGATTGTTCAGGACCTACTGTAGTGACTACTGTACCCAGGGTATTGTTCAGGACCTACTGTAGTGACTACTGTACCCAGGGTATTGTTCAGGACCTACTGTAGTGACTACTGCACCCAGGGGATTGTTCAGGACCTACTGTAGTGACTACTGTACCCAGGGGATTGTTCAGGACCTACTGTAGTGACTACTGCACCCATGGGGTTGTTCAGGACCTACTGTAGTGACTACTGCACCCAGGGGATTGTTCAGGACCTACTGTAGTGACTACTGCACCCAGGGGATTGTTCAGGATCTACTGTAGTGACTACTGCACCCAGGGGATTGTTCAGGACCTACTGTAGTGACTACTGCTCCCAGGGGATTGTTCAGGACCTACTGTAGTGACTACTGCACCCAGGGGATTGCTCAGGACCTACTGTAGTGACTACTGCACCCAGGGGATTGTTCAGGACCTACTGTAGTGACTACTGTTGATTTACTGGCTTGTCAAGGCTGCTGAGATTAACTTCCAGGGTTTAGATTTTTGTCATTATAATAACAGTCTATTTTGTCCTTTGCCATCTTACAATCAGTCCATTGTTGATACTTGAGTTTATGGGCAATTTATAGACTTTAATATTTGGCACAGTTGCCGTGGAACCCTTGGCCATTCTGTGTGACGTGCTGACATTGGTAAAACAACCACCGACCGTCACTCACTGAAGCATTATGTTACGGTCTTCATACATACGAACACTAAGGCCTTTGCTTTCACACACCAGTTATGAGATGGACCATTGAGTCAGGCTTTACAAAGTTGTGTGTGTGTGGGGGGTGTTTGAGTAGGGCAGGTTTAGACGACGCTGGTCCTGGAGTGCCTCAGGCACCTAATGGTTTTGATTTAATCAACCTGGAGGACCAGGTGTGTTGACTTTAGTCAGTCACTCATCAATTAGCTCAGTTGGTCAGGTGTGGTACCTAGTTGGAACTAGGCACCACACCTGTACCCACGGCACTCCAGGGACATGGTTGCCTACCCATGGAGTTGGTTATAGCAATGAAGTTGTTTAACTCTGATGGATTCACACTGTTTTTAACTGAACAAAATGTTATTTCCAGTTTTTTATTAATAAGTTATGTCCCCACCCAGACCAGGCTTTTGTGACTTTGGCGACCAATGACAACTATGCCAGAGGAGCCATGGTCCTGGGCAAGTCCCTGAGGAACCACAAGACAACCAGGAAGCTGGTGGTGATGATCGGACCCCACGTCTCTGACCCCTGCAAGTAAGAACCCTTTTCCACTTCCCAGGGACGACTGTTTATTATGTCCTAGAGTGACGCTGGAGCATCAACTGGTTAGTGTAACCTATGACCTTTCTAACATTGGGAGTCAAAGATCTGATCCTAGACCTTGTTGGTGATGATTATCTGGGGCTTGATCAAACATGATCTTCATCTCCCACATGCAGGATTGTTGGCATGATCTCTCGAAGCCCTCTCGCCAACATCTTCTAATCCAGGGGTTTCCCCAACTGTCCTGTGCCGCCTTCTCTCTCTCCTTCCCGCCCTCCTCCTCCTCTCACTCCTCTCTCTCCTTCCCTCCCTCCTCACTCCTTCTCTCTCTCCTTCCTGCCCTCCTCCTCCTCTCTCTCCTTCCCGCCCTCCTCTCACTACCCGCTCCTTCTCTCTCTCCTTCCCGCCCTCCTCCTACTCCTCGCTCCTTCTCTCTCTCCTTCCCGCCCTCTCACTCCTCTCTCCTTCCCGCCCTCCTCCTCCTCACTCCTCTCTCTCTCCTTCCCGCCCCTCCTCTCACTCCTCTCTCCTTCCCGCCCTCCTCCTCCTCACTCCTTCTCTCTCTCTCCTTCCCGCCCTCCTCCTCCTCACTCCTCACTCCTTCTCTCTCCTTCCCGCCCTCTCACTCCTTCTCTCTCCTTCCCGCCCTCCTCTCACTCCTCTCTCCTTCCCGCCCTCCTCCTCACTCCTCACTCCTTCTCTCTCTCTCCTTCCCGCCCTCCTCCTACTCCTCACTCCTTCTCTCTCTCCTTCCCGCCCCTCCCTCCTCCTCACTCCTCACTCCTTCTCTCTCTCCTTCCCGCCCTCCTCTCACTCCTATCTCCTTCCCGCCCTCCTCCTACTCCTCGCTCCTTCTCTCTCCTTCCCGCCCTCCTCCTCACTCCTCGCTCCTCTCTCTCTCCTTCCCGCCCTCTCACTCCTCTCTCCTTCCCGCCCTCCTCCTCCTCCTCGCTCCTTCTCTTACCACCAGAGGAGTGCTTCAGAAGATCTTTGACGAGGTACTGTTGGTGGATGTGTTGGACAGCGGAGACTCAGCTAACCTGGCCCTGATGAAGAGACCTGACCTGGGAGTCACCTTCACCAAGCTACACTGCTGGACCCTTACACAATACTCCAAATGTGTCTTCATGGATGCAGACACACTGGTGAGATACACACGATACTCTGACCTTCAAGAACCCACACACACTGGTATGAGGGGGGGGTTCACCTGTCTGTCATCCAGGTAGCTGCAGTAGAGTTCACCTGTCTGTCCTCCAGGTAGCTGCAGTAGAGTTCACCTGTCTGTCCTCCAGGTAGCTGCAGTAGAGTTCACCTGTCTGTCCTCCAGGTAGCTACAGTAGAGTTCACCTGTCTGTCCTCCAGGTAGCTGCAGTAGAGTTCACCTGTCTGTCCTCCAGGTAGCTGCAGTAGAGTTCACCTGTCTGTCCTCCAGGTAGCTGCAGTAGAGTTCACCTGTCTGTCCTCCAGGTAGCTGCAGTAGAGTTCACCTGTCTGTCCTCCAGGTAGCTGCAGTAGAGTTCACCTGTCTGTCCTCCAGGTAGCTGCAGTAGAGTTCACCTGTCTGTCCTCCAGGTAGCTGCAGTAGAGTTCACCTGTCTGTCCTCCAGGTAGCTGCAGTAGAGTTCACCTGTCTGTCCTCCAGGTAGCTACAGTAGAGTTCACCTGTCTGTCCTCCAGGTAGCTGCAGTAGAGTTCACCTGTCTGTCCTCCAGGTAGCTGCAGTAGAGTTCACCTGTCTGTCCTCCAGGTAGCTGCAGTAGAGTTCACCTGTCTGTCCTCCAGGTAGCTGCAGTAGAGTTCACCTGTCTGTCCTCCAGGTAGCTGCAGTAGAGTTCACCTGTATGCGTTTGTTGCAGGTGGTACAGAACATAGATGAGTTGTTTGACAGAGAGGAGCTCTCTGCGGCCCCGGATCCCGGCTGGCCAGACTGTTTCAACTCCGGCGTGTTCGTGTTCCGACCCTCCAACGAGACGTACAGCAAACTGCTCCAGTACTGCGCAGAACATGGCAGCTTCGATGGTACGTGTCAGAGCTTTTAGTTATTTCCTTTCATTTGAGAAAGTTATGTCTGTGATCAAAGGGGGTTTTCTTCACCCTCATACTGGAAACAAAATGGATGTCAGGGGTAGAATTTCCTGGAAAACCAAATTGGTCTATTTACTGAAGTGGCCATGTGGAACGTGAACTCTCGCCAACCGCTGGTACATGGTTTATTTTTATTGGTCAAACGGCAGCCAACCATTGATCACCATGTCACCAAAATAAGACCCTTGATATTTATTGGAAAGGAGCATCAAGCTCATCGTGACCTTTCACCCTGTGAAGTTCATCTGAACTTATTTGTTTCCATGGTCTGCTGGTAGGTCATGCAGCATATTGTAGTGTTTCCATGGTCTGCTGGTAGGTCATGCAGCATATTGTACTAGTGTTTCCATGGTCTGCTGGTATTAAATGTGCTGCTTTTCCAACTGTTTCCATTTCAAATATCTGGTATTTCGAGGCAGCAGTCTGCTGTTCTGCATTTCAAATATCTGTGGTATTTCCCTATTGGATGCTCAGTCTGCTGTCCTAGGGCCTGCTAGCAGTCTGCTGTTGCTAGCAGTAGGTTAGGTTGGATGCTAGCAGTCTGCTGTTCTGTAGGTTGGATGCTAGCAGTCTGCTGTTCTGTAGGTTGGATGCTAGCAGTCTGCTGCTAGGTTGGATGCTAGCAGTCTGCTGTTCTGTAGGTTGGATGCTAGCAGTCTGCTGTCCTGTAGGTTGGATGCTAGCAGTCTGCTGTTCTGTAGGTTGGATGCTAGCAGTCTGCTGTCCTGTAGGTTGGATGCTAGCAGTCTGCTGTTCTGTAGGTTGGATGCTAGCAGTCTGCTGTCCTGTAGGGTTAGCATGCTGTAGGTTGGATGCTAGCAGTCTGCTGTCCTGTAGGTTGGATGCTAGCAGTCTGCTCCTGTAGGTTGGATCCTGTCCTGTAGGTTGGATGCAGCAGTCTGCCGTCCTGTAGGTTGATGCTAGCAGTCTGCTGTTCTGTAGGTTGGATGCTAGCAGTCTGCTGTCTGTAGGTTGGATGCTAGCAGTCTGCTGTCCTGTAGGTTGGATGCTAGCAGTCTGCTGTTCCTGTAGGTTGGATGCTAGCAGTCTGCTGTTCTGTAGGTTGGATGCTAGCAGTCTGCTGTTCTGTAGGTTGGATGCTGCTGTCCAGTCTGTCTGCTGTCCTGTAGGTTGGATGCTAGCAGTCTGCTGTCCTGTAGGTTGGATGCTAGCAGTCTGCTGTTCCTGTAGGTTGGATGCTAGCAGTCTGCTGTCTGTAGGTTGGATGCTAGCAGTCTGCTGTACTGTAGGTTGGTCTGCTGTCCTGTAGGTTGGATGCTAGCAGTCTGCTGTTCTGTAGGTTGGATGCTAGCAGTCTGCTGTCCTGTAGGTTGGATGCTAGCAGTCTGCTGTCCTGTAGGTTGGATGCTAGCAGTCTGCTGTCCTGTAGGTTGGATGCTAGCAGTCTGCTGTCCTGTAGGTTGGATGCTAGCAGTCTGCTGTCCTGTAGGTTGGATGCTAGCAGTCTGCTGTCCTGTAGGTTGGATGCTAGCAGTCTGCTGTCCTGTAGGTTGGATGCTAGCAGTCTGCTGTCCTGTAGGTTGGATGCTAGCAGTCTGCTGTCCTGTAGGTTGGATGCTAGCAGTCTGCTGTCCTGTAGGTTGGATGCTAGCAGTCTGCTGTCCATTTGTAGTGTTTGTGGTTTAACCATTTTTAAATGGCTCAATCTACATATGTCAAATGGGTCATTGTCAACACAGGGTCCTGTCACGATACCGCCTCTCTAACCCTGAGTTATTCTGAGGTGTTTTACGGGGTACAGGAGGGGGGGGGGGATTGACTTTTCCTCTAAGTAAGGTCTTTATCAAGCTGAAAGTCTGAACACAGGGTCCTGTCATGACACTGCCTCTAACTCTGGGAGTTATTCTGAGGGGCCCTACAGGGTGGGGTTGAATTTGAGATGGGCACTGGCTGACATTAACCCTGCACATCCCGTGAGACCCCTGGTGAATAGTGACCTCTGTCTTGGCTACAACCCCAGGCTGAAATGCTACCCTGTTCCTCACAGGCCACTACTTATGTCCAGGCCCATTTTAAGACTCTGCCTTACTACTACTGGAAATGGCTGCTATGCACGTAGGTCAGTAGTCCGCTCACTGTCCGTCGGCTTGCCTAAACATCACTGTTACCATGGAGATCAGTCTTAAAGAAGTCGCTGTAAACAATATATATAATATAATAATATATGCCATTTAGCAGACGCTTTTATCCAAAGCGACTTACAGTCATGTGTGCATACATTCTACGTATGGGTGGTCCCGGGAATCGAACCCACTACCCTGGCGTTACAAGCGCCATGCTCTACCAACTGAGCTACGGAAGGACCACAGAAGAACAACTTTAAACAGTCTCTACAGGGCAGAATGTAGAGTACAATTTATATTGACAGGTTACTGGTTGCTGTTCTGATGGAGATGGGATCCATGGGAAAGCGGTGACCTGTGGCGCAGGTATAGGCTGTTGATTGAAAATCCAATCTGACTCATTGCAAGTGATGCACTCTGACTCCCGAGTGACGCAGCGGTCTAAGGCACTGCATCTCAGTGCAAGAGGCATCATTACAGACCCTGGTTCGATTCCAGGCTGTATCACAACCGGCTGTTATTGGGAGTCCCATAGGGCCGCGTATAATTGGCCCAGGCCGCCATTGTAAATAAGAATTTGTTCTTAACTGACTTGCCTAGCTAAATAAAAATGTGTAAAATTGTCGACAGATTGCAGGTTTCCTTGCAATCAGCTGGAAGTGTTTGCCGTTTGGGTAGGCTCGGCCATAAAGTGGAAGTGTTTGGGTAGGCTCGGCCATAAAGTGGAAGTGTTTGGGTAGGCTCGGCCATAAGGTGGAAGTGTTTGGGTAGGCTCGGCCATAAAGTGGAAGTGTTTGGGTAGGCTCGGCCATAAAGTGGAAGTGTTTGGGTAGGCTCGGCCATAAAGTGGAAGTGTTTGGGTAGGCTCGGCCATAAGGTGGAAGTGTTTGGGTAGGCTCGGCCATAAAGTGGAAGTGTTTGGGTAGGCTCGGCCATAAAGTGGAAGTGTTTGGGTAGGCTCGGCCATAAAGCGGAAGTGTTTGGGTAGGCTCGGCCATAAAGCGGAAGTGTTTGGGTAGGCTCGGCCATAAGGCGGAAGTGTTTGGGTAGGCTCGGCCATAAAGCGGAAGTGTTTGGGTAGGCTCGGCCATAAAGCGGAAGTGTTTGGGTAGGCTCGGCCATAAAGCGGAAGTGTTTGGGTAGGCTCGGCCATAAGGCGGAAGTGTTTGGGCCATAAGGCGGAAGTGTTTGGGTAGGCTCGGCCATAAGGTGGAAGTGTTTGGGTAGGCTCGGCCATAAGGTGGAAGTGTTTGGGTAGGCTCGGCCATAAGGTGGAAGTGTTTGGGTAGGCTCGGCCATAAGGTGGAAGTGTTTGGGTAGGCTCGGCCATAAGGTGGAAGTGTTTGGGTAGGCTCGGCCATAAGGTGGAAGGTGGAAGTGTTTGGGTAGGCTCGGCCATAAGGTGGAAGTGTTTGGGTAGGCTCGGCCATAAGGTGGAAGTGTTTGGGTAGGCTCGGCCATAAGGTGGAAGTGTTTGGGTAGGCTCGGCCATAAGGTGGAAGTGTTTGGGTAGGCTCGGCCATAAGGTGGAAGTGTTTGGGTAGGCTCGGCCATAAGGTGGAAGTGTGGAAGTGTTTGGGTAGGCTCGGCCATAAGGTGGAAGTGTTTGGGTAGGCTCGGCCATAAGGTGGAAGTGTTTGGGTAGGCTCGGCCATAAGGTGGAAGTGTTTGGGTAGGCTCGGCCATAAGGTGGAAGTGTTTGGGTAGGCTCGGCCATAAGGTGGAAGTGTTTGGGTAGGCTCGGCCATAAGGTGGAAGTGTTTGGGTAGGCTCGGCCATAAGGTGGAAGTGTTTGGGTAGGCTCGGCCATAAGGTGGAAGTGTTTGGGTAGGCTCGGCCATAAGGTGGAAGTGTTTGGGTAGGCTCGGCCATAAGGTGGAAGTGTTTGGGTAGGCGCCCCCCCCTTTGTTTTGACACTGCTACTACTCTGTTTATTATCTATGCATACTCACTCCACTAATATCCTCGACTACCCTGTATCCCCGCACATTGACTCAGTACCGATACATCCCCTGTATATAGTCTTGTTGTTATGTCATTTTCTTGTCACAACTTTTTAAATATTTTAGTTTATTTAGTAAATATTTCTGGAACTACATTGTTGGTTAGGGGCTTGTAAGTAAACATTTCATGGTAAGGTCTACTACACCTGTTGTAGTCAGCGCGTGTGACAAATGCCATTTTGATTTCTACCTGAAGTAAAATTCAACGTGGGTCTTCAGGCAACCTGTTGGCAGAGGCCATTTATATAAATGGAGCCGACATCCTAGAAGTATCTCGTTCTTTATCTCTAATGGCACTTCGGAGCATTCAGAGAACATCATGGTGAATTTAGCAGGTGTAGACTGAGAACAACGCGCTATTTCATTGGCAGACTTGTTTTATAGCGTTTTCTAAGCGTTGAGACCCAGTTTTGGAAGTCACTTGGTTGGAATGGAACTAAATTGAACTATTGGAGGGAGGGCAGGCTTGAAACGTAGTTCTGGTTTGTACTGATTAGTCGTCAGGGGACACGTAGTGTATTTTACCAAGCCTGTTGGTACTAACGTGTCATCATCCACAATAGGAAAACTTAAACTGGATATTTTAACACATGTTTGAATATGCTACAGTTTTAACTTTGGGAAAAATAGACTTTTGGGCCTATTGCAAACAAAACACACTACTTTGTATGTTCTCTGCAATCACACATTAATAATCCCTTTTAAACAGGAACATATTGCAGTTCGTCTGGCGAGCTCAATAAAGCTAGCAGCAGTCCACCCTCATCAGAACAGTGAATCC
This sequence comes from Oncorhynchus keta, assembly GCF_023373465.1. Classification (NCBI taxonomy): domain Eukaryota; kingdom Metazoa; phylum Chordata; class Actinopteri; order Salmoniformes; family Salmonidae; genus Oncorhynchus; species Oncorhynchus keta. The sequence goes on along the minus strand of NC_068424.1, from coordinate 861,283 downwards.
GTGAAGCAGCTCTTGTCTATGGCTCAAATATTCCATCTGTGGTTCGGGACACCAATTAGTTTGCTTAATAAGTGCCACGTGCTTTCAAGAGCGGACTCGTTTTGGCGGACTGAAGTGACTGTTGGCAGGAATCTAGTGTCTCTGTCTGGGCTGGTATCACACGGGATAATCTAGTGTCTCTCTGTCTGGGCTGGTATCACACAGGATAATCTAGTGTCTCTGTCTGGGCTGGTATCACACAGGATAATCTAGTGTCTCTCTGTCTGGGCTGGTATCACACGGGATAATCTAGTGTCTCTCTGTCTGGGCTGGTATCACACGGGATAATCTAGTGTCCCTCTGTCTGGGCTGGTATCACACGGGATAATCTAGTGTCTCTGTCTGGGCTGGTATCACACGGGATAATCTAGTGTCTCTCTGTCTGGGCTGGTATCACACGGGATAATCTAGTGTCTCTCTGTCTGGGCTGGTATCACACGGGATAATCTAGTGTCTCTCTGTCTGGGCTGGTATCACACGGGATAATCTAGTGTCTCTGTCTGGGCTGGTATCACACAGGATAATCTAGTGTCCCTCTGTCTGGGCTGGTATCACACGGGATAATCTAGTGTCTCTGTCTGGGCTGGTATCACACGGGATAATCTAGTGTCTCTCTGTCTGGGCTGGTATCACACAGGATAATCTAGTGTCTCTGTCTGGGCTGGTATCACACGGGATAATCTAGTGTCTCTCTGTCTGGGCTGGTATCACACAGGATAATCTAGTGTCTCTGTCTGGGCTGGTATCACACGGGATAATCTAGTGTCTCTCTGTCTGGGCTGGTATCACACAGGATAATCTAGTGTCTCTGTCTGGGCTGGTATCACACGGGATAATCTAGTGTCTCTGTCTGGGCTGGTATCACACAGGATAATCTAGTGTCTCTGTCTGGGCTGGTATCACACGGGATAATCTAGTGTCTCTCTGTCTGGGCTGGTATCACACAGGAGAATCTAGTGTCTCTCTGTCTGGGCTGGTATCACACGGGATAATCTAGTGTCCCTCTGTCTGGGCTGGTATCACACGGGATAATCTAGTGTCTCTGTCTGGGCTGGTATCACACGGGATAATCTAGTGTCTCTGTCTGGGCTGGTATCACACGGGATAATCTAGTGTCTCTCTGTCTGGGCTGGTATCACACGGGATAATCTAGTGTCCCTCTGTCTGGGCTGGTATCACACGGGATAATCTAGTGTCTCTGTCTGGGCTGGTATCACACAGGAGAATCTAGTGTCTCTCTGTCTGGGCTGGTATCACACAGGAGAATCTAGTGTCTCTCTGTCTGGGCTGGTATCACAAGGGATAATCTAGTGTCTCTGTCTGGGCTGGTATCACAAGGGATAATCTAGTGTCTCTCTGTCTGGGCTGGTATCACACGGGATAATCTAGTGTCTCTCTGTCTGGGCTGGTATCACACGGGATAATCTAGTGTCTCTCTGTCTGGGCTGGTATCACACGGGATAATCTAGTGTCTCTCTGTCTGGGCTGGTATCACACGGGATAATCTAGTGTCTCTCTGTCTGGGCTGGTATCACACGGGATAATCTAGTGTCTCTGTCTGGGCTGGTATCACACGGGATAATCTAGTGTCTCTCTGTCTGGGCTGGTATCACACAGGAGAATCTATTGTCTCTGTCTGGGCTGGTATCACACGGGATAATCTAGTGTCTCTGTCTGGGCTGGTATCACACAGGAGAATCTATTGTCTCTGTCTGGGCTGGTATCACACGGGATAATCTAGTGTCTCTCTGTCTGGGCTGGTATCACACAGGATAATCTAGTGTCTCTGTCTGGGCTGGTATCACACGGGATAATCTAGTGTCTCTCTGTCTGGGCTGGTATCACACGGGATAATCTAGTGTCTCTCTGTCTGGGCTGGTATCACACGGGATAATCTAGTGTCTCTGTCTGGGCTGGTATCACACGGGATAATCTAGTGTCTCTCTGTCTGGGCTGGTATCACACGGGATAATCTATTGTCTCTCTGTCTGGGCTGGTATCACACGGGATAATCTAGTGTCTCTCTGTCTGGGCTGGTATCACACGGGATAATCTAGTGTCTCTGTCTGGGCTGGTATCACACAGGAGAATGTCTCCCAAGAATGCAGTCTCTCCCTACTGCCCACTATACTGCCCTACCAAGCATAAAGGCAGTAACTAACTAATTTGGTCTAAATAGGTTCATGTCATTTTTGCTCCATTGAAACATGCTTAATCATGTGGACAAGTGTCCTGCCTCTATTGTGTTCAGGAGGAAATGTGGGTCATGTTATCAGTAACTGTATAAAGATACTGTGAAACAGAGGTAAATAAAATACATTTTTCTCAGAGCAGTTACTACCTTTTTTCTTGGTAGGGCAGCAGAGACTACAGGCCACTATAGAGCACAAACTACAGCCCACTATAGAGCACACTAGCTGTGTGGGAGGAGCCTGTTGCATCATTATCTAATGTCAGGCTCTCTTGTTATTTGAAGCTGTGTGTCACTCTTGCTCCTCAAACTGTTTTCTAAACCCCCTGGATTCCCTGTGCTGTTGAATGCCACATTAATGGCCTAGCGAAATGCTAGCAGGTTGTGGGGTATGCTAATTGGCTAAAGCTGCAGTATTTTTAGCCAGCAACGGTCTTTTCATGTTGCGCTGTAGCCGTGACTTGCAGTTCCTCTGACCTTTTTTTAGTGCTCCAGTCCTCCTCTACGACTGGAAAACAACTATCATTATGCCTAATTTTTAAACTGACTATAGCGTTGGCTAACCAACAGAACCAACTATTGGACAATGGCAGATCGGAGTGATGAAATGGTTCAGGAGAGATTAGACTCTTCCAGTCCTGGGCGCCTCTATTCAATTTCCTCTTTCTACTGCATCCGGCCCAGGTCAGATCTTGGACTTCCCTGAGGCATCCGTAGACCTGTGGTTTGGTTCAGGTATACTGGGGAAGTGCTACATTCCTGCTGAGCCTTGTTCATCCCCTCTAAATGAAAAGGGCCCATGTTAACTGGAGACGCTCTGCTCGAGGACAGCCTCACGGGGAGGGCTGGGGGGGGGTGCTGTACTGTCGAACACAAAGGTCCTCTTGTTCCCGTTCATGGTACAATAAATGGACTAACCACATGTTACAGGTCCATCTCCTCCACCTAGTGCCCAATGACTACATTCACTCCTTGTGTCGTGGTTCGACTGGTGGACTGTGACACCTCAAGTGTAGATTTTTTTCCACTGCGTTTGTGTGTGTGGAGCCTCTTTCTGAGAAAAGCTCAGCTGTTGGTTTGCCATTTTTAAATGACTCGTTGTGGTGTGACTTGGTGGACAGCAGGGCTTAGTCAAATCAAAGTTGTGTTCGTCACATAGACGTGTTTAGCAGATGTTATTGTGGGTGCAGCGAAATGTTTGTGTTTCTAGCACCAACAGTGCAGTAATATTTAACAATTCACACAATATAAAGGAATGAAATTAAGAATATAAAAATACTTGGATGAGCAATGTCAGAGAATACAGTATATCCATATGAGATGAGTGATGCAAGATATGTTAAACATTATTAAAGTGACCAGTGATTTCAAGTCTGTATGTAGGCAGCCACCTTTCTGTGTTAGTGGTGGCTGTTTAACAGTCTGATGGTCTTGAGATAGAAGCTGATTTTCAGTCTCTTGGTCCCTGCTTTGATGCAGACCTCGCCTTCTGGATGATAGCGGGGTGAACAGGCAGTGGCTTCGGTGGTTGTTGTACATCCTGTGACATCAGGTGCTGCAGTTGCCGCACCAGGCGCTGATGCTCTCAATTGTGCATCTGTAAAAGTTTGTGGGTTTTGGTGACGAGCCAAATTTCTTCAGCCTCCTGAGGTTGAAGAGGTGCTGTCTGTGTGGGTGGACCATTTCATTTTGTCCGTGATGTGTACGCCGAGGAACTTAACTTACTATCTTCTCCACTACTGTCCCGTCGATGTGGATAGGGGGGTGCTCCCTCTGCTGTTTCCTGAAGTCCACAATCATCTCCTTTTGTTTTTGTTGACATTGAGTGAGAGGTTGTTTTCCTGGCACCACACTCTGAGCCCTGACCTCCTCCCTGTAGGTTGTCTCGTCATCGTTGGTAAATCAGGCCCATTACTGTAGTGTCGTCTGCAGACTAGATGCTTGAGTTAGAGACATGCGTGGCCATGGGTGAACAAGAGTACAGGAAGAGGCTGAGCATGCATCCTTGTGGGGCCCCAGTGATGAGGATCAGTGAAGTGGAGATGTTTCCTACCTTCACCACCTGGGGGCGACCTGTCAGGAAGTCCAGGGTCTCGAGCTTAATGATGAGCTTGGAGGGATCTATGGTGTTGAATGCTGAGCTGTAGTCAATGACCAGCGTTCTAGGTATTCCTCTTGTCCAGATGGGTTAGGGCAGTGGGCAGTGTGATGGCGATAGCATCGTCTGTGGATCTATTGGGGCGGTAAGCAAATTGGAGTGGGTCTATGGTGTCAGGTAAGGTGGAGGTGATATGATCCTTGACTAGTCTCTCAAAGCACTTCATGATGACAGAAGTGAGTGCTACGGGGCAGTTGTCATTTAGTTTAGTTACTTTTGCCTTCTTGGGTACAGGAACAACGATAAATGCCAATGCTCTGAGGATGCGGCTAGGGATGCCATCTGGGCGGCGGCGAGGATTTAAATGGCTCATGTCGGCCACGGAGGAGAACCCACAGTCCTTGGTGTCGGTGGCAGTGACTGTTTAGTCCGGAAGCAAGACAACCAGCCACGTCAGGGATTTCTCTTTGTAGTCCATCATTGTCTGTAGACCCTGCCACATACGTCCTGTGTCTGAGCCGTTCAAATGCGACTCCACTTCGTCTCTTTACTGACGGTTTGTCTGTTTGATTGCCTTACGGAGGGAATAACTACACTGTTGGTATTCAGCCATATTCCCAGTCACCTGGCCACGGTTAAATGTGGTGGTTCGCACTTTGTTTTGCATGAAATCTTCCATCTATCTGAATGCTTCTGGTTAGGATAAGTTTTAATAGTGGGTACAACATCTCCTATACACTTCCTGATAATATAAGTCACCGTATCAGTTTATCTACCTGGAACATATCCCAGTCCGCATGATCAAAACAAATATGACGCTTGGATTCCGATTGGTCAGACCAGTATTGAATAGTCCTCAGCACGGGTACTTCCTGTTTGAGTTTCTGCCTATAGGAAGGGAGGAGCAAAATGGGGTCGTGATCAGATTTGCCAAAGGGAGGGTGGGGGAGGGCCTTGTTGGTGTAGCAGTGGTCGAGTGTTTAGCAGCGTGAGTGTTAGTCAATGTGTTGACAGAACTTTGGTAAGGTTTTTCTCAAATTTACTGTCAAATCCCCAGCTACAATAATAAATGCGGCCTCAGGATGTGGTTTCCAGTTTCCATAAAGCCCAGTGAAATTATCGGCTTGGGGTAATATACATGGCCGTGACTATAACCAAAGAATATTGTCTTGGGATGTCGGCATTTGCTTGTGAATAATTCTAGGTCTGGTTAACAAAAGGGCTTGAGTTCCTGTATGTTTGAGTACTCATGGTGTGGTATCATGAAACCCCCGCCCTTCTTCCCAGGAGATATTTATTCCTGTCTGCGCGATGAAGCCAACTGGCTGAACGGACTCAGACAGTATATCCCGAGAGAGCCACATTCCCGTGAAACATTTGGTGTGGCAGATAACCTTTTCGATAGTGTTAGCTCAGTAACCTAGAGGTTGCTGGTTCGAATCCCCGAGCTGACGAGGTAAAAATCTGTCATTCTGCCCCTGAACAAGGCAGTTAACCCACTGTTCCCAGGCTGTCATTGAAAATAAGAATTTGTTCTTAACTGACTTGCCTGGTTAAATAAAGGTAAAATGGTATGTTACAAGTCCTAATGTTTCTCTGGAAGGAAGCCCTGAGCTTGTCAACTTCATTATCCAGACACCTGAACACTCGAAGTGGTGGGTGGTCCTGGGCTAAAAGTCCGACTTTGTTTTGGAACAGCCTCTGGGATCAGTATGAACGAAGGATCCGGTTTGGGAAAAGCATATTCCTGGTTGTAATGCTGATGAGTTACCGCCGCCCTGATATCCTAAAGTTCTTCCTGGCTATACATTTCTTGTAATTTCTCTACCATAAGCCGCCTCCAGCTTCGTTTCAGAGTACTTGGCAGTGCGTCCAACCGGCTTCACAACTGCAGAACACGTTTAACCACGCCAGCCCAGGACCTCCACATCCGGCTTCTTCACCTGCGGGATTATCCGAGACCACCCAGACAGCTGATAAAACTGAAGAGTATTTCTGTGGGTGGAAAAACTCACTCTGACCCACCCATGTGACATCCATAGATTAAAGCCTAATTAATTTAATCTAATTGACGGATTTCCTTATGAACTGCAACTCAGTAAAATCGTTAATTGTGTTCCCCCCCATGTCAGTTACCAGATGAATGCAGGGGTCTCTCTGGAAGGCTGTTCTGTACGTGATCTTTTGCACGCTACATATTACCAGCCACACTGCCCAGACCTAGAAATAAATCTCTGGATGGTGACTGCATGTACAGCTATATGCATAGTGACTTAGTCCTATAGTGACAGCCACACTCCTTTTCCTATTTATATCTCTGGATGGTGACTGCATGTACAGCTATATGCATAGTGACTTAGTCCTATAGTGACGGCCACACTCCCTTTTCCTATTTATATCTCTGGATGGTGACTGCATGTACAGCTATATGCATAGTGACTTAGTCCTATAGTGACAGCCACACTCCTTTTCCTATTTATATCTCTGGATGGTACAACACATCCGCATGCTTCAGCTGGCGCCTAGCTGAACCCAACAAGTTCATGTGTAGTGTGGCTGACTGTATTTCCTGTTGGGATAGTAGTTACAGTTGAGGTTTCAGGCTCGTGCTAATCTGTCGGTGGGGTTTAAATCCACCGGACTCTAGATATTTCCTCCTTGTCTTTCACATGTTAGAGCCATGTCCATGTGTCTGATACTTACGGCTAGTCGATAGCCAGGAATGTGTAGTGGTCACTGGCCAGGTCTCGGAGGGAGACCTACACAAAGTAGCTGATGGTGTCTTTTTAAAATTAAACCGACGGACCTACAAGAACACAACTTTGATGGCTGACGTGCTGTTTTGGGACGTAAACAAATGCAAGGCTGTGCTGTGTTTACTGAAAGACGACCCCATCAATATCCAGACAGCAGTCAGTACGTGTACACACAGGGCACTTTTTAGTCGGTCTATTCAGTGTACTGTGCATTCGGAAAGTATTCAGACCCCTAGACTTCATCCACATTTTGTTACATTACAGCCTTATTCTAAAATGTATTAAATAAATAGAAATGTACCTTTTTAATCTCAACATTATCCTGTAATGACAGTGACTACTTTTTGGAAATGTTTGCCAATTTTATTAGACCCTTTGCTATGAGAATTGAAATTGAGCTCAGGTGCATCCTGTTTCCATTGATCATACTTGAGATTTTTCTACAACTTGTTGGCTGGAGTCCACCTGTGGTAAATTCAATTGATTGGACATGATTTAGAAAGGCACACAACTGTCTATATAAGATCCCACAGTGGACAGTGCATGTCGGAGCAAAAACCAAGCTATAAGGTCGAAGGAATTGTCCATAGAGCTCAGACGACAGGATTTTGTCGAAGCACAGATCTGGAGAAGGGTACCATAAACTTTTTGCAGCATTGAAGGTCTGCAAAAACAGTGGCCTCCATCATTCTTAAATGGAAGACATTTGGAACCACCAAGACTCTTCCTAGAGCTGGCCGCCCGGCCAAACTGAGCAATCTGGGGGAGAAGGGCCTTGGTCAGGGAGGTGACCAAGAACCCGATGGTCACTCTGGCAGAGCTACATAGTTCCTCTGTGGAGATGGTTGTCCTTCTGGAAGATTCTCCCATCTCTGCAGCACTCCACCAATAAGGCCTTTATGGTAGAGTGGCCAGACTGAAGTCACTCTTCAGTAAATACAGCCTGCTTGGAGTTTGCCAAGAAGGATTCTGACCATGAGAAACAAGATTCTTTGGTCTGATGAAACCAAGCTTCAACTCTTTGGCCTGAAAGCCAAGCGTGTCGTCTGGAGTAAACCTGGTATCATCCCTACAGTGAAGCATGGCGGTGGTGTCAGCATGCGGTGGGGATGTTTTTAAGTGGCAGGGACTGGGAGACTAGTCAGGATTTGAGGGAAATTTGAACTACGCAAAGTGCAGCGATCCAGAGCACTCAGGACCTCCGACTGGGGCACCGGTTCACCTTCCAACAGGACAACAACCCTAAGCACACAGCCAAGACAACGCAGGAGTGGCTTCGGGACAAGTCTATGAATGTCCTTGAGTAGCCCGGACTTGAACCTGAGCCAACACTTCTGGAGAGACCTGAAAATATGTGCAGCGACGCTCCCCATCCAACCTGACAGAGCTTGAGGATCTGCCGAGAAGAATGGGAGAAACTCCCCAAATACAGGTGTGCCAAGCTTGTAGTGTCATACCAAAAAAGACTTGAGGCTGTAATTGCTGCCAAAGGTGTTTCAACAGAAAGTAAATAAATGACATTTCTGTTTTTTATTTATACTTTTGCAAACATTTCTAAACATGTTTATGATTTGTCATTATTATAGGGTATTGTGTCTAGATTGAGACTCATACAATTTCATTTAGAATTAGGCTGTAATGTAACAATGGAAAAAGCTGAGGGGTCTGAATACTTTCTGAATCCACTCTATGTAGACATTGTGGGCAGTGATTGGAATACTTTCTGAATCCACTCTATGTAGACATTGTGGGCAGTGATTGGAATACTTTCTGAATCCACTCTATGTAGACATTGTGGGCAGTGATTGGAATACTTTCTGAATCCACTCTATGTAGACATTGTGGGCAGTGATTGGAATACTTTCTGTTTTTATCCTGTCGGTATGGAGCAGTTCTGACTAAAGCTTTGTTCACATTGTTGGCAGTTTCCAAACCTTTTCATTTTTGCTTCTCTTTACCTGTTTTTCATGCAGTCTGAACAGCCAAAAAGCACATGGAATCGGATAGTTCAAAAGCCCCACTACCCTCGTAAGCGATTCCTGGCCATGTGACATGTCTGAACGGTCAAATCTGATTTTATTTTCCCTCCAGTGGTTTCTAGGCTTTATTTGCCAGATCTGCTTGCTAGCTACTCTGACGGTTTGAGAACGTGTGGTCGCTCATTGACTCGTTAATTGTTTACAAATGATTGCATGTGCTAAACCGCTGCCTAGCTAGCCAGTTTAATAACTGACGCCAAAAAGGACTTGTTTTTTTTGAAAGTGGGATCATGCTTATCCACTATGACTTTGAAATGTCCATGGGGGACTTCGTCACCTTCAGCTACGTGCTTTCTGAATGATGGGTGGTGGCGCTCGTGCTCCAATCAGCCTCGCGTGCACAACTGGCGTTACTATGACAACGCATCCGATTTGGTCACTTTCTTTTTTTGTTGTTGTCTTGCTGTTTGGACAGTCGGGTATTCCCAAACTGATTTGTGCGTCCAAGGCCTGCAGTGTGAACAAGGTTTTGTTGGCAGAAAGCCTCATGGCTTTAGGAGTTACAGGTTTGTGATCAGTTGGATAGACGGCTGAATGAGACTGACAGCCAGCTGAACCTGTTACCGGTTCAATCTACAGCAATTAGGCGTTGTGCCGCCATCCCTTTTTGAAGTAGATCTATTCAGACAACCATGATCTTTCCGCTCGTTAGATAACATTTTATTCATTTTAGCAGACACCTCAGTGACTCCGGCATCCATTTTAAGGTAGCTAGGTGAGACAACCACATGTGGTTCATAGGAAGTACGTTTTTCCTGACTACGGCTGTGCTTGTCTGTCTGTAAGCCAACCTGTTGTATAGTGACTATTGCTCGTCTCTGAAGTTGGGGCTTGGGTGAAGAGTAGCAAAGCTACTGCTAATTTACACCAGTTACTGGAGTCTTCAGCAATTTTTGTAATTGCCATACATTTTCTGTTAATCTATTGTAATTTATACTTGAATAACTTGGTAAATAATTATTCATTAATATATATATATATATATATATATAGTGTTGGGGAGACTCATTGAGTTTGTAGTAGATAGACCATATGGCCCAAGAGAATTGTCCTTGAAAGATTCTTTATTTTATTTAAGATTATGGTAGTTTACTGGTCAAAGACAAGTTTTTGATATAGATCTAATCTCAGCAAAAAATAAATGTGCCTTTTTCAGGTCTTTTCAAACATCATTTGTAAAAATTCAAGTAACTTCACAGAGCTTCATTGGAAAGGGTTTACACCAGGAACGCACAATCCCTCCATCAGTGCTCAGACTGTCCGCAACTGGCTGATGGAGGCTGGACTTGTGAGGGCTTGTAGGCCTGTTGTCTGGTGAGGACCTGCCTTTACATCACCGGCAACAACGTCGCCTATGGGCACAAACCCACCGTCGCTGGACCAGACAGGACTGACAAAGTTCTCTTCACTGACTAGTTGTGGTTTTGTCTCACCAGGGGTGATGGTTGGATTAATGTTGATCGTCAGAGGAATGAGCGTTACACCGAGGCCTGTACTCTGGCGCGGGATCGATTTTGTAGGTGGAGGGTCCGTCATGGTGTGTCACAGCATCATCGGACGGAGCTTTGCAGGCAATCTCAACGCTGTGTGTTACAGGGAAGACATCCTCCTCCCTCATGTGGTACCCTTCCTGCAGGCTCATCCTGACATGACCCTCCAGCACGACAATGCCACCAGCCATACTGCTCGTTCTGTGAGTGATTTCCTGCAAGACAGGAATGTCAGTGTTATGCCATGGCCAGAGAAGACCCTGGCTCTCAATCCCATGGAGCATGTCTGGGAGGGTGTTGGCTAGGGCTAGGGCCCCCCACAAATGTCTGGGAACCTGCAGGTGCCTTGGTGGAAGAGTGGGGTAACATCTCACAGCAATAACATGCAGATCTGGTGCAGTTCATGAGGAAGAGATGCACTGCAGTACTTAATGCAGCTGGTGGCCACTTGACTTTGACTCCGGCTTCTGTTCAGGGACACATGATTCCATTTCTGTTAGTCACATGTCTGTGGAACTGGTTCAGTGTGTCTCAGTTGTTGAATCTTATGTTCATACAAATATTTACACATGTTAAGTTTGCTGAAAATTAACACTGTTGACAGTGAGAGGACGTTTCTTTATTTGCTGAGCTATATATATATATATATATATACACACACACACACACCTCCCTTTTTGCAACCATAGTGAAGAGAATATTATCAAGATTAATTTCCGTTTCACAACGCCTGTTTTAAAATAACTTTGGTCTTACTGTGTAACCCTTGTCTCACTTGGTGGGCTTGGCGTCTGACTCACTGTCTGGTCTATTCATATTACTGAACATGCCAAGCTGATCATATTATGTATGTTTTGCAGATCGATGAGTTACTGGTAAATGGATTAAGTCTTGATCGAGACTCTGCTTCTTTGTGTTCTGAACCACCCCTGTGCATTGATATGGGTTGGGGCTAAATATATTACGCTCCCTATTTACACTCCTCTTGTTGCTAACTGCTGTTCTTCTTTTCTCTAGGAGGAGACCAGGGGATCTTGAATGGCTTCTTCAGTAACTGGGCAACAGCAGATATATCGAAACATCTCCCCTTCATCTACAACCTCAGCAGCATAGCAATCTACACTTACCTTCCAGCATTCAAACAGTAAGTACTCAATCTACACTTACCTTCCAGCATTCAAACTGTCAGTACTCAATCTATACTGACCTTCCAGCATTCAAACGGTCAGTACTCAATCTACACTGACCTTCCAGCATTCAAACTGTCAGTACTCAATCTACACTGACCTTCCAGCATTCAAACTGTCAGTACTCAATCTACACTTCCAGCATTCAAACTGTCAGTACTCAATCTACACTTCCAGCATTCAAACTGTCAGTACTCAATCTACACTTCCAGCATTCAAACTGTCAGTACTCAATCTACACTTCCAGCATTCAAACTGTCAGTACTCAATCTACACTTCCAGCATTCAAACTGTCAGTACTCAATCTACACTTCCAGCATTCAAACCGTCAGTACTCAATCTATACTGACCTTCCAGCATTCAAACTGTCAGTACTCAATCTACACTGACCTTCCAGCATTCAAACTGTCAGTACTCAATCTACACTTCCAGCATTCAAACTGTCAGTACTCAATCTACACTTCCAGCATTCAAACCGTCAGTACTCAATCTATACTGACCTTCCAGCATTCAAACTGTCAGTACTCAATCTACACTGACCTTCCAGCATTCAAACTGTACGTAATCAAACAGTATGTAATTCTATGTAGCCCATAGAAACACATTGAATAACAGATTCACTACATGGAACAAAAGTCCAAACAAAATGTAAAGGAAGTTTGTTCTGATGTGTCTGAGAGAAGAAAGATGAGGCAACATGTATATATATTTTTACTTCTATTTAACCCTGTAGTTAAGTGCCAAAACCCCAAATCTCCATGTACTGCATTTATTTTTCTTTCCAACTGGGGATATGTGTATACTGTACTTCCATTCATTAGTTCAACTGGTACCCAGGGACCTTCAGACGAGGCCTGTGGGTGTCCTAGAGGAAAACAGCTGATATGTTCCTGAGAGCCTGGGGGGATCGTAGAGCAAAATGGAGTCTCCTCTTTTCATAGAGGGGTCATTATTTATTTTTTTATAGGCCAAACCGTTGGGGACGCAACAAAGGACTTTAAGCTGATTTCTTTCACTGCAGGTGTGACAGGTGGATTAAGAAGCAGCAACGAAACATCTGTAGTTTAAACTGAGATTTAGATGGGATTCTTTTTATTATTATGCTAATTAGATTGCATCAGGGTGTGGACATCGACCTTAAGGGGCGGCAGCATAGCCTAGTGGTTAGAGCGTTGGACTAGTAACCGGAAGGTTGCGAGTTCAAACCCCCGAGCTGACAAGGTACAAATCTGTCGTTCTGCCCCTGAACAGGCAGTTAACCCACTGTTCCCAGGCTGTCATTGAAAATAAGAATATGTTCTTAACTGACTTGCCTGGTTAAATAAAGGTAAAATTAAAGGGGGAGGAAGATCAGCCAGCAGCAGTGACTCTATAGTAGACTACCTGTGAAACCCCTGGCAGGGAAAGTCTTCTTGGGCTGCGAGAGAACGGGTCGGCGTGAGGCGATACAGTCATCAGTGTTCTCATGCCATAACGTCAGGTTACCAGGCAATTTAGGGCGCGGCCTCGTGGGGTTCGATATCCAGCCTGAGTTCCACAGAGCCGAGACCAGCGGACGAAATAGAGGCCTTCTGTTTAAAGACTTTTATGCCTCTGTCACAATGGCTATTCTCTCTCCCTGTCGGGCTCTCTCTCCCTGTCGGGCTCTCTCTCCCTGTCGGGCTCTCTCTCCCTGTCGGGCTCTCTCTCTCTCTCTCCCTGTCGGAACTTGTCAAACCAAAGCATTTACAACAGTCTTTAACTGCCAGATATGAGTTACATTCACAACAAGAGCTAAGTAAATCAACATTGTATTCTGTTCCAGATACGGTGGCAACGCCAAGGTGGTCCACTTCCTGGGTCAGACCAAGCCGTGGAGCTACACGTACGACCCCAAGACCAAGAGGGTCAGCGGAGACATGCAGGAGACTTCCACACACACCAGCTTCCTCCTGGACTGGTGGTTCCTCTACTCTTCTTCTGTGGTGCCCATGATGGTGGAGGGATACGGAGACCAGCCTTTCCACTCTGGCTGTGTGGAAGTCCATCTAGAAGTATTAACCTCTTGTCCTTCCTCTACAGAAACTGTTAGCAAAACAGTTTGAATTAGTGATGACTTGGATGCTTATTGTTAGTAAAAAAGTAGTGTTGGATATATATTTACATATATATTTATATATTCATTCAGGAGGTGGGTCCAACATTTCTTTTACTAACCATCCAAGTCATCACATATATATGATATATATTATGATTGATCTTTCTAATATGTAGTGATACTTCAGCCTTGAAGGCTATTGATGTTTAACCCTCTCATTCGTCCGTCTAAAGTTCCAGTCCCCTGTCAAAGAAAATTGTGACCACCATGGTCACTGGCCTGGGTCATGGTCACAGATCAATAGTCACAAGGAAGGTGGCTGGAAGGTATGATGAAGACTAGTTGTATGTTAAGCCCAGCATCACAACCAACACCTGGTCACTAACTGTCACTGCTTCTTGTGGACAATCTGTTTGTACAATAAAACCTGGCTAATACCATAGCCGTTTGTTCTCTGATGATCGAGTAGATGGGTGGTTTGCAGTAGTGGAAGTGTCTTGATATAAATGCCAGGTTTTTAGATCACTGTGTGCTACTGTTCTGTTGCTGCACTGACTGTGAAGGAACCACTGTTTCCCCAGAGCTCTTAGTCTTGTGGCTTGTTCCGTAATTGATCAAAACGCTCCCTTCTAATATTCTTTTTTTTTTTTTTGTTGTTCTCCCTCCTCCTCCAGGGAAGCAGCTCGTCGAATGACTTCCGTCACACTGAGCCATACATGGCACCAGAGACCTCTGAGGAACGCAAGCAGAAATGGGAGCAGGGCCAGGCGGACTACATGGGAATGGACTCGTTTGACAATATCCAGAAAAAGCTTGACGCTTTTCTCAAATAAAAGGGAAACTGAGTTTGACTGCATCAGTTTAGTTACGATGGGAAACATTCTAACATTGTTGGCAGAGGGCATCTAACTGAGCAACACTTGTATAGTATGTTTATCCTGTTATATATATGTACTGTGAAGATTACGACACTGAAGCACCGATTTATTGACAAGCTTTTACAAGTCCTATCTAGTTTTTTTCTATTTGTGAAGAAAATGTTTAGAATTAAAACCGCAATAAAATATAATAAATAAATATGGCCTTGGTATATGGACATGAGCCTTTTTTCCACGTGTGGACACTTTGACAAATGAAAAGATGATCTATACAGTACGTCTTGTAGTTTCATAGATGTCAGCGTGGCTGTATCACACTGTATCTGAGCTGATGTGATGTCCTGCCATGTCTGTAGACTGGGCCTTCAGAAAGTGTTCAGAACTCTTGACTCGATCCACATTTAGTTGTTACAGCTTGATTTTTTATTTATTTTTTTTACTGAGATTTTGTCACACAATATCCCATTTTGTCAGCAGAGTATTTATTTATTTTAGACACATTTAAATTAACTGAAATGTCTCGTCAAGTATTCAACCCCTTACGGCCTAAATAAGTGCTTAAGTTGCGTGAGTGTTGAACATGATTTTTTTAATGACTCATCGCTGTACCTCTCCATACATTTAAATGTGAATGTAACAGATTCACCCACAAAGATCACAATGCCTCGCAAAGAAGGGCACCTATTGGTCGAGGGCTAAACATTTTAGAAAAAGCAGACATTGAATAACCATTTGAACATGGTGAAGTTACTAAACTTTGGATGGTGAATCAATACATCCAGACACTAAAAAGAAACGGGCATCCTTCCTAACTCAGTTGCCGGAGAGGAAGGAAACCACTCGGATTTCACCATGCGGCCAATGGTGACTTTAAAACAGCGTTTAGTGGCTGTGATTGGATAATAAATACAATGTTGTGGGGCCATCCGCTCCTCCAAAATACAAACCTAATTGACAGTGAAAAGAATGAATACAGAATAAGCATCCTGTTTGCAATAAGGCGCTAAAGTAAAAACTACAAAAAAATGTACTTTGTCCTGAATGAAGCGTTATGTTTGGGACAAATCCAACACATTACGGAGTACCACTCGCCATATCTTCAATCATGGCGGTGGCTTCAGGTTCTGGGTATGCTTGTCATTGGCAAGGACAAGTTTTTTTTTTTTTTTTTTTTTTTTAGGAAACAGAGCTGTAAGCACAGGCAAAATCCTAGAGGAAACCCTGGTTGTCTGTTTTCCAACAGACACTGGGAGACAATTTCACCTTTCAGCAGGACAATAACCTAAAACATGGCCAACTATACACGAGTTGCTTACCAAGATGATGAATGTTCCTGAGTGGCCTAGTTTGACTTAATGCAGCTTGAAAAAGTTTAGCAATGATCGGCAACCAACTCGAGAGCTTAAAGCTTTTTTTTTTTTTTTTTACAATAATGGGCAAATATTGTACAATCCAGGTGTTCAAATCTTTTAGAGACTTTCCCCAGAAAGACAGATGTAATCACTGCCAAATGTGATTCTACCGTGTATTGACTCTGGGTTAAATACTTAACTAATCAAGATACTGTATATTTGTTTAATTTTTCACGTGGAATAAGTCAAGTGACCACTTTCTGAACGGACCGTACTGCTTGTGTTCTTGTGGAAAGATACTGTTCTGCTCCCTTAGTTTTCATACCATCTTCACTTCTTCAGCTGCTGTGAGGGATGATCTCTCCGGTTTGTTTTACCCAGGGTAGTTTTTTTTGTGGCCTTAACCCAGGGTAGGTTTCCAGTTGGCCTTAACCCAGGGTAGGCTTCCAGTTGGCCTTAACCCAGGGTAGGTTTCCAGTTGGCCTTAACCCAGGGTAGGCTTCCAGTTGGCCTTAACCCAGGGTAGGCTTCCAGTTGGCCTTAACCCAGGGTAGGTTTCCAGTTGGCCTTAACCCAGGGTAGGCTTCCAGTTGGCCTTAACCCAGGGTAGGCTTCCAGTTGGCCTTAACCCAGGGTAGGTTTCCAGTTGGCCTTAACCCAGGGTACGTTTCCAGTTGGCCTTAACCCTCACAGTTGGACCTTTTGAGTACCTGTTACCCTCACACCTGCTAGTGTTTGATCATCTGTACTCTTGTCTAGGTACTGGCTCCTAATGCCGGTACGTGTTGAACCTCTTGTCTAGGTACTGGCTCCAATGCCGGTACGTGTTGAACCTCTTGTCTAGGTACTGGCTCCAATGCCGGTACGTGTTGAACCTCTTGTCTAGGTACTGGCTCCTAATGCCGGTACGTGTTGAACCTCTTGTCTAGGTACTGGCTCCAATGCCGGTACGTGTTGAACCTCTTGTCTAGGTACTGGCTCCTAATGCCGGTACGTGTTGAACCTCTTGTCTAGGTACTGGCTCCTAATGCCGGTACGTGTTGAACCTCTTGTCTAGGTACTGGCTCCAATGCCGGTACGTGTTGAACCTCTTGTCTAGGTACTGGCTCCAATGCCGGTACGTGTTGAACCTCTTGTCTAGGTACTGGCTCCTAATGCCGGTACGTGTTGAACCTCTTGTCTAGGTATTGGCTCCTAATGCCGGTACGTGTTGAACCTCTTGTCTAGGTACTGGCTCCTAATGCCGGTACGTGTTGAACCTCTTGTCTAGGTACTGGCTCCTAATGCCGGTACGTGTTGAACCTCTTGTCTAGGTACTGGCTCCTAATGCCGGTACGTGTTGAACCTCTTGTCTAGGTACTGGCTCCTAATGCCGGTACGTGTTGAACCTCTTGTCTAGGTACTGGCTCCTAAGGTGAACCTCTTGTCTAGGTACTGGCTCCTAATGCCGGTACGTGTTGAACCTCTTGTCTAGGTACTGGCTCCTAATGCCGGTACGTGTTGAACCTCTTGTCTAGGTACTGGCTCCTAATGCCGGTACGTGTTGAACCTCTTGTCTAGGTACTGGCTCCAATGCCGGTACGTGTTGAACCTCTTGTCTAGGTACTGGCTCCTAATGCCGGTACGTGTTGAACCTCTTGTCTAGGTACTGGCTCCAATGCCGGTACGTGTTGAACCTCTTGTCTAGGTACTGGCTCCTAATGCCGGGACGTGTTGAACCTCTTGTCTAGGTACTGGCCCCTAATGCCGGTACGTGTTGAACCTCTTGTCTAGGTACTGGCTCCAATGCCGGTACGTGTTGAACCTCTTGTCTAGGTACTGGCTCCTAATGCCGGTACGTGTTTAACCTCTTTAGTTTTTAGCCTACTGCTGTTTTACCACCCAAATGGTGCCTGTACCACAGACGCTGTCACATGCTAAATAAAGTACTTGTAGAATAAACAGTGAGTTGTGCTGGGTCTTTATTTGGCACATCTAACCATAAAACAGACAGGCAGGGTTCATTCAGGAAGGTTCAATGGTACAGGATGAAAAATACATTACATTACACCCCATATCTGATCTGTTGTGTACTTGTTCTTTCCCACTGTATAGTATCTTGAGGGTTGGATTGGGTTCAAAGGAAATAAGGTGAGCACATACTTGTGTAGGGCAGAATATCATAGTTATATAGTATAGTGTAGGGCAGAATATCATAGTTATATAGTATAGTGTAGGGCAGAATATCATAGTTATATAGTATAGTGTAGGGCAGAGTATCAGTTCTATAGTATTGTGTAGGGCAGAGTATCAGTTATATAGTGTAGGGCAGAGTATCAGTTATATAGTATAGTGTAGGGCAGAGTATCAGTTATATAGTATAGTGTAGGGCAGAGTATCATAGTTCTATAGTGTAGGGCAGAGTATCAGTTCTATAGTATTGTGTAGGGCAGAGTATCAGTTATATAGTGTAGGGCAGAGTATCAGTTATATAGTATAGTGTAGGGCAGAGTATCAGTTATATAGTATTGTGTAGGGCAGAGTATCATAGTTCTATAGTGTAGGGCAGAGTATCAGTTATATAGTATAGTGTAGGGCAGAGTATCAGTTATATAGTATTGTGTAGGGCAGAGTATCAGTTATATAGTATAGTGAAGGGCAGAGTATCAGTTCTATAGTATTGTGTAGGGCAGAGTATCATAGTTCTATAGTATAGTGTAGGGCAGAGTATCAGTTATATAGTATAGTGAAGGGCAGAGTATCAGTTATGTAGTATTGTGAAGGGCAGAGTATCATAGTTATAGTATAATGTAGGGCAGAGTATCATAGTTCTATAGTATAGTGTAGGGCAGAGTATCAGTTATATAGTATTGTGTAGGGCAGAGTATCATAGTTCTATAGTATAGTGTAGGGCAGAGTATCAGTTATATAGTATTGTGTAGGGCAGAGTATCATAGTTATAGTATAGTGTAGGGCAGAGTATCAGTTATATAGTATAGTGAAGGGCAGAGTATCAGTTATATAGTATAGTGTAGGGCAGAGTATCATAGTTATAGTATAGTGAAGGGCAGAGTATCATAGTTATATAGTATAGTGTAGGGCAGAGTATCAGTTATATAGTATAGTGTAGGGCAGAGTATCATAGTTATATAGTATAGTGTAGGGCAGAGTATCATAGTTCTATAGTATTGTGTAGGGCAGAGTATCAGTTATATAGTATAGTGTAGGGCAGAGTATCAGTTATATAGTATAGTGTAGGGCAGAGTATCATAGTTATATAGTATAGTGTAGGGCAGAGTATCAGTTATATAGTATAGTGTAGGGCAGAGTATCATAGTTATATAGTATAGTGTAGGGCAGAGTATCATAGTTCTATAGTATTGTGTAGGGCAGAGTATCAGTTATATAGTATAGTGTAGGGCAGAGTATCAGTTATATAGTATAGTGTAGGGCAGAGTATCATAGTTATAGTATAGTGAAGGGCAGAGTATCATAGTTATATAGTGTAGGGCAGAGTATCAGTTATATAGTATAGTGTAGGGCAGAGTATCATAGTTATATAGTATAGTGTAGGGCAGAGTATCAGTTATATAGTATAGTGTAGGGCAGAGTATCATAGTTCTATAGTATTGTGTAGGGCAGAGTATCAGTTATATAGTATAGTGTAGGGCAGAATATCATAGTTATATAGTATAGTGTAGGGCAGAGTATCAGTTATATAGTGTAGGGCAGAGTATCAGTTATATAGTATAGTATAGGGCAGAGTATCATAGTTCTATAGTATTGTGTAGGGCAGAGTATCAGTTATATAGTATAGTGTAGGGCAGAGTATCATAGTTCTATAGTATTGTGTAGGGCAGAGTATCAGTTATATAGTATAGTGTAGGGCAGAGTATCAGTTATATAGTATAGTATAGGGCAGAGTATCATAGTTCTATAGTATTGTGTAGGGCAGAGTATCAGTTATATAGTATAGTGTAGGGCAGAGTATCATAGTTGTATAGTGTAGGGCAGAGTATCATAGTTCTATAGTATAGTGTAGGGCAGAGTATCAGTTATATAGTATAGTGTAGGGCAGAGTATCAGTTATATAGTGTAGGGCAGAGTATCATAGTTATATAGTATAGTGTAGGGCAGAGTATCAGTTATATAGTGTAGGGCAGAGTATCATAGTTATATAGTATAGTGTAGGGCAGAGTATCATAGTTATATAGTGTAGGGCAGAGTATCAGTTATATAGTGTAGGGCAGAGTATCAGTTATATAGTGTAGGGCAGAGTATCATAGTTATATAGTATAGTGTAGGGCAGAGTATCATAGTTATATAGTATAGTGAAGGGCAGAGTATCATAGTTATATAGTATTGTGTAGGGCAGAGTATCATAGTTATATAGTATAGTGTAGGGCAGAGTATCAGTTATATAGTGTAGGGCAGAGTATCATAGTTATATAGTATAGTGTAGGGCAGAGTATCAGTTATATAGTGTAGGGCAGAGTATCATAGTTATATAGTATTGTGTAGGGCAGAGTATCATAGTTATATAGTATTGTGTAGGGCAGAGTATCAGTTATATAGTGTAGGGCAGAGTATCATAGTTATATAGTATAGTGTAGGGCAGAGTATCAGTTATATAGTGTAGGGCAGAGTATCATAGTTATATAGTATAGTGTAGGGCAGAGTATCAGTTATATAGTGTAGGGCAGAGTATCTTAGTTATATAGTATAGTGAAGGGCAGAGTATCAGTTATATAGTGTAGGGCAGAGTATCATAGTTCTATAGTATAGTGTAGGGCAGAGTATCATAGTTCTATAGTATAGTGAAGGGCAGAGTATCAGTTATATAGTATAGTGTAGGGCAGAGTATCAGTTATATAGTGTAGGGCAGATTATCATAGTTATATAGTATAGTGTAGGGCAGAGTATCAGTTATATAGTGTAGGGCAGAGTATCATGTTATATAGTATTGTGTAGGGCAGAGTATCATAGTTATATAGTATTGTGTAGGGCAGAGTATCAGTTATATAGTGTAGGGCAGAGTATCATAGTTATATAGTATAGTGTAGGGCAGAGTATCAGTTATATAGTGTAGGGCAGAGTATCATAGTTATATAGTATAGTGTAGGGCAGAGTATCAGTTATATAGTGTAGGGCAGAGTATCATAGTTACATAGTATAGTGTAGGGCAGAGTATCAGTTATATAGTGTAGGGCAGAGTATCATAGTTATATAGTATAGTGAAGGGCAGAGTATCAGTTATATAGTGTAGGGCAGAGTATCATAGTTCTATAGTATAGTGTAGGGCAGAGTATCATAGTTATATAGTATAGTGAAGGGCAGAGTATCATAGTTATATAGTATAGTGAAGGGCAGAGTATCAGATATATAGTATAGTGAAGGGCAGAGTATCAGTTATATAGTGTAGGGCAGAGTATCATAGTTCTATAGTATAGTGTAGGGCAGAGTATCAGTTATATAGTATAGTGAAGGGCAGAGTATCATAGTTATATAGTATAGTGAAGGGCAGAGTATCAGTTATATAGTGTAGGGCAGAGTATCATAGTTCTATAGTATAGTGTAGGGCAGAGTATCATAGTTCTATAGTATAGTGAAGGGCAGAGTATCAGTTATGTAGTAGAGTGTAGGGCAGAGTATCAGTTATATAGTATAGTGTAGAGTATCATAGTTATATAGTATAGTGTAGGGCAGAGTATCATAGTTCTATAGTATTGTGTAGGGCAGAGTATAATAATAATAATATAATAATAATAATAATATATGCCATTTAGCAGACGCTTTTATCCAAAGCGACTTACAGTCATGTGTGCATACATTCTACGTATGGGTGGTCCCGGGGATCGAACCCACTACCCTGGCGTTACAAGCGCCATGCTCTACCAACTGAGCTACAGAAGGACCAGTATCAGTTATATAGTATAGTGTAGGGCAGAGTATCAGTTATATAGTATAGTGTAGGGCAGAGTATCATAGTTCTATAGTATAGTGAAGGGCAGAGTATCATAGTTATATAGTATTGTGTAGGGCAGAGTATCATAGTTATATAGTATAGTGAAGGGCAGAGTATCAGTTATATAGTATTGTGTAGGGCAGAGTATCAGTTATATAGTATAGTGTAGGGCAGAGTATCATAGTTATATAGTATAGTGTAGGGCAGAGTATCAGTTATGTAGTAGAGTGTAGGGCAGAGTATCAGTTATGTAGTAGAGTGTAGGGCAGAGTATCATAGTTACTGTGGGGCAAAAATGTATTTAGTCAGCCACCAATTGTGCAAGTTCTCCCACTTAAAAAGATGAGAGAGGCCTGTAATTTATCATAGTTACACTTCAACTATGACAGACAAAATGAGAAGAAAATAATCCAGAAAATCACATTGTAGGATTTTTAATGAATTTATTTGCAAATAAGTATTTGGTCACCTACAAACAAGCAAGATTTCTGGCTCTCACAGACCTGTAACTTCTTCTTTAAGAGGCTCCTCTGTCCTCCACTCGTTACCTGCATTAATGGCACCTGTTGGAACTTAGTATCAGTATAAAAGACACCTGTCCACAACCTCAAACAGTCACACTCCAAACTCCACTATGGCCAAGACCAAAGAGCTGTCAAAGGACACCAGAAACAAAATTGTAGACCTGCACCAGGCTGGGAAGACTGAATCTGCAATAGGTAAGCAGCTTGGTTTGAAGAAATCAACTGTGGGAGCAATTATTAGGAAATGGAAGACATGCAAAACCACTGATAATCTCCCTCGATCTGGGGCTCCATGCAAGATCTCAAAATGATCACAAGAACGGTGAGCAAAAATCCCAGAACCACACGTGAGGACCTAGTGAATGACCTGCAGAGAGCTGGGACCAAAGTAACAAAGCCTACCATCAGCAAGGGCATTGAAGATGAAACGTGGCTGGATTTTTCAGCATGACAATGATCCCAAACACACCACCCGAGCAACGAAGGAGTGGCTTCGTAAGAAGCATTTCAAAGACCTGGAGTGGCCTAGCCAGTCTCCAGATCTCAATCCCATAGAAAATATTTGAAGGGAGTCCTTGTTGCCCAGCAACAGCCCCAAAACATCACTGCTCTAGAAGAGATCTGCATGGAGGAATGGGCCAAAATACCAGCAACAGTGTGTGAAAACCTTGTGAAGACTTATAGAAAACATTTGACCTCTGTCATTGCCAACAAAGTATTGAGATAAACTTCTGTTATTGACCAAATACTTATTTTCCACCATAATTTGCAAATAAATTCATAAAAAATCCTACAATGTGATTTTCTGGATTTTTTTCTTCTCATTTTGTCTGTCATAGTTGAAGTGTACCTATGATGAAAATTACAGGCCTCTCTCATCTTTTTAAGTTTGAGAACTTGCACAATTGGTGGCTGACTAAATACTTTTCCCCCGCACTGTATATAGTATTGTGTAGGGCAGAGTACCAGCTATGAAGTATAGTGTAGGGCAGAGTATCATAGTTATGTAGTATTGTGTAGGGCAGAGTATCAGTTATATAGTATAGTGTAGGACAGAGTATCACCTGCTGGGTGTACTGTTACTGTCTTATTAATGACCTGCTGGGTGTACTGTTACTGTCTTAATGACCTGCTGGGTGTACTGTTACTGTCTTAATGACCTGCTGGGTGTACTGTTACTGTCTTAATGACCTGCTGGGTGTACTGTTACTGTCTTAATGACCTGCTGGGTGTACTGTTACTGTCTTAATGACCTGCTGGGTGTACTGTTACTGTCTTAATGACCTGCTGGGTGTACTGTTACTGTCTTAATGACCTGCTGGGTGTACTGTTACTGTCTTAATGACCTGCTGGGTGTACTGTTACTGTCTTAATGACCTGTTGGGTGTACTGTTACTGTCTTAATGACCTGCTGGATGTACTGTTACTGTCTTATTAATGACCTGCTGGGTGTACTGTTACTGTCTTAATGACCTGCTGGGTGTACTGTTACTGTCTTAATTACCTGCTGGGTGTATTGTTACTGTCTTAATTACCTGCTGGGTGTATTGTTACTGTCTTAATGACCTGCTGGGTGTACTGTTACTGTCTTAATGACCTGCTGGGTGTACTGTTACTGTCTTAATGACCTGCTGGGTGTACTGTTACTGTCTTAATTACCTGCTGGGTGTATTGTTACTGTCTTAATTACCTGCTGGGTGTATTGTTACTGTCTTAATGACCTGCTGGGTGTACTGTTACTGTCTTAATGACCTGCTGGGTGTACTGTTACTGTCTTAATGACCTGCTGGGTGTACTGTTACTGTCTTAATGACCTGCTGGGTGTACTGTTACTGTCTTAATGACCTGCTGGGTGTACTGTTACTGTCTTAATGACCTGCTGGGTGTACTGTTACTGTCTTAATGACCTGCTGGGTGTATTGTTACTGTCTTAATGACCTGCTGGGTGTACTGTTACTGTCTTAATGACCTGCTGGGTGTACTGTTACTGTCTTAATGACCTGCTGGGTGTACTGTTACTGTCTTAATGACCTGCTGGGTGTATTGTTACTGTCTTAATGACCTGCTGGGTGTACTGTTACTGTCTTAATGACCTGCTGGGTGTATTGTTACTGTCTTAATGACCTGCTGGGTGTACTGTTACTGTCTTAATGACCTGCTGGGTGTACTGTTACTGTCTTAATGACCTGCTGGGCGTACTGTTACTGTCTTATGGGTTATAAGTGATGCACTGCAGGCCATTTGACATTCATATCCATCATATCCATCATACCCATGATGCACTGCAGTCCCTTTGACATTCATATCCATCATATCCATCATACCCATGATGCACTGCAGTCCCTTTGACATTCATATCCAACATATCCATCATACCCATGATGCACTGCAGTCCCTTTGACATTCATATCCATCATACCCATGATGCACTGCAGTCCCTTTGACATTCATATCCATCATCTCCATCTTAACCATGATGCACTGCAGTCCCTTTGGCATTCATATCCATCATACCCATGATGCACTGCAGTCCCTTTGACATGCATATCCATCATATCCATCATACCCATGATGCACTGCAGTCCCTTTGACATTCATATCCATCATATCCATCATACCCATGATGCACTGCAGTCCCTTTGACATGCATATCCAACATATCCATCATACCCATGATGCACTGCAGTCCCTTTGACATTCATATCCATCACACCCATGATGCACTGCAGTCCCTTTGACATTCATATCCATCATCTCCATCTTAACCATGATGCACTGCAGTCCCTTTGGCATTCATATCCATCATACCCATGATGCACTGCAGTCCCTTTGACATTCATATCCATCATATCCATCATACCCATGATGCACTGCAGTCCCTTTGACATTCATATCCATCATATCCATCATACCCATGATGCACTGCAGTCCCTTTGACATGCATATCCATCATACCCATGATGCACTGCAGTCCCTTTGACATTCATATCCATCTTACCCATGATGCACTGCAGTCCCTTTGGCATTCATATCCATCATATCCATCATATCCATCAAATCCATTCATATCCATCATATCCATTCATATCCATCATATCCATTCATATCCATTCATATCCATCATATCCATCATATCCATTCATATCCATCATATCCATCATATCCATCATATCCATCATATCCATTCATATCCATCATATCCATTCATATCCATCATATCCATCATATCCATTCATATCCATCATATCCATCATATCCATCATATCCATCATATCCATTCATATCCATCATATCCATCATATCCATCATATCCATTCATATCCATTCATATCCATCATATCCATCAAATCCATTCATATCCATCATATCCATCATGTCCATCATGTCCATCATATCCATCATATCCATCAAATCCATTCATATCCATTCATATCCATCATATCCATTCATATCCATCATGTCCATCATGTCCATCATATCCATCATATCCATTCATATCCATCATATCCATCATATCCATCATATCCATTCATATCCATTCATATCCATCATATCCATTCATATCCATCATGTCCATCATATCCATCATATCCATTCATATCCATTCATATCCATTCATATCCATCATATCCATTCATATCCATCATATCCATCATATCCATCATATCCATTCATATCCATCATATCCATCATATCCATCATATCCATCATATCCATTCATATCCATCATATCCATCATATCCATTCATATCCATCATATCCATCATATCCATTCATATCCATCATATCCATCATATCCATCATATCCATCATATCCATTCATATCCATTCATATCCATTCATATCCATCATATCCATTCATATCCATCATATCCATTCATATCCATCATATCCATCATATCCATTCATATCCATCATATCCATCATATCCATTCATATCCATTCATATCCATCATATCCATCATATCCATCATATCCATTCATATCCATCATATCCATCATATCCATTCATATCCATCATATCCATCATATCCATCATATCCATTCATATCCATTCATATCCATTCATATCCATCATATCCATTCATATCCATCATATCCATTCATATCCATCATATCCATCATATCCATCATATCCATTCATATCCATCATATCCATTCATATCCATCATATCCATCATGTCCATCATATCCATCATATCCATCATATCCATCATATCCATTCATATCCATTCATATCCATCATATCCATTCATATCCATCATATCCATCATATCCATTCATATCCATTCATATCCATCATATCCATTCATATCCATCATATCCATCCATATCCATCATATCCATCATATCCATTCATATCCATCATATCCATCATATCCATCATATCCATCATATCCATCATATCCATAATTTCCATCATATCCATCATATCCATCATATCCATTCATATCCATCATATCCATTCATATCTATCATATCCATTCATATCCATCATATCCATCATATCCATCATATCCATAATTTCCATCATATCCATCATATCCATCATATCCATCATATCCATCATATCCATAATTTCCATCATATCCATCATATCCATCATATCCATTCATATCCATCATATCCATTCATATCCATCATATCCATCATATCCATAATTTCCATCATATCCATCATATCCATCATATCCATCATATCCATAATTTCCATCATATCCATCATATCCATCATATCCATTCATATCCATTCATATCCATCATATTCATAATATCCATCATATCCATCATATCCATAATTTCCATCATATCCATCATATCCATTCATATCCATCATATCCATCATATCCATTCATATCCATCATATCCATCATATCCATTCATATCCATCATATCCATCATATCCATTCATATCCATTCATATCCATCATATCCATCATATCCATCATATCCATTCATATCCATCATATCCATTCATATCCATCATATCCATTCATATCCATTCATATCCATCATATCCATCATATCCATCATATCCATTCATATCCATCATATCCATTCATATCCATCATATCCATTCATATCCATCATATCCATCATATCCATCATATCCATTCATATCCATCATATCCATTCATATCCATCATATCCATTCATATCCATCATATCCATTCATATCCATTCATATCCATTCATATCCATCATATCCATTCATATCCATCATATCCATCATATCCATCATATCCATTCATATCCATTCATATCCATCATATCCATCATATCCATTCATATCCATCATATCCATCATATCCATTCATATCCATCATATCCATCATATCCATTCATATCCATCATATCCATCAAATCCATTCATATCCATCATATCCATCATACCCATCATATCCATCATACCCATCATATCCATCATACCCATGATGCACTGCAGTCCCTTTGGCATTCATATCCATCATATCCATCATATCCATTCATATCCATCATATCCATTCATATCCATCATATCCATCATATCCATTCATATCCATTCATATCCATAATTTCCATCATTTCCATCATATCCATTCATATCCATTCATATCCATCATTTCCATCATATCCATTCATATCCATCATATCCATTCATATCCATCATATCCATCAAATCCATTCATATCCATCATATTCATCAAATCCATTCATATCCATCATATCCATTCACATCCATCATATCCATCATATCCATTCATATCCATCATATCCATTCATATCCATCATATCCATCATACACATCATACCCATCATATCCATCATACCCATCATATCCATCATACCCATGATGCACTGCAGTCCCTTTGGCATTCATATCCATCATATCCATTCATATCCATTCATATCCATTCATATCCATCATATCCATCATATCCATTCATATCCATCATATCCATCATATCCATCATATCCATTCATATCCATCATATCCATCATATCCATCATATCCATTCATATCCATCATATCCATTCATATCCATCATATCCATCATATCCATCATATCCATTCATATCCATCATATCCATTGATATCCATCATATCCATTCATATCCATCATATC
Organism: Oncorhynchus keta; assembly: GCF_023373465.1. Taxonomy (NCBI): domain Eukaryota; kingdom Metazoa; phylum Chordata; class Actinopteri; order Salmoniformes; family Salmonidae; genus Oncorhynchus; species Oncorhynchus keta. Next base: position 832,602 of record NC_068424.1, on the reverse strand, counting down.
CATTCATATCCATCATATCCATTCATATCCATCATATCCATTCATATCCATCATATCCATCAAATCCATTCATATCCATCATACCCATCATAACCATGATATCCATCATATCCATCATATCCATTGATATCCATCATATCCATTCATATCCATCATATCCATTCATATCCATCATATCCATTCATATCCATCATATCCATTCATATCCATCATATCCATTCATATCCATCATATCCATTCATATCCATCATATCCATTCATATCCATCATATCCATTCATATCCATCATATCCATTCATATCCATCATATCCATTCATATCCATCATATCCATTCATATCCATAATTTCCATCATATCCATCATATCCATCATATCCATTCATATCCATCATATCCATTCATATCCATCATATCCATCATATCCATAATTTCCATCATATCCATCATATCCATCATATCCATCATATCCATCATATCCATAATTTCCATCATATCCATCATATCCATCATATCCATTCATATCCATTCATATCCATCATATTCATAATATCCATCATATCCATCATATCCATAATTTCCATCATATCCATCATATCCATTCATATCCATCATATCCATTCATATCCATTCATATCCATTCATATCCATCATATCCATCATATCCATTCATATCCATCATATCCATCATATCCATTCATATCCATCATATCCATCATATCCATCATATCCATTCATATCCATCATATCCATTCATATCCATCATATCCATTCATATCCATTCATATCCATCATATCCATCATATCCATCATATCCATTCATATCCATCATATCCATTCATATCCATCATATCCATCATATCCATCATATCCATCATATCCATTCATATCCATCATATCCATTCATATCCATCATATCCATTCATATCCATCATATCCATTCATATCCATTCATATCCATTCATATCCATCATATCCATTCATATCCATCATATCCATCATATCCATCATATCCATTCATATCCATTCATATCCATCATATCCATCATATCCATTCATATCCATCATATCCATCATATCCATTCATATCCATCATATCCATCATATCCATTCATATCCATCATATCCATCAAATCCATTCATATCCATCATATCCATCATACCCATCATATCCATCATACCCATCATATCCATCATACCCATGATGCACTGCAGTCCCTTTGGCATTCATATCCATCATATCCATCATATCCATTCATATCCATCATATCCATTCATATCCATCATATCCATCATATCCATTCATATCCATTCATATCCATAATTTCCATCATTTCCATCATATCCATTCATATCCATTCATATCCATCATTTCCATCATATCCATTCATATCCATCATATCCATTCATATCCATCATATCCATCAAATCCATTCATATCCATCATATTCATCAAATCCATTCATATCCATCATATCCATTCACATCCATCATATCCATCATATCCATTCATATCCATCATATCCATTCATATCCATCATATCCATCATACACATCATACCCATCATATCCATCATACCCATCATATCCATCATACCCATGATGCACTGCAGTCCCTTTGGCATTCATATCCATCATATCCATTCATATCCATTCATATCCATTCATATCCATCATATCCATCATATCCATTCATATCCATCATATCCATCATATCCATTCATATCCATCATATCCATCATATCCATCATATCCATTCATATCCATCATATCCATTCATATCCATCATATCCATCATATCCATCATATCCATTCATATCCATCATATCCATTGATATCCATCATATCCATTCATATCCATCATATCCATTCATATCCATCATATCCATTCATATCCATCATATCCATTCATATCCATCATATCCATCAAATCCATTCATATCCATCATACCCATCATAACCATGATATCCATCATATCCATCATATCCATTGATATCCATCATATCCATTCATATCCATCATATCCATTCATATCCATCATATCCATTCATATCCATCATATCCATTCATATCCATCATATCCATTCATATCCATCATATCCATTCATATCCATCATATCCATCATATCCATTCATATCCATCATTTCCATCATTTCCATCATATCCATTCATATCCATCATATCCATCATATCCATCAAATCCATTCATATCCATCATATCCATCATACCCATCATAACCATCATACCCATGATGCACTGCAGTCCCTTTGGCATTCATATCCATCATATCCATCATACCCATCATACCCATCATATCCATTTATATCCATCATATCCATCATATCCATCATATCCATTCATATCCATCATATCCATCATATCCACCATATCCATCATATCCATTCAAATCCATCATATCCATCATATCCATTCATATCCATCATATCCATCATATCCATCATATCCATTCATATCCATCATATCCATTCATATCCATCATATCCACCATATCCATCATATCCATTCAAATCCATCATACCCATCATATCCATTCATATCCATCATATCCATTCATATCCATCATATCCATCATATCCATCAAATCCATTCATATCCATCATATCCATCATATCCATCATACCCATCATATCCATCATACCCATGATGCACTGCAGTCCCTTTGGCATTCATATCCATCATATCCATCATATCCATTCATATCCATTCATATCCATCATTTCCATCATATCCATTCATATCCATCATACCCATCATACTCATCATATCCATTCATATCCATCATATCCATTCATATCCATCATATCCATCATTTCCATCATATCCATTCATATCCATTCATATCCATCATATCCATCATATCCATCATACCCATCATACTCATCATATCCATTCATTTCCATCATATCCATTCATATCCATCATACCCATCATACTCATCATATCCATTCATATCCATCATATCCATCATATCCATCAAATCCATTCATATCCATCATATCCATCATATCCATCATATCCATTCATATCCATCATATCCATTCATATCCATTCATATCCATTCATATCCATCATACCCATCATACTCATCATATCCATTCATATCCATCATATCCATCATATCCATCATATCCATCATATCCATCATATCCATTCATATCCATCATATCCATTCATATCCATCATATCCATCATTTCCATTCATATCCATCATATCCATTCATATCCATTCATATCCATCATATCCATTCATATCAATCATATCCATCATATCCATTCATATCCATAATATCCATCATAACCTACATATCCATTCATATCCATCATATCCATTCATATCCATCATATCCATTCATATCCATCATATCCATCATATCCATTCATATCCATCATATCCATCAAATCCATTCATATCCATCATATCCATCATATCCATTCATATCCATCATATCCATCAAATCCATTCATATCCATCATATCCATTCATATCCATCATATCCATTCATATCCATCATATCCATCATATCCATCATATCCATCAAATCCATCAAATCCATTCATATCCATCATATCCATTCATATCCATCATATCCATCATATCCATTCATATCCATCATATCCATTCATATCCATCATATCCATCAAATCCATTCATATCCATTCATATCCATCATATCCATCATATCCATCATATCCATCATATCCATCAAATCCATCATATCCATCAAATCCATTCATATCCATCATATCCATCCATATCCATCATATCCATCATATCCATTCATATCCATCCATATCCATTCATATCCATTCATATCCATCATATCCATTCATATCCATCATATCCATTCATATCCATCATATCCATCATATCCATTCATATCCATCATATCCATCATATCCATTCATATCCATCATATCCATCATATCCATCATATCCATTCATATCCATCATATCCATTCATATCCATCATATCCATCATATCCATTCATATCCATCATATCCATCAAATCCATTTATATCCATCATATCCATTCATATCCATCATATCCATCATATCCATCATATCCATCATATCCATTCATATCCATCATATCCATCATCCCCATTCATATCCATTCATATCCATCATATCCATCATATCCATTCATATCCATCATATCCATCATATCCATTCATATCCATTCATATCCATCATATCCATCATATCCATTCATATCCATTCATATCCATCATATCCATCATATCCATTCATATCCATCATATCCATTCATATCCATTCATATCCATTCATATCCATTCATATCGATCATATCCATTCATATCCATCATATCCATCATATCCATTCATATCCATCATATCCATTCATATCCATCATATCCATTCATATCCATCATATCCATCATATCCATTCATATCCATTCATATCCATCATATCCATTCATATCCATTCATATCCATCATATCCATCATATCCATTCATATCCATCATATCCATCATATCCATCATATCCATTCATATCCATCATATCCATTCATATCCATCATATCCATTCATATCCATCATATCCATCATATCCATTCATATCCATCATATCCATTATATCCATTCATATCCATCATATCCATTCATATCCATCACATCCATCATATCCATTCATATCCATCATATCCATCATATCCATTCATATCCATCATATCCATTATATCCATCATATCCATCATATCCATTCATATCCATCATATCCATTCATATCCATCATATCCATTCATATCCATCACATCCATCATATCCATTCATATCCATCATATCCATTCACATCCATCATATCCATTCATATCCATCATATCCATTCATATCCATCATATCCATTCATATCCATCATATCCACCATATCCATTCATATCCACCATATCCATTCATATCCATCATATCCATCATATCCATTCATATCCATCATATCCATCATATCCATCATATCCATTCATATCCATCAAATCCATCATATCCATCAAATCCATTCATATCCATCATATCCATCCATATCCATCATATCCATTCATATCCATCATATCCATTCATATCCATTCATATCCATTCATATCCATCATATCCATCATATCCATCATATCCATCATATCCATTCATATCCATCATATCCATTCATATCCATCATATCCATCATATCCATTCATATCCATCATATCCATTCATATCCATCATATCCATTCATATCCATCATATCCATCATATCCATCATATCCATTCACATCCATCATATCCATCATATCCATCATATCCATCATATCCATTCATATCCATCACATCCATCATATCCATTCATATCCATCACATCCATCATATCCATTCACATCCATCATATCCATCATATCCATCATATCCATCATATCCATTCATATCCATCACATCCATCATATCCATTCATATCCATCATATCCACCATATCCATTCATATCCATTCATATCCATTCATATCCATCATATCCATTCATATCCATCACATCCATCATATCCATCATATCCATCACATCCATTCATATCCACCATATCCATTCATATCCATCACATCCATCATATCCATCATATCCATTCATATCCACCATATCCATTCATATCCATCACATCCATTCATATCCATCATATCCATTCATATCCATTCATATCCATCATATCCATTCATATCCATCATATCCATTCATATCCATCATATCCATTCATATCCATCATTTCCATCACATCCATCATATCATTCATATACATAATTTCATTTACATTTACATTACATTTAAGTCATTTAGCAGACGCTCTTATCCAGAGCGACTTACAAATTGGTGCATTCACCTTATGACATCCAGTGGAACAGCCACTTTACAATAGTTTCCATCATTTCCATCATATCCATTCATATCCATCATATCCATTCATATCCATTCATATCCATCACACCCATCATATCCATTAATTTAACCACAAAAAGAGACTTTCAGTTTTAACTGTTGGCCAGGACCCCTTCTGGGCTGTCAGCTTGGCTTAGGGACTAAGGGCCCGTACCCACAAACCGTCTAAGAGTAGAAGTACTGGTGTAGGATCTGTCCGTACTGTCTTATTTATTATGAACTAAAAGGCTAAGCTGATCCTAGATCAGCTCTCCTACTCTGAGATGCTTTCTGGATAGAGAGCTAGAGATGAAGAACTCTAGGGTTCCTGCTGTTCTGTTGTTGCCCAGTCCGGAACAGGCCAGTCTGCCTTACTGTACGACACCCTGGGAGACTTGGCTAGACTCATTCCAGGCTATGGAATGACAACAGACTGGCTTTGTGTTGCTGGCTCCTCTCTGAGATTATAATCATCCACACGGTTGGTTTTAATAAATCGGAGGACTTTGGCCTTGCAAACGTATGTAAACAAGCATTTTGTATTTTAACAGTTACGATTTTGTAATCGATGAAAACTTTTTGTTTGGAATATTTGTGCATTTAAAGATAACAATAAAATAATGTTGCAATCAGATTTCCTTTCAAAGATGATCTGGAATAAACAAGTCAATGATAACAATTCTCCATTTCCTTCATTCCCATTTGGTGGGGGTTCATCTCCTTGACTTGTTGCCAAACCACCAGAGGAAAGGTGCACTATTATAGCTGACCACCAGAGGATGCAATTGCACAGCTTAACATGTTAAGACAGACAAATGGTCATGTTCTGTATCAACAGGTCAGTTATCATGATGTTCTGTATCAGCAGGTCAGTTATCATGATGTTCTGTATCAACAGGTCAGTTATCATGATGTTCTGTATCAGCAGGTCAGTTATCATGATGTTCTGTATCAACAGGTCAGTTATCATGATGTTCTGTATCAACAGGTCAGTTATCATGATGTTCTGTATCAGCAGGTCAGTTATCATGATGTTCTGTATCAACAGGTCAGTTATCATGATGTTCTGTATCAGCAGGTCAGATAGCATGATGTTCTGTATCAGCAGGTCAGTTATCATGATGTTCTGTATCAGCAGGTCAGTTATCATGATGTTCTGTATCAGCAGGTCAGTTATCATGATGTTCTGTATCAGCAGGTCAGTTATCATGATGTTCTGTATCAGCAGGTCAGTTATCATGATGTTCTGTATCAGCAGGTCAGTTATCATGATGTTCTGTATCAACAGGTCAGTTATCATGATGTTCTGTATCAGCAGGTCAGTTATCATGATGTTCTGTATCAGCAGGTCAGTTATCATGATGTTCTGTATCAGCAGGTCAGTTATCATGATGTTCTGTATCAGCAGGTCAGTTATCATGATGTTCTGTATCAGCAGGTCAGTTATCATGATGTTCTGTATCAGCAGGTCAGTTATCATGATGTTCTGTATCAGCAGGTCAGTTATCATGATGTTCTGTATCAACAGGTCAGTTATCATGATGTTCTGTATCAGCAGGTCAGTTATCATGATGTTCTGTATCAGCAGGTCAGTTATCATGATGTTCTGTATCAGCAGGTCAGTTATCATGATGTTCTGTATCAGCAGGTCAGTTATCATGATGTTCTGTATCAACAGGTCAGTTATCATGATGTTCTGTATCAGCAGGTCAGTTATCATGATGTTCTGTATCAACAGGTCAGTTATCATGATGTTCTGTATCAACAGGTCAGTTATCATGATGTTCTGTATCAGCAGGTCAGTTATCATGATGTTCTGTATCAGCAGGTCAGTTATCATGATGTTCTGTATCAGCAGGTCAGTTATCATGATGTTCTGTATCAACAGGTCAGTTATCATGATGTTCTGTATCAACAGGTCAGTTATCATGATGTTCTGTATCAGCAGGTCAGATAGCATGATGTTCTGTATCAGCAGGTCAGATATCATGATGTTCTGTATCAGCAGGTCAGTTATCATGATGTTCTGTATCAACAGGTCAGTTATCATGATGTTCTGTATCAGCAGGTCAGTTATCATGATGTTCTGTATCAGCAGGTCAGTTATCATAATGTTCTATATCAGCAGGTCAGTTATCATAATGTTCTGTATCAGCAGGTCAGTTATCATGATGTTCTGTATCAGCAGGTCAGTTATCATGATGTTCTGTATCAGCAGGTCAGTTATCATGATGTTCTGTATCAGCAGGTCAGTTATCATGATGTTCTGTATCAACAGGTCAGTTATCATGATGTTCTGTATCAACAGGTCAGTTATCATGATGTTCTGTATCAGCAGGTCAGATAGCATGATGTTCTGTATCAGCAGGTCAGATATCATGATGTTCTGTATCAGCAGGTCAGTTATCATGATGTTCTGTATCAGCAGGTCAGTTATCATGATGTTCTGTATCAGCAGGTCAGTTATCATGATGTTCTGTATCAACAGGTCAGTTATCATGATGTTCTGTATCAACAGGTCAGTTATCATGATGTTCTGTATCAACAGGTCAGTTATCATGATGTTCTGTATCAGCAGGTCAGATAGCATGATGTTCTGTATCAGCAGGTCAGATATCATGATGTTCTGTATCAGCAGGTCAGTTATCATGATGTTCTGTATCAGCAGGTCAGTTATCATGATGTTCTGTATCAGCAGGTCAGTTATCATGATGTTCTGTATCAGCAGGTCAGTTATCATGATGTTCTGTATCAGCAGGTCAGTTATCATGATGTTCTGTATCAACAGGTCAGTTATCATGATGTTCTGTATCAGCAGGTCAGTTATCATGATGTTCTGTATCAGCAGGTCAGTTATCATGATGTTCTGTATCAGCAGGTCAGTTATCATGATGTTCTGTATCAGCAGGTCAGTTATCATGATGTTCTGTATCAACAGGTCAGTTATCATGATGTTCTGTATCAGCAGGTCAGTTATCATGATGTTCTGTATCAACAGGTCAGTTATCATGATGTTCTGTATCAACAGGTCAGTTATCATGATGTTCTGTATCAGCAGGTCAGTTATCATGATGTTCTGTATCAGCAGGTCAGTTATCATGATGTTCTGTATCAGCAGGTCAGTTATCATGATGTTCTGTATCAACAGGTCAGTTATCATGATGTTCTGTATCAACAGGTCAGTTATCATGATGTTCTGTATCAGCAGGTCAGATAGCATGATGTTCTGTATCAGCAGGTCAGATATCATGATGTTCTGTATCAGCAGGTCAGTTATCATGATGTTCTGTATCAACAGGTCAGTTATCATGATGTTCTGTATCAGCAGGTCAGTTATCATGATGTTCTGTATCAGCAGGTCAGTTATCATAATGTTCTATATCAGCAGGTCAGTTATCATAATGTTCTGTATCAGCAGGTCAGTTATCATGATGTTCTGTATCAGCAGGTCAGTTATCATGATGTTCTGTATCAGCAGGTCAGTTATCATGATGTTCTGTATCAGCAGGTCAGTTATCATGATGTTCTGTATCAGCAGGTCAGTTATCATGATGTTCTGTATCAACAGGTCAGTTATCATGATGTTCTGTATCAACAGGTCAGTTATCATGATGTTCTGTATCAGCAGGTCAGATAGCATGATGTTCTGTATCAGCAGGTCAGATATCATGATGTTCTGTATCAGCAGGTCAGTTATCATGATGTTCTGTATCAGCAGGTCAGTTATCATGATGTTCTGTATCAGCAGGTCAGTTATCATGATGTTCTGTATCAACAGGTCAGTTATCATGATGTTCTGTATCAACAGGTCAGTTATCATGATGTTCTGTATCAACAGGTCAGTTATCATGATGTTCTGTATCAGCAGGTCAGATAGCATGATGTTCTGTATCAGCAGGTCAGATATCATGATGTTCTGTATCAGCAGGTCAGTTATCATGATGTTCTGTATCAACAGGTCAGTTATCATGATGTTCTGTATCAGCAGGTCAGTTATCATGATGTTCTGTATCAGCAGGTCAGTTATCATGATGTTCTATATCAGCAGGTCAGTTATCATAATGTTCTGTATCAGCAGGTCAGTTATCATGATGTTCTATATCAGCAGGTCAGTTATCATAATGTTCTGTATCAGCAGGTCAGTTATCATGATGTTCTGTATCAGCTACAGTGTTTCAGGTCAGATATCATGATATATCTATCCCATATACAGCAGATAGACCTTATTGTGCTGACACAAAAACAACTAAATGAACTAAATGAACTAAAACTAAATGAATTGCCTCATAATCACAAATGTAATCCTCCACTGACTGCATACTATATACAGGCCTAGTCTTCTGAGGAACATACTCTCTCTGTTGGAATCGTGATGCATTATCTGTCTGAGTCATAACAGAGGAGTCACACACAGCTCTGCAGATATCAGCCCAGAAAGCCCCCATGGGAACTGACATATCACAATGGATAACGTGGCCTCCGTTAGCCAATACAGAAAGACCCGGAAAATCTCCCTGCTCTCAGCTTAATCTACCAACCAATCACATCCTTCCCCATAACACTTCCCACGTATAACAGTCATGTGATTCGCTAAAATTAAATGGCAAATGTTTTACTCATTAGGTCACTAATAGAAGTCTGTGGTCACGCCCACTAAGGCCAATTTTGAATGATTGTTAACCCAGGATTACATGCATTGTGCCTGGCGATGAGGGTAGAGCACAGCAAACCAACATGGAGGCAGCACCAAGGGATCACATCTGCTATCAACATCAGAATAGTTGTTGCATCTGGCGTCAGCCCAGAGGAATCAGTCCGAGTCCACCTCATGCAGTTTATACACTATCTAAGTACAATTCATTTGCAGTTCTAGTAAATCTTCCTAGCAGACACAAAGTAATATATATTCAGAGGCAGCTTTGACAAATATTTAACTCTGAAGAACAAACAGAACGTTGGAAGTGATATTGATCTTTTGTGTTTCAGGAACAGTCTGTACGTCCTCCATTGATTAGGGTTACAAAGTTCCAGCAAGTTTCCCAAAATTCCCCAGAAATTCTGATTGAAGAATTCCTGGAAATACAGGGGAATAAGCAGGATGTCCGGGAATTCTGGAAAACCAGGGAATTTGAGGAAAGTTACCGTAATTTTACAAACCTATACAGCAGTAACATGACGACCAGCCCTAAATACAGCAGTAACATGACGACCAACCCTAAATACAGCAGTAACATGACGACCAGCTCTAAATACAGCAGTAACATGACGACCAACCCTAAATACAGCAGTAACATGACGACCAGCCCTAAATACAGCAGTAACATGACGACCAACCCTAAATACAGCAGTAACATGACGACCAACCCTAAATACAGGAGTAACATGACGACCAGCCCTAAATACAGCAGTAACATGACGACCAGCCCTAAATACAGCAGTAACATGACGACCAACCCTAAATACAGCAGTAACATGACGACCAACCCTAAATACAGCAGTAACATGACGACCAACCCTAAATACAGCAGTAACATGACGACCAGCCCTAAATACAGCAGTAACATGACGACCAGCAGTAACATGACGACCAGCCCTAAATACAGCAGTAACATGACGACCAGCCCTAAATACAGCAGTAACATGACGACCAGCAGTAACATGACGACCAGCCCTAAATACAGCAGTAACATGACGACCAGCCCTAAATACAGCAGTAACATGACGACCAACCCTAAATACAGCAGTAACATGACGACCAACCCTAAACACAGCAGTAACATGACGACCAGCTCTAAATACAGCAGTAACATGACGACCAACCCTAAATACAGCAGTAACATGACGACCAACCCTAACTACAGCAGTAACATGACGACCAGCCCTAAATACAGCAGTAACATGACGACCAACCCTAAATACAGCAGTAACATGACGACCAGCCCTAAATACAGCAGTAACATGACGACCAACCCTAAATACAGCAGTAACATGACGACCAACCCTAAATACAGCAGTAACATGACGACCAGCCCTAAATACAGCAGTAACATGACGACCAACCCTAAATACAGCAGTAACATGATGACCAGCCCTAAATACAGCAGTAACATGACGACCAACCCTAAATACAGCAGTAACATGACGACCAGCAGTAACATGACGACCAGCCCTAAATACAGCAGTAACATGACGACCACCTAAATACAGCAGTAACATGACGACCAGCAGTAACATGACGACCAACCCTAAATACAGCAGTAACATGACGACCAGCAGTAACATGACGACCAGCCCTAAATACAGCAGTAACATGACGACCACCTAAATACAGCAGTAACATGACGACCAGCAGTAACATGACGACCAGCCCTAAATACAGCAGTAACATGACGACCACCTAAATACAGCAGTAACATGACGACCAGCAGTAACATGACGACCAACCCTAAATACAGCAGTAACGTGACGACCAGCAGTAACATGACGACCAACCCTAAATACAGCAGTAACATGACGACCAGCAGTAACATGACGACCAGCCCTAAATACAGCAGTAACATGACGACCAACCCTAAATACAGCAGTAACATGACGACCAACCCTAAATACAGCAGTAACGTGACGACCAGCAGTAACATGACGACCAACCCTAAATACAGCAGTAACATGACGACCAGCAGTAACATGACGACCAGCCCTAAATACAGCAGTAACATGACGACCACCTAAATACAGCAGTAACATGACGACCAGCAGTAACATGACGACCAACCCTAAATACAGCAGTAACATGACGACCAGCAGTAACATGACGACCAACCCTAAATACAGCAGTAACATGACGACCAGCAGTAACATGACGACCAACCCTAAATACAGCAGTAACATGACGACCAGCAGTAACATGACGACCAACCCTAAATACAGCAGTAACATGACGACCAGCCCTAAATACAGCAGTAACATGATGACCAGCCCTAAATACAGCAGTAACATGACAACCAGCAGTAACATGACGACCAACCCTAAATACAGCAGTAACATGACGACCAACCCTAAATACAGCAGTAACATGACGACCAACCCTAAATACAGCAGTAACATGACGACCAACCCTAAATACAGCAGTAACATGACGACCAGCAGTAACATGACGACCAACCCTAAATACAGCAGGAACGTGACGACCAACCCTAAATACAGCAGTAACATGACGACCAGCTCTAAATACAGCAGTAACATGATGACCAGCCCTAAATACAGCAGTAACATGATGACCAGCCCTAAATACAGCAGTAACATGACAACCAACCCTAAATACAGCAGTAACATGACGACCAGCCCTAAATACAGCAGTAAAATGACGGCCAGCAGTAACATGAAGACCAACCCTAAATACAGCAGTAACATGACGACCAGCCCTAAATACAGCAGTAACATGACGACCAGCCCTAAATACAGCAGTAAAATGACGGCCAGCAGTAACATGAAGACCAACCCTAAATACAGCAGTAACATGACGACCAACCCTAAATACAGCAGTAACATGACGACCAAGTGTGTGAATTGGACCATTTTGCTGTCCTGCTAAGTATTCAAAATGTAACGGGTACATTTGCATGTCAGGGAAAATATATGCAGTAAAAACTACATTATATTCTTTTTAGTTATGTAGTGAAGTAAATGTAAAAATAGTCAAAAAACATCCACTACCGATCAAATCTTTTAGAAAACCTACTCATTCAAGGGATTTTCTTTATTTACACTATTATCTACATTACAGAATAATAGTGAATACATCAAAACTATGACATAACCCCACGGAATCATGTCGTGACTAAACACTAAACTAAACTGATTCTACAAAGCGTCTCAAGGTGGCAGTGCTGATCTGGGATCAGTTTATATTCTAGTGAAAGTGAATGACATGTTCTAGCACTGCCAAGCTGTTCAACACAGGTCTAGAAGTTTGTCCCTAGCTGTGCACCATAGCAGGAGGCCTGGACATAACATCAACTCAGCAAAAAAAGAGTAACGGCCCTTTATCAGGACTGTCTTTCGAAGATAATTCATAAAAATCCAAATAACTTCACAGATCTTCATTGTAAAGGGTTTAAACACCGTTTCTCATGCGTGTTCAATGAACCATAAACAATTAATGAACATGCATCTGTGGAACGGTCGTTAAGACACTAACAGCTTACAGACGGTAGGCAAATTAAGGTCACAGTTATGAAAATTTAGGACACTAAAGAGGCCTTTCTACTGACTCTGAAAAACACCAAAAGAAAGATGCCCAGGGTCCCTGCTCATCTGCATGAATGTGTCTTAGGCATGCTGCAAGGAGGCATGAGGACAGCAGATGTGGCCAGGGCAATAAATTGCACTGTCCGTACTGTGGGACGCCTAAGACAGTGCTACAGGGAGACAGGATGGACAGCTGATCGTCCTCGCAGTGGCAGACCACATGTAATAGCACAGGATTGGTACATCCAAACATCACATCTGCGGGACAGGTACAGGATGGCAACAACAACTGCCCGAGTTACACCAGGAACGCACGATCCCTCCATTAGTGTTCAGACTGTCCGCAATAGGCTGAGAGAGGTTGGACTGAGGGCTTGTATGCCTGATGTAAGGCAGGTCCTCACCAGACATCACTGGCAACAACGTCGCCTATGGGCACAAATCCACCATCGCTGGACCAGACAGGACTGGCAAAAAGTGCTCTTCACTGATGAGTCGCGGTTTTGTCTCACCAGGGGTGATGGTCGGATTCGCGTTTATCGTCGAAGGAATGAGTGTTACACTGAGGCCTGTACTCTGGAGCGGGATCGATTTGGAGGTGGAGGGTCCGTCATGGTCTGGGGCGGTGTGTCACAGCATCATCGGACTGAGCTTGTTGTCATTGCAGGCAATCTCAACGCTGTGCGTTACAGGGAAGACATCCTCCTCCCTCATGTGGTACCCTTCCTGCAGGCTCATCCTGACATGACCCTCCAGCATGACAATGCCACCAGCCATACTGCTGATTCTGTGAGTGATTTCCTGCAAGACAGGAATGTCAGTGTTATGCCATGGCCAGAGAAGACCCTGGCTCTCAATCCCATGGAGCATGTCTGGGACCTGTTGGATGGGAGGGTGAGGGCTAGGGCCGTCCCCCTCCCCCCCCCCGAGAAATGTCTGGGAACTTGCAGGTGCCTTGGTGGAAGAGTGGGGTAACATCTCACAGCAAGAACTCGCAAATCTGGTGATGTCCATGTTATTCCATCTCTGTTAGTCACCTGTGGAATTAGTTCAGTTGTTGAATCTTATGTTCATACAAATATTTACACGTTAAGTTTGCTGAAAATAAACACAGTTGACAGTGAGAGTGACATTTCTTTTTTTGTTGAGTTTACATTCACTGTAAAGCACTGTTTTGAGTTTAGATTAATCGCACCCCTATGGGCCCCGGTCAAACGTACGAACTATATAAGGAATATGGTGCAATTTGGGACGCAGATTCCTCATCAGTTTGATTAAAAATGAAGCCGACGGAGAGGGCTGCCTTGCTTCGAGCTCTTAGGAAACTTTATATATTTTTTCTAAATGTATTATTTCTTACATTGTTAGGTCAGAAAATGTTTTGTGTTTTTACATACAACCGGGAAGAACTACTGGATATCAGAGCGGCGGTAACTCAATAGCACTAGAACCATTACGACCAGGAACACGACTTTCCCAGATCCTTTGTTTGCACCCCCAAGGGCAATTTAATTCATTCCGACCCAAAACACTGGCGGAGCCGAGGTACTCGGAGTGGTCTTGTAGTCCCCGACTTAAGATGCGCGCACACCACCCACAGCTCAGTATATTACTCGCTAATGTTTAGTACCAAGGATAATACAGTAGAGGGTTTCTTTCCAGAGAGACATCAGGGATGGTAACATACTCTGTTTCTCACGGAGACATGGCTCTCTCTCGGGATATACTGAGAGAATAAATGAGAAATCACCTGCTTGAAATCAAAATGATTTCTAACTACTTCTAGGTGCCAATAATATTGTCCGGGCACTTTAAAGATTTCTTTGTGGAATTAGCTAAGATTTAGTAAATTATTCTGTTTTATTTTTTTTTGGGGGGGTACAACTGCACACCGAAGACATACATATCTGGATACCAGAAAATGTTTTAATTTCAAAATAATTCCAGGAGAAATGTTGCATTATTTGAAAAAAAGTGTGCCAATATTTTAGGCAATGACTGTTTATAGACTTGAGATCATTGGCCACTTTATTAAAGTGGCTAGTGTTCCATTTATTAATGCCAATTTAATAATGTTTACATATTTCCATTAAGATACAGTATACACATATGAGATGAGTAGTCATCCATATGTTTAACTAGGCAAGTAAGTTAAGAACAAATTCTTATTTTAAATGACAGTCTAGGAACAGTGGGTTAACTGCCTTGTTTTTACCTCGTCAGCTCGGGGATTCAAACCAGCAACCTTTCGGTTACAAGTCCAACTCTCTAAACACTAAGCTACATGTGACCAATACAATTAGATTTGATTTGAGCTCGAGTTTAAGGTCACTTGATTATCTAACATCACATATAGATCAAGATGTTACTCAAGTCTCAATAGGAAAAGTGACCTGTTTGGATGGAAGAGGAAGTTTTGAGAAGAGAAATCAGTTCAACATCTATCAGATCAGTACGTACATGCAAAGGTGTCATCAGATAACACACTGCTATGACAGGCTAGAGGGAAGCACGGGGGGGGACAGATGGGGTGGTACTAAGACATTAGGTGTTGAATAGCCTGGTACCAGATCTGTTAGTGCTGTCTGACAGAGTGGTACTAAGACAGTAGGTGTTGAATAGCCTGGTACCAGATCTGTTAGTGCTGTCTGACAGGGTGGTTCTAAGACAGTAGGTGTTGAATAGCCTGGTACCAGATCTGTTAGTGCTGTCTGACAGAGTGGTACTAAGACAGTAGGTGTTGAATAGCCTGGTACCAGATCTGTTAGTGCTGTCTGACAGGGTGGTTCTAAGACAGTAGGTGTTGAATAGCCTGGTACCAGATTTGTTAGTGCTGTCTGACAGAGTGGTACTAAGACAGTAGGTGTTGAATAGCCTGGTACCAGATCTGTTAGTGCTGTCTGACAGGGTGGTTCTAAGACATTAGGTGTTGAATAGCCTGGTACCAGATCTGTTAGTGCTGTCTGACAGGGTGGTACTAAGACAGTAGGTGTTGAATAGCCTGGTACCAGATCTGTTAGTGCTGTCTGACAAATTGGTACTAAGACAGTAGGTGTTGAATAGCCTGGTACCAGATCTGTTAGTGCTGTCTGACAGGGTGGTACTAAGACAGTAGGTGTTGAATAGCCTGGTACCAGATCTGTTAGTGCTGTCTGACAGAGTGGTACTAAGACAGTAGGTGTTGAATAGCCTGGTACCAGATCTGTTAGTGCTGTCTGACAGGGTGGTGCTAAGACAGTAGGTGTTGAATAGCCTGGTACCAGATCTGTTAGTGCTGTCTGACAGGGTGGTACTAAGACAGTAGGTGTTGAATAGCCTGGTACCAGATCTGTTAGTGCTGGGAGAGGAGATGTCTAGGAGAGGAGATGTCTAGGGGAGGAGATGTCTAGGGGAGGAGATTTCTAGGGGAGGAGATGTCTAGGGGAGGAGATGTCTAGGGGAGGAGATGTCTCGGAGACTAGATTTCTAGGGGAGGAGATGTCTAGGGGAGGAGATGTCAAGGGGAGGAGATGTCTAGGAGGAGATGTCTAGGAGGAGATGTCTAGGAGGAGATGTCTAGGGGAGGAGATGTCTAGGGGAGGAGATGTCTAGGGGAGGAGATGTCTAGGAGGAGATGTCTGGGAGGAGGTGTCTGGGAGGAGATGTCTAGGAGGAGATGTCTAGGAGGAGATGTCTGGGAGGAGATGTCTGGGAGGAGATGTCTAGGAGGAGATGTCTGGGAGGAGGTGTCTGGGAGCAGATGTCTGGGAGGAGATGTCTAGGAGGAGATGTCTAGGAGGAGATGTCTGGGAGGAGATGTCTGGGAGGAGATGTCTAGGAGGAGATGTCTGGGAGGAGGTGTCTGGGAGATGTCTAGGTAACATCATTGGTAACATTTTATATGAGCTGACACAGTATCTCTCCTGACCTCAGTCATTGGTAACATTTTATATGAGCCGACACAGTATCTCTCCTGACCTCAGTCATTGGTAACATTTTATATGAGCCGACACAGTATCTCTCCTGACCTCAGTCATTGGTAACATTTTATATGAGCTGACACAGTATCTCTCTCCTGACCTCAGTCATTGGTAACATTTTATATGAGCTGACACAGTATCTCTCCTGACCTCAGTCATTGGTAACATTTTATATGAGCCGACACAGTGTCTCTCCTGACCTCAGTCATTGGTAACATTTTATATGACCCGACACAGTATCTCTCCTGACCTCAGTCATTGGTAACATTTTATATGACCCGACACAGTATCTCTCATGACCTCAGTCATTGGTAACATTTTATATGAGCTGACACAGTATCTCTCCTGACCTGTCAATGGTAACATTTTATATGACCCGACACAGTATCTCTCCTGACCTCAGTCATTGGTAACATTTTATATGAGCAGACACAGTATCTCTCCTGACCTCAGTCATTGGTAACATTTTATATGACCCGACACAGTATCTCTCATGACCTCAGTCATTGGTAACATTTTATATGAGCTGACACAGTATCTCCTGACCTCAGTCATTGGTAACATTTTATATGAGCTGACACAGTATCTCTCCTGACCTCAGTCATTGGTAACATTTTATATGAGCCGACACAGTATCTCTCCTGACCTCAGTCATTGGTAACATTTTATATGAGCTGACACAGTATCTCTCCTGATCTCAGTCATTGGTAACATTTTATATGAGCTGACACAGTATCTCTCCTGACCTCAGTCATTGGTAACATTTTATATGAGCTGACACAGTATCTCTCCTGACCTGTCATTGGTAACATTTTATATGAGCCGACACAGTATCTCCTGACCTCAGTCATTGGTAACATTTTATATGAGCCGACACAGTATCTCTCCTGACCTCAGTCATTGGTAACATTTTATATGAGCTGACACAGTATCTCTCCTGACCTGTCATTGGTAACATTTTATATGAGCTGACACAGTATCTCTCCTGACCTCAGTCATTGGTAACATTTTATATGAGCCGACACAGTATCTCTCCTGACCTCAGTCATTGGTAACATTTTATATGAGCTGACACAGTATCTCTCCTGACCTCAGTCATTGGTAACATTTTATATGAGCTGACACAGTATATCTCCTGACCTCAGTCATTGGTAACATTTTATATGAGCCGACACAGTATCTCTCCTGACCTCAGTCATTGGTAACATTTTATATGAGCTGACACAGTATCTCTCCTGATCTCAGTCATTGGTAACATTTTATATGAGCTGACACAGTATCTCTCCTGACCTCAGTCATTGGTAACATTTTATATGAGCTGACACAGTATCTCCTGACCTCAGTCATTGGTAACATTTTATATGAGCCGACACAGTATCTCTCCTGACCTCAGTCATTGGTAACATTTTATATGAGCTGACACAGTATCTCTCCTGACCTGTCATTGGTAACATTTTATATGAGCTGACACAGTATCTCTCCTGACCTCAGTCATTGGTAACATTTTATATGAGCTGACACAGTATCTCTCCTGACCTCAGTCATTGGTAACATTTTATATGAGCTGACACAGTATCTCTCCTGACCTCAGTCATTGGTAACATTTTATATGAGCTGACACAGTATCTCCTGACCTCAGTCATTGGTAACATTTTATATGAGCCGACACAGTATCTCTCCTGACCTCAGTCATTGGTAACATTTTATATGAGCTGACACAGTATCTCTCCTGACCTGTCATTGGTAACATTTTATATGAGCTGACACAGTATCTCTCCTGACCTCAGTCATTGGTAACATTTTATATGAGCTGACACAGTATCTCTCCTGACCTGTCATTGGTAACATTTTATATGAGCCGACACAGTATCTCTCCTGACCTCAGTCATTGGTAACATTTTATATGAGCTGACACAGTATCTCTCCTGATCTCAGTCATTGGTAACATTTTATATGAGCTGACACAGTATCTCTCCTGACCTCAGTCATTGGTAACATTTTATATGAGCTGACACAGTATCTCCTGACCTCAGTCATTGGTAACATTTTATATGAGCCGACACAGTATCTCTCCTGACCTCAGTCATTGGTAACATTTTATATGAGCTGACACAGTATCTCTCCTGACCTGTCATTGGTAACATTTTATATGAGCTGACACAGTATCTCTCCTGACCTCAGTCATTGGTAACATTTTATATGAGCTGACACAGTATCTCTCCTGACCTGTCATTGGTAACATTTTATATGAGCTGACACAGTATCTCTCCTGACCTCAGTCATTGGTAACATTTTATATGAGCCGACACAGTATCTCTCCTGACCTGTCATTGGTAACATTTAATATGAGCTGACACAGTATCTCTCCTGACCTCAGTCATTGGTAACATTTTATATGAGCCGACACAGTATCTCTCCTGACCTCAGTCATTGGTAACATTTTATATGAGCTGACACAGTATCTCTCTCCTGACCTCAGTCATTGGTAACATTTTATATGAGCTGACACAGTATCTCTCCTGACCTCAGTCATTGGTAACATTTTATATGAGCCGACACAGTGTCTCTCCTGACCTCAGTCATTGGTAACATTTTATATGACCCGACACAGTATCTCTCCTGACCTCAGTCATTGGTAACATTTTATATGAGCAGACACAGTATCTCTCCTGACCTCAGTCATTGGTAACATTTTATATGACCTGACACAGTATCTCTCATGACCTCAGTCATTGGTAACATTTTATATGAGCTGACACAGTATCTCTCCTGACCTGTCAATGGTAACATTTTATATGACCCTGACACAGTATCTCTCCTGACCTCAGTCATTGGTAACATTTTATATGAGCAGACACAGTATCTCTCCTGACCTCAGTCATTGGTAACATTTTATATGAGCCGACACAGTGTCTCTCCTGACCTCAGTCATTGGTAACATTTTATATGACCCGACACAGTATCTCTCCTGACCTCAGTCATTGGTAACATTTTATATGAGCAGACACAGTATCTCTCCTGACCTCAGTCATTGGTAACATTTTATATGAGCCGACACAGTATCTCTCATGACCTCAGTCATTGGTAACATTTTATATGAGCTGACACAGTATCTCTCCTGACCTGTCAATGGTAACATTTTATATGACCCGACACAGTATCTCTCCTGACCTCAGTCATTGGTAACATTTTATATGAGCAGACACAGTATCTCTCCTGACCTCAGTCATTGGTAACATTTTATATGACCCGACACAGTATCTCTCATGACCTCAGTCATTGGTAACATTTTATATGAGCTGACACAGTATCTCCTGACCTCAGTCATTGGTAACATTTTATATGAGCTGACACAGTATCTCTCCTGACCTCAGTCATTGGTAACATTTTATATGAGCCGACACAGTATCTCTCCTGACCTCAGTCATTGGTAACATTTTATATGAGCTGACACAGTATCTCTCCTGACCTCAGTCATTGGTAACATTTTATATGAGCCGACACAGTATCTCTCCTGACCTCAGTCATTGGTAACATTTTATATGAGCTGACACAGTATCTCTCCTGACCTCAGTCATTGGTAACATTTTATATGAGCTGACACAGTATATCTCCTGACCTCAGTCATTGGTAACATTTTATATGAGCCGACACAGTATCTCTCCTGACCTCAGTCATTGGTAACATTTTATATGAGCTGACACAGTATCTCTCCTGACCTGTCATTGGTAACATTTTATATGAGCTGACACAGTATCTCTCCTGACCTCAGTCATTGGTAACATTTTATATGAGCCGACACAGTATCTCTCCTGATCTCAGTCATTGGTAACATTTTATATGAGCTGACACAGTATCTCTCCTGACCTCAGTCATTGGTAACATTTTATATGAGCTGACACAGTATCTCTCCTGACCTCAGTCATTGGTAACATTTTATATGAGCTGACACAGTATCTCTCCTGACCTCAGTCATTGGTAACATTTTATATGAGCTGACACAGTATCTCTCCTGACCTCAGTCATTGGTAACATTTTATATGAGCCGAAACAGTATCTCTCCTGACCTCAGTCATTGGTAACATTTTATATGAGCTGACACAGTATCTCTCCTGACCTCAGTCATTGGTAACATTTTATATGAGCTGACACAGTATCTCTCCTGATCTCAGTCATTGGTAACATTTTATATGAGCTGACACAGTATATCTCCTGACCTCAGTCATTGGTAACATTTTATATGAGCCGACACAGTATCTCTCCTGACCTCAGTCATTGGTAACATTTTATATGAGCTGACACAGTATCTCTCCTGACCTGTCATTGGTAACATTTTATATGAGCTGACACAGTATCTCTCCTGACCTCAGTCATTGGTAACATTTAATATGAGCTGACACAGTATCTCTCCTGACCTCAGTCATTGGTAACATTTTATATGAGCTGACACAGTATCTCTCCTGACCTGTCATTGGTAACATTTTATATGAGCTGACACAGTATCTCTCCTGACCTCAGTCATTGGTAACATTTTATATGAGCTGACACAGTATCTCTCCTGACCTCAGTCATTGGTAACATTTTATATGAGCAGACACAGTATCTCTCCTGACCTCAGTCATTGGTAACATTTTATATGAGCCGACACAGTATCTCTCCTGACCTCAGTCATTGGTAACATTTTATATGAGCCGACACAGTATCTCTCATGACCTCAGTCATTGGTAACATTTTATATGAGCTGACACAGTATCTCTCCTGACCTCAGTCATTGGTAACATTTTATATGAGCCGACACAGTATCTCTCATGACCTCAGTCATTGGTAACATTTTATATGAGCCGACACAGTATCTCTCCTGACCTGTCATTGGTAACATTTAATATGAGCTGACACAGTATCTCTCCTGACCTGTCATTGGTAACATTTTATATGAGCTGACACAGTATCTCTCCTGACCTCAGTCATTGGTAACATTTTATATGAGCCGACACAGTATCTCTCCTGACCTCAGTCATTGGTAACATTTTATATGAGCTGACACAGTATCTCTCCTGACCTCAGTCATTGGTAACATTTTATATGAGCTGACACAGTATCTCTCCTGACCTGTCAATGGTAACATTTTATATGAGCTGACACAGTATCTCTCCTGACCTCAGTCATTGGTAACATTTTATATGAGCTGACACAGTATCTCTCCTGACCTCAGTCATTGGTAACATTTTATATGAGCTGACACAGTATCTCTCCTGACCTCAGTCATTGGTAACATTTTATATGAGCCGAAACAGTATCTCTCCTGACCTCAGTCATTGGTAACATTTTATATGAGCTGACACAGTATCTCTCCTGACCTCAGTCATTGGTAACATTTTATATGAGCCGACACAGTATCTCTCCTGACCTCAGTCATTGGTAACATTTTATATGAGCCGAACACATTATCTCTCCTGACCTCAGTCATTGGTAACATTTTATACAGTACAATATCCCTAAATACATCAAATGACCTAAGATGAAATGAAACCCTGGTCATTTAAACATGTTTTATTCCGGTTGAGCAGTAAAGGACTGTGGATTTTTGTCCACAACATTGTCCACAACATGTAAAACGTTGAGAGAGTTTAAAAAAAAGACAAAAATACAAGTGTTGCTTTGAAATGTTTAGCTGGGCTAGATTCTGGATCCCCAACAAAAGGCCTTATAGCCGCGGGAGGAAGGGACTGGGGGGGAGGAAGGGACTGCAGGGGGAGGAAGGGACTGCAGGGGGAGGAAGGGACTGCAGGGGGAGGAAGGGACTGCAGGGGAGGAAGGGACTGGGGGAGGAAGGGACTGCAGGGGGAGGAAGGGACTGCAGGGGAGGAAGGGACTGGGGGAGGAAGGGACTGGGGGGAGGAAGGGACTGCAGGGGGAGGAAGGGACTGCAGGGGGAGGAAGGGACTGCAGGGGGAGGAAGGGACTGCAGGGGGAGGAAGGGACTGGGGGAGGAAGGGACTGCAGGGGGAGGAAGGGACTGCAGGGGGAGGAAGGGACTGGGGGGAGGAAGGGACTGCAGGGGGAGGAAGGGACTGGGGGGAGGAAGGGACTGCAGGGGGAGGAAGGGACTGGGGGGAGGAAGGGACTGCAGGGGGGGGAGGAAGGGACTGCAGGGGGAGGAAGGGACTGGGGGGAGGAAGGGACTGGGGGGAGGAAGGGACTGGGGGGGAGGAAGGGACTGGGGGAGGAAGGGACTGTAGGGGGGGAGGAAGGGACTGCAGGGGGAGGAAGGGACTGCAGGGGGAGGAAGGGACTGGGGAGGAGGAAGGGACTGGGGGGGAGGAAGGGACTGCAGGGGGAGGAAGGGACTGCAGGGGGAGGAAGGGACTGCAGGGGGAGGAAGGGACTGGGGGAGGAGGAAGGGACTGGGGGGAGGAAGGGACTGCGGGGAGGAGGAAGGGACTGCGGGGAGGAGGAAGGGACTGCAGGGGGGGGAGGAGGAAGGGACTGGGGGGAGGAAGGGACTGCAGGGGGAGGAAGGGACTGCAGGGGGAGGAAGGGACTGGGGGAGGAGGAAGGGACTGGGGGAGGAGGAAGGGAGGGGGGGAGGAGGAAGGGACTGCGGGGAGGAGGAAGGGACTGGGGGGGAGGAAGGGACTGCAGGGGGAGGAAGGGACTGCAGGGGGAGGAAGGGACTGCAGGGGGGAAGGGACTGGGGGGGGAGGAAGGGACTGCAGCATCCGCTGATAAATCTACAAAATATGTATACTTATTTAACTAGGTCTATATTATTAATCACTTGGCAGCCCCCCTGTTGACTGCACCCCCCCCCAATACAAAACATTGCTCGCTGGTGACTGGTCGTTATTGGGTATGTTTGGGTTGAATAAAAAAAACATCACATTTTAAAAAATAAAACTATATATATATTATTCACAACTAAACGTATACTGGAAAAAATATTAAAACGCAACATGCAACAATTTCAAAGATTTTACTGAGTTACAGTTTATGATAAAATCAAGCCAATTGGAAAAATATTATTGAGGCCCGAATCTATGGATTTCACATGATTTGGCCGGAGTGGGCCGGGGCATAGCCATGGGTGGAGACACCGGATGTGGGCTACGGGCCGGGGCATAGCTATGGGTGGAGATACCGGATGTGGGCTACGGGCCGGGGCACAGCCATGGGCGGAGACACCGGATGTGGGCTACGGGCCGGGGCACAGCCATGGGTGGAGATACCGGATGTGGGCTACGGGCCGGGGCACAGGGCGGAGACACCGGATGTGGGCTACGGGCCGGGGCACAGGGCGGAGACACCGGATGTGGGCTACTAGTGTGGTTACACTCTAAAACTACATTGGAGGTGGATTTGGTAGAAACTCTCTCACAACGGCTCTGGTGGATATTCCTGCAGTCGGCATGCCACGCACCCTTACAACTTGAGACATCTGTGGCATTGTGTTGTTTGACAAAACTGCACATTTTAGAGTGACCTTTTATTGTCCCCAGCACAAGGTGCACCTGTGTAAGGCCATGCTTCTTGATATACCACACCTGTCAGGTGGATAGATTATCTGGGCAACGAAATGCTCACTAACAGGGATGTGCACCAACATTGAGAGAAATAAGCATTTTGTGCGAACGGAATATTTTTTAGGTGATCTTTTATTTCAGCTCATCAACACTTTACATGTTGCGTTTATATTTTTGTTCAGTATAGATTTAGTAGATGGCATAATGACCTAGACACATGGTCCACCTACAGGTCTGACAGAATCCAGAATGTTCTTTCCCCTCCACTCCTTCTTCTCTCTCTCATCCTCCCCTTCTTCTTGCACACAGCTCCTGGCACATAAGTAGTCCTAGCGATGTGAAGTCTCGGTGAGTGTATGTACTGTTTGTTTCCCTCTGTGTGTGAGTGTGTTTAAGAGTGTGTGATCAAGAGGCAGCCAGGGCCTTAACCAGGTAGAGCTTGTCTCCCTGCTCGCTGGTGAAGATGGGAGCCTTCTTGTAGTGATCCACCAAGTCCTCCAGAGAACTGAACTTCCTCTGGCCAATGCAGTACAAACCATCCTTCAACTGAACCTTGAAATGCTTGTTCTTCCCCTGGGCCTTCAGAGAGATGGAGAAATCATTGGGCTGGAGAGAGAGAGAGCGAGAGAGAGAGAGAGAGAGAGAGAGAGAGAGAGAGGGAGAGGGAGACCGAGACAGAGAGAGAGAGAGAGAGAGAGAGAGGGAGACCGAGACAGAGAAAGGTCAATACAAGCTGTAAACTGAGGCAGACAGTAAACACTATTAATCTCATGACAGATTCTACTACCAGTGACTGCAGGGCATTTTCATCTAAAAAAAGGACCAATGAGAACCGACAGTTTCAAGTTGAATTAGTCGTATGGTCCAATGAAATGCTACCAGGTTCCTCCTCGGCAGAGCAGGCCTGAGACAAGGCTGAGAGCTACGCCACTCTTTATAACTACAAGTATAATCAATGATGTCAGGTTCCTCCTCGGCAAGGCAGGGCTGAGACAAGGCTGAGAGCTACGCCACCCTTTATAACTACAAGTATAATCAATGATGTCCAGGTTCCTCCTCGGCAAGGCAGGGCTGAGACAAGGCTGAGAGCTACGCCACCCTTTATAACTACAAGTATAATCAATGATGTCCAGGTTCCTCCTCGGCAAGGCAGGGCTGAGACAAGGCTGAGAGCTACGCCACCCTTTATAACTACAAGTATAATCAATGATGTCCAGGTTCCTCCTCGGCAAGGCAGGGTCGAGACAAGGCTGAGAGCTACGCCACCCTTTATAACTACAAGTATAATCAATGATGTCCAGGTTCCTCCTCGGCAAGGCAGGGCTGAGACAAGGCTGAGAGCTACGCCACCCTTTATAACTACAAGTATAATCAATGATGTCCAGGTTCCTCCTCGGCAAGGCAGGGCTGAGACAAGGCTGAGAGCTACGCCACCCTTTATAACTACAAGTATAATCAATGATGTCCAGGTTCCTCCTCGGCAAGGCAGGGCTGAGACAAGGCTGAGAGCTACGCCACCCTTTATAACTACAAGTATAATCAATGATGTCCAGGTTCCTCCTCGGCAAGGCAGGGCTGAGACAAGGCTGAGAGCTACGCCACCCTTTATAACTACAAGTATAATCAATGATGTCCAGGTTCCTCCTCGGCAAGGCAGGGCTGAGACAAGGCTGAGAGCTACGCCACCCTTTATAACTACAAGTATAATCAATGATGTCCAGGTTCCTCCTCGGCAAGGCAGGGCTGAGACAAGGCTGAGAGCTACGCCACCGTAGCAACACTCACTAGTCACTTCCGAAATGGGTTTCCATGGCCACGCAGCCGCACACAAGCCTGAGATCACCAATGTCAAAGCGTTGGGTGTACAGATCGCCGCCATTGGACTCTGGAGCAGTGGAGAAGCCTTCTCTGGACGAATCACACTTCACCATCTGGCAGTCTGACAGACTAATCTGGGTTTGGCCGATGCCAGGAGAACTCTACCCGCCCCAATGCACAGTGCCAACTGTAAAGTTTGGTGGAGGAGGAATAATGGTCTGGGGCTGTTTTTCATGGTTTGGACAAGGTCTTTTAGTCCCAGTGAAGGAAAATCAACGCTACAGCATACAATGACATTCTAGATGATTCTGTGCTTCCAACTGTGTGGCAACAGTTTGGGGAAGGACCTTTCCTGTTTCAGCATGACAACGCCCCCTTGCACAGAGCGAGGTCCATACAGAAATGGTTTGTTGAGATTGGTGTAGAATAAGTTGACTGGCCTGCTCAGAGTCCTGACCTCAACCCAATCGAACACCTTTGGGATGTATTAGAACGCCGACTGCCAGTAAGGCCTAATCAGGCCTCATTAATGCTCGTGTCTGAATGGAAGCAAGTCCCACAGCAATGTTCCAACATCTAGTGGAGGCTGTTATAGCAGCAATGTTCCAACATCTAGTGGAAAGCCTTCCCAGAAGAGTGGAGGCTGTTGTAGCAGCAAAGGGGGGACCAACTCCATATTAATGCCTTCCCAGAAGAGAGGAGGCTGTTATAGCAGCAAAGGAGGGACCAACTCCATATTAAAGCCTTCCCAGAAGAGTGGAGGCTGTTATAGCAGCAAAGGGGGGACCAACTCCATATTAAAGCCTTCCCAGAAGAGTGGAGGCTGTTATAGCAGCAAAGAGGGGACCAGCTCCATATTAAAGCCTTCCCAGAAGAGTGGAGGCTGTTATAGCAGCAAAGGGGGGACCAACTCCATATTAAAGCCTTCCCAGAAGAGTGGAGGCTGTTGTAGCAGCAAAGGGGGGACCAACTCCATATTAATGCCTTCCCAGAAGAGAGGAGGCTGTTATAGCAGCAAAGGAGGGACCAACTCCATATTAAAGCCTTCCCAGAAGAGTGGAGGCTGTTATAGCAGCAAAGGGGGGACCAACTCCATATTAAAGCCTTCCCAGAAGAGTGGAGGCTGTTATAGCAGCAAAGAGGGGACCAGCTCCATATTAAAGCCTTCCCAGAAGAGTGGAGGCTGTTATAGCAGCAAAGGGGGGACCAACTCCATATTAAAGCCTTCCCAGAAGAGTGGAGGCTGTTATAGCAGCAAAGGGGGGACCAACTCCATATTAAAGCCTTCCCAGAAGAGTGGAGGCTGTTATAGCAGCAAAGAGGGGACCAGCTCCATATTAAAGCCTTCCCAGAAGAGTGGAGGCTGTTATAGCAGCAAAGAGGGGACCAGCTCCATATTAAAGCCTTCCCAGAAGACTGGAGGCTGTTATAGCAGCAAAGGGGGGACCAGCTCCATATTAAAGCCTTCCCAGAAGAGTGGAGGCTGTTATAGCAGCAAAGGGGGGGACCAACTCCATATTAAAGCCTTCCCAGAAGAGAGGAGGCTGTTATAGCAGCAAAGAGGGGACCATCTCCATATTAAAACCTTCCCAGAAGAGTGGAGGCTGTTATAGCAGCAAAGAGGGGACCATCTCCATATTAAAGCCTTCCCAGAAGACTGGAGGCTGTTATAGCAGCAAAGGGGGGACCAACTCCATATTAAAGCCTTCCCAGAAGAGTGGAGGCTGTTATAGCAGCAAAGGGGGGACCAACTCCATATTAAAGCCTTCCCAGAAGAGTGGAGGCTGTTATAGCAGCAAAGGTGGGACCAACTCCATATTAAAGCCTTCCCAGAAGAGTGGAGGCTGTTATAGCAGCAAAGGGGGGACCAACTCCATATTAAAGCCTTCCCAGTAGAGTGGAGGCTGTTATAGCAGCAAAGGGGGACCAACTCCATATTAATGCCTTCCCAGAAGAGTGGAGGCTGTTATAGCAGCAAAGGGGGGACCAAGGTGGTCCTGTAGCTCAGTTGGTAGAGCATGGCGCTTGTAACGCCAGGGTAGTGGGTTCGATCCCCGGGACCACCCATACGTAGAATGTATGCACACATGACTGTAAGTCGCTTTGGATAAAAGCGTCTGCTAAATGGCATATATTATTATTATTATATTATAAAGCCTTCCCAGAAGACTGGAGGCTGTTATAGCAGCAAAGGGGGGACCAACTCCATATTAAAGCCTTCCCAGTAGAGTGGAGGCAGTTATAGCAGCAAAGAGGGGACCATCTCCATATTAAAGCCTTCCCAGTAGAGTGGAGGCTGTTATAGCAGCAAAGGGGGGACCAACTCCATATTAAAGCCTTCCCAGAAGAGTGGAGGCTGTTATAGGGGGGACCAGCTCCATATTAAAGCCTTCCCAGTAGAGTGGAGGCTGTTATAACAGCAAAGGGGGGACCAACTCCATATTAAAGCCTTCCCAGTAGAGTGGAGGCTGTTATAGGGGGGACCAACTCCATATTAAAGCCTTCCCAGAAGAGTGGAGGCTGTTATAGCAGCAAAGGGGGACCAGCTCCATATTGATGACTTCCCAGAAGAGTGGAGGCTGTTATAGCAGCAAAGGAGGGACCAACTCCATATTAAAGCCTTCCCAGAAGAGTGGAGGCTGTTATAGCAGCAAAGGGGGGACCAACTCCATATTAAAGCCTTCCCAGAAGAGTGGAGGCTGTTATAGCAGCAAAGGGGGACCAACTCCATATTAAAGCCTTCCCAGAAGAGTGGAGGCTGTTATAGCAGCAAAGGGGGGACCAACTCCATATTAATGTCTTCCCAGAAGAGTGGAGGCTGTTATAGCAGTAAGGGGGGACCATCTCCATATTAAAGCCTTCCCAGAAGAGAGGAGACTGTATAGACCCGCTGTATAGACTGTACAGACCACCCCCTGTATAGACTGTATAGACCACCGACTGTATAGACCACCGCCTGTATAGACTGTATAGACCATCCCCTGTATAGACCACCGCCTGTATAGACCACCGCCTGTATAGACCACCGCCTGTATAGACTGTATAGACCACCGCCTGTACAGACCACCGCCTGTATAGACAACTGCCTGTATAGACCACCGCCTGTACAGACCACCGCCTGTACAAACCACCGCCTGTACAAACCACCGCCTTTACAAACCACCGCCTGTACAGACTGTATAGACCACCGCCTGTATAGACCACCGCCTGTATAGACTGTATAGACCACCGCCTGTATAGACTGTATAGACCACCGCCTGTATAGACCACCGCCTGTATAGACCACCGCCTGTATAGACCACCGCCTGTATAGACTGTACATTTAAGTCATTTAGCAGACGCTCTTATCCAGAGAGACTTACAAATTGGTGCATTCACCTTATATAGACCACCGCCTGTATAGACCACCGCCTGTATAGACTGTATAGACCACCGCCTGTACAGACCACCGCCTGTATAGACTGTATAGACCACCGCCTGTATAGACCACCGCCTGTATAGACCACCGCCTGTATAGACCACCGCCTTTACAGACTGTATAGACCACCGCCTGTACAGACTGTATAGACCACCACCTGTACAGACTGTATAGACCACCGCCTTTACAGACTGTATAGACCACCGCCTGTATAGACCACCGCCTTTACAGACTGTATAGACCACCGCCTTTACAGACCACCGCCTGTATAGACCACCGCCTGTACAGACCACCGCCTGTATAGACCACCGCCTGTACAGACCACCGCCTGTATAGACCACCGCCTGTACAGACCACCGCTTGTATAGACCACCGCCTGTATAGACTGTATAGACCACCGCCTGTATAGACCACCGCCTGTATAGACTGTATAGACCACCCCCTGTATAGACTACCCCCTGTATAGACTACCCCCTGTATAGACTGTATAGACCACCGCCTGTATAGACCACCGCCTGTACAGACTGTATAGACCACCGCCTTTACAGACCACCGCCTGTACAGACTGTATAGACCACCGCCTGTACAGACTGTACAGACCACCGCCTGTACAGACTGTATAGACCACCACCTTTACAGACCACCGCCTGTACAGACTGTATAGACCACCGCCTGTACAGACTGTATAGACCACCACCTGTACAGACTGTATAGACCACCACCTGTACAGACTGTATAGACCACCGCGTGTACAGACTGTATAGACCACCGCCTGTACAGACTGTATAGACCACCACCTGTACAGACTGTATAGACCACCACCTGTACAGACTGTATAGACCACCGCCTTTACAGACCACCACCTGTACAGACTGTATAGACCACCGCCTTTACAGACCACCACCTGTACAGACTGTATAGACCACCGCCTTTACAGACCACCACCTGTACAGACTGTATAGACCACCGCCTGTATAGACCACCGCCTGTATAGACCACCGCCTGTATAGACCACCACCTGTACAGACTGTATAGACCACCGCCTGTACAGACTGTATAGACCACCGCCTGTACAGACTGTATAGACCACCGCCTGTACAGACTGTATAGACCACCGCCTGTACAGACTGTATAGACCACCGCATGTACAGACTGTATAGACCACCGCCTGTACAGACTGTATAGACCACCGCCTGTACAGACTGTATAGACCACCGCCTGTACAGACTGTATAGATCACCGCCTGTACAGACTGTATAGACCACCGCCTGTACAGACTGTATAGACCACCGCCTGTACAGACTGTATAGACCACCGCCTGTACAGACTGTATAGACCACCGCATGTACAGACTGTATAGACCACCGCATGTACAGACTGTATAGACCACCGCCTGTACAGACTGTATAGACCACCGCATGTACAGACTGTATAGACCACCGCCTGTACAGACTGTATAGACCACCGCCTGTACAGACTGTATAGACCACCGCCTGTACAGACTGTACAGACCACCGCATGTACAGACTGTATAGACCACCGCCTGTACAGACTGTACAGACCACCGCATGTACAGACTGTATAGACCACAGCCTTTACAGACCACCACCTGTACAGACTGTATAGACCACCACCTGTACAGACTGTATAGACCACCGCCTGTACAGACTGTATAGACCACCGCCTGTACAGACTGTATAGACCACCACCTGTACAGACTGTATAGACCACCACCTGTACAGACTGTATAGACCACCGCCTGTACAGACTGTATAGACCACCGCCTGTACAGACTGTATAGACCACCGCCTGTACAGACTGTATAGACCACCGCCTGTACAGACTGTATAGACCACCGCCTGTACAGACTGTATAGACCACAACCTGTACAGACTGTATAGACCACCACCTGTACAGACTGTATAGACCACCGCCTTTACAGACCACCACCTGTACAGACTGTATAGACCACCGCCTTTACAGACCACCACCTGTACAGACTGTATAGACCACCGCCTTTACAGACCACCACCTGTACAGACTGTATAGACCACCGCCTGTATAGACCACCGCCTGTATAGACCACCGCCTGTATAGACCACCGCCTGTATAGACCACCGCCTGTATAGACCACCGCCTGTATAGACCACCGCCTGTACAGACTGTATAGACCACCACCTGTACAGACTGTATAGACCACCGCCTGTACAGACTGTATAGACCACCGCCTGTACAGACTGTATAGACCACCGCCTGTACAGACTGTATAGACCACCGCCTGTACAGACTGTATAGACCACCGCCTGTACAGACTGTATAGACCACCGCATGTACAGACTG
Source organism: Oncorhynchus keta (assembly GCF_023373465.1). Taxonomy (NCBI): domain Eukaryota; kingdom Metazoa; phylum Chordata; class Actinopteri; order Salmoniformes; family Salmonidae; genus Oncorhynchus; species Oncorhynchus keta. The sequence goes on along the minus strand of NC_068424.1, from coordinate 799,382 downwards.
TATAGACCACCGCCTGTACAGACTGTATAGACCACCGCCTGTACAGACTGTATAGACCACCGCATGTACAGACTGTATAGACCACCGCCTGTACAGACCACCGCCTGTACAGACTGTATAGACCACCGCATGTACAGACTGTATAGACCACCGCCTGTACAGACTGTATAGACCACCGCCTGTACAGACTGTATAGACCGCCTGTACAGACTGTACAGACCACCGCCTGTACAGACTGTACAGACCACCGCATGTACAGACTGTATAGACCACCGCCTTTACAGACCACCGCCTGTACAGACTGTATAGACCACCGCCTGTACAGACTGTATAGACCACCGCCTGTACAGACTGTATAGACCACCGCCTGTACAGACTGTATAGACCACCGCCTGTACAGACTGTATAGACCACCGCCTGTACAGACTGTATAGACCACCGCCTGTACAGACTGTATAGACCACCGCCTGTACAGACTGTATAGACCACCACCTGTACAGACTGTATAGACCACCACCTGTACAGACTGTATAGACCACCGCCTGTACAGACTGTATAGACCACCGCCTGTACAGACTGTATAGACCACCGCCTGTACAGACTGTATAGACCACCGCCTGTACAGACTGTATAGACCACCACCTGTACAGACTGTATAGACCACCGCCTGTACAGACTGTATAGACCACCGCCTGTACAGACTGTATAGACCACCGCATGTACAGACTGTATAGACCACCGCCTGTACAGACTGTACAGACCACCGCATGTACAGACTGTATAGACCACCGCCTGTACAGACTGTATAGACCACCGCATGTACAGACTGTACAGACCACCACCTTTACAGACTGTATAGACCACCGCCTGTACAGACAGTGGGTTAACTGGTCTAGTAACAGTGGGTTAACTGGTTTAGGAACAGTGGGTTAACTGGTCTAGTAACAGTGGGTTAACTGGTCTAGTAACAGTGGGTTAACTGGTCTAGTAACAGTGGGTTAACTGGTCTAGTAACAGTGGGTTAACTGGTCTAGGAACAGTGGGTTAACTGGTCTAGGAACAGTGGGTTAACTGGTCTAGGAACAGTGGGTTAACTGGTTTAGGAACAGTGGGTTAACTGGTCTAGTAACAGTGGGTTAACTGGTTTAGGAACAGTGGGTTAACTGGTCTAGGAACAGTGGGTTAACTGGTCTAGGAACAGTGGGTTAACTGGTCTAGGAACAGTGGGTTAACTGGTCTAGGAACAGTGGGTTAACTGCCTTGTTCAGGGGCAGGAGGACAGATTTTTACCTCGTCAGCTCTGGGATTTGATCTTGCAACCTTCGGATACTGGCCCAACGCTCTAACCACTAGGCTACCTGCTGGTTACTAGTCCAACGCTCTAACCACTAGGCTACCTGCTGGTTACTGGCCCAACGCTCTAACCACTAGGCTACCTGCTGGTTACTGGCCCAACGCTCTAACCACTAGGCTACCTGCTGGTTACTAGTCCAACGCTCTAACCACTAGGCTACCTGCTGGTTACTGGCCCAACGCTCTAACCACTAGGCTACCTGCTGGTTACTAGTCCAACGCTCTAACCACTAGGCTACCTGCTGGTTACTGGCCCAACGCTCTATCCACTAGGCTTCCTGCTGGTTACTGGCCCAACGCTCTATCCACTAGGCTACCTGCTGGTTACTGGCCCAACGCTCTAACCACTAGGCTACCTGCTGGTTACTGGCCCAACGCTCTAACCACTAGGCTACCTGCCTCTAACCACTAGTCTACCTGCTGGTTACTAGTCCAACGCTCTAACCACTAGGCTACCTGCTGGTTACTAGTCCAACGCTCTAACCACTAGGGTACCTGCTGGTTACTAGTCCAACGCTCTAACCACTAGGGTACCTGCTGGTTACTGGCCCAACTCTCTAACCACTAGGCTACCTGCTGGTTACTGGCCCAACTCTCTAACCACTAGGCTACCTGCTGGTACTAGTCCAACGCTCTAACCACTAGGCTACCTGCTGGTTACTGGCCCAACACTCTAACCACTAGGCTACTTGCTGGTTACTAGTCCAACGCTCTAACCACTAGGCTACCTGCTGGTTACTGGCCCAACGCTCTAACCACTAGGCTACCTGCTGGTTACTGGCCCAACGCTCTAACCACTAGGCTACCTGCTGGTTACTGGCCCAACGCTCTAACCACTAGGCTACCTGCCTCTAACCACTAGTCTACCTGCTGGTTACTAGTCCAACGCTCTAACCACTAGGCTACCTGCTGGTTACTAGTCCAATGCTCTAACCACTAGTCTACCTGCTGGTTACTAGTCCAACGCTCTAACCACTAGGCTACCTGCTGGTTACTAGTCCAACGCTCTAACCACTAGGCTACCTGCTGGTTACTGGCCCAACGCTCTAACCACTAGGCTACCTGCCGCCTCTACACTCTAACCACTAGGCTACCTGCCATGTCTACACTCTAACCACTAGGCTACCTGCCGCCTCTACACTCTAACCACTAGGCTACCTGCTGGTTACTGGCCCAACGCTCTAACCACTAGGCTACCTGCTGCCTCTACACTCCAACCACTAGGCTACCTGCTGCCCCTACACTCCAACCACTAGGCTACCTGCTGCCCCTACACTCTAACCACTAGGCTACCTGCTGCCCCTACACTCCAACCACTAGGCTACCTGCTGCCTCTACACTCCAACCACTAGGCTACCTGCTGCCCCTACACTCCAACCACGAGGCTACCTGCTGCCCCTACACTCCAACCACGAGGCTACCTGCTGCACCTACACTCCAACCACTAGGCTACCTGCTGCACCTACACTCCAACCACTAGGCTACCTGCTGCCTCTACACTCAAAACACTAGGCTACCTGCTGCCCCTACACTCCAACCACTAGGCTACCTGCTGCCTCTACACTCCAACCACTAGGCTACCTGCTGCCCCTACACTCTAACCACTAGGCTACCTGCTGCCTCTACACTCCAACCACTAGGCTACCTGCCTCCTCTACACTCCAACCACTAGGCTACCTGCCGCCTCTACACTCCAACCACTAAGCTACATGCTGCCCCTACACTCCAACCACTAGGCTACCTGCCGCCTCTACACTCTAACCACTAGGCTACCTGCCGCCTCTACACTCTAACCACTAGGCTACCTGCCGCCTCTACACTCTAACCACTAGGCTACCTGCCGCCTCTACACTCTAACCACTAGGCTACCTGCCTCCTCTACACTCTAACCACTAGGCTACCTGCTGCCCCTACACTCCAACCACTAGGCTACCTGCTGCCCCTACACTCCAACCACTAGGCTACCTGCTGCCCCTACACTCCAACCACTAGGCTACCTGCTGCCCCTACACTCCAACCACTAGGCTACCTGCTGCCCCTACACTCTAACCACTAGGCTACCTGCTGCCTCTACACTCCAACCACTAGGCTACCTGCCTCCTCTACACTCCAACCACTAGGCTACCTGCTGCCTCTACACTCCAACCACTAAGCTACATGCTGCCCCTACACTCTAACCACTAGGCTACCTGCCGCCTCTACACTCTAACCACTAGGCTACCTGCCGCCTCTACACTCTAACCACTAGGCTACCTGCCTCCTCTACACTCTAACCACTAGGCTACCTGCTGCCCCTACACTCCAACCACTAGGCTACCTGCTGCCCCTACACTCCAACCACTAGGCTACCTGCTGCCTCTACACTCCAACCACTAGGCTACCTGCTGCCCCTACACTCCAACCACTAGGCTACCTGCTGCCTCTACACTCCAACCACTAGGCTACCTGCCTCCTCTACACTCCAACCACTAGGCTACCTGCCTCCTCTACACTCCAACCACTAGGCTACCTGCTGCCTCTACACTCCAACCACTAAGCTACATGCTGCCCCTACACTCTAACCACTAGGCTACCTGCCGCCTCTACACTCTAACCACTAGGCTACCTGCCGCCTCTACACTCTAACCACTAGGCTACCTGCCTCCTCTACACTCTAACCACTAGGCTACCTGCCGCCTCTACACTCTAACCACTAGGCTACCTGCCGCCTCTACACTCTAACCACTAGGCTACCTGCCTCCTCTACACTCTAACCACTAGGCTACCTGCCTCCTCTACACTCTAACCACTAGGCTACCTGCTGCCCCTACACTCCAACCACTAGGCTACCTGCTGCCCCTACACTCTAACCACTAGTCTACCTGCTGCCTCTACACTCTAACCACTAGGCTACCTGCCTCCTCTACACTCTAACCACTAGGCTACCTGCTGCCCCTACACTCTAACCACTCTAACCACTAGTCTACCTGCTGCCTCTACACTCTAACCATTAGGCTACCTGCTGCCCCTCCACTCTCACCACTAGGCTACCCTGCCACCTCTACACTCTAACCACTAGGCTACCTGCCACCTCTACACTCTAACCACTAGGCTACCTGCTGCCCCTACACTCCAACCACTAGGCTACCTGCTGCCCCTACACTCCAACCACTATGGGCCTATTGAATGGTTCCTGCTGAAAAGAAAAGCCTAGTTTGACGGCAGGCTGCCATGTCATCAACTTCCAAATGGGCCTATTGAGGGAACAGCATTGTTTCACTAAGTAAAACAAGAGACAGGCTTTTGGCAGGAGGGCATTGACCATCGCCAGTCAGTGAGGCGAGATGCATATCAGTGGTTGAGTCAGTGAAACGGGAACGCTTCTTTAGGACTATAATTTCTCCTCATATATTGTACAATATGTCTCCTCCACACACCCTGGGCCTTGGCTATTGATGGAATCAAGACAAGGTCGTTTTTATTGATCTCAGATTCTCAGTGTCTAAATAAAAGACACCGTGGTCTCAGCATGGACTCCCTGGTCTCAGCATTGACTCCCTGTCTAAATAAAGACACCTTGGTCTCAGCATTGACTCCCTGTCTAAATAAAGACACCTTGGTCTCAGCATTGACTCACTGTCTAAATAAAGACACCTTGGTCTCAGCATTGACTCACTGTCTAAATAAAGACACCTTGGTCTCAGCATTGACTCACTGTCTAAATAAAGACACCTTGGTCTCAGCATTGACTCCCTGTCTAAATAAAGACACCTTGGTCTCAGCATTGACTCCCTGGTCTCAGCATTGACTCCCTGTCTAAATAAAGACACCGTGGTCTCAGCATTGACTCCCTGGTCTCAGCATTGACTCCCTGTCTAAATAAAGACACCTTGGTCTCAGCATTGACTCCCTGGTCTCAGCATTGACTCCCTGTCTAAATAAAGACACCGTGGTCTCAGCATTGACTCCCTGTCTAAATAAAGACACCTTGGTCTCAGCATTGACTCCCTGTCTAAATAAAAGACATTGAAAATAAAAATTTGTTCTTAACTGACTTGCCTAGTTAAATAAAGGTCAAATAAAAAAATGAATTATATGAAGGTCAGGACACACCGATGACCTTGTCTCTGATAAGGAAGTCTCCCTAACTTATAAACGTCAGGACACACCGATGACCTAGTCTCTGATGAGGAAGTCTCCCTAACTTATAAACGTCTAAAACCATGTGCTATATATGAAGGTCAGAACTCACCGATGACATAGTCTCTGATGAGGAAGTCTCCCTAAGTTATAAACGTCTAAAACCCTGGGCTGTACAGCTCTCTACAGACGGCTGTATAGATGGAGTTATAGATAGCAGTCAGGACTCACCGATGACTCCGAGTCTCTGATGAGGAAGTCTCCTTCCACTCCTCTCTGGTTGAGAGCCACCTCTGCCTGATGACGCGTCACCTTGCCATAGTACCATGGCTTCCCAGCAAACCGCCCCACCGTGGCCGGAGAGATGTAGTCACAGTCGGGCGTGGGCGGCCCCGCGGGGCCCGGTGAGGCATTCTGGGTAGTAGAGTCCTGCTGGGGAGGCAGCACATTGACGTAGTTCTTAGGCACTAGTCCCAGCTGTCCATCTGCTTTACGGCACTTCCACCACTCAGGGTCGTTGTCTGGTTTCTCTACCACCTCCATCACCTCTCCTTTCTCAAAGTTCAGCTCCTCGTCGTTCCCCGAGCTGAAAGGGTACAGCGCCTGCACCGTGTGGAGTCTCCGGTTCCCGTTAGACACACTGTGAACCACTGCTGCTAGCTTCTCAGTCAGTGACCCTATTGGGTCCCCCAAACTGTCGCCCCCTCCTCCCCCCGCTGTCCCGTCTGCGTCCTCCGTCACGTAGTTGGAAGGGAACCATCCGGAACACCCCTGGTACCCCCCACGCCACCAGCCATCGCTACACTTCTCCATGACGATGACGCGTGTACCCTTAACCAATGAGAGCTCGTCCTCACGCTCGGCGGTGTAGCTGAACTTGACGAGCGCCGGCAGGTTGAGGTCGTAAAGCCGCTCGCCATTGTCGGAGCACGTGTCGGCGTCGGCGTTCGAGGCCGTGTCGCGCATCCCCGTTTTCCGCTTCACCTTCCCGATGCCTGTTGGGAAACACCAGGAGAGGTTGTCATAGTTACTGAGAGGGTATTCAGACAGTTATATTATGGTCTGTTAGGACAGGGAGCGATGCACCATGAGATCTTGTAAAAAAGGGTGAAACTTGCGCGTGTGATCATAGCTAATATAATAATATATGCCATTTAAGAAGACCCTTTTATCCAAAGCCACTTGGGGTGGCCCAAGCGGGAAACAAACCCACAATCCTGCCGTTGTAAACACTCTACCAAGTGAGCCACACATGAACACAGTAGTAAATACATACTACCATCATCACCAGCAATGGAGGAAAAACTACCCAGTTGTCATACTTGAGTATGTCATACTTGAGTAAACGTAAAAATAACTTAATAGAAAACGACTGAAGTAAAAGTGAAAGTCACCCAGTAAAAAAATACTTGAATAAAAGTCCAAAAGTATTTGGTTTTAAATATACGGAAGTGTCAAAAATAAATGTAATTGCCCAAATATACTTAAGAATCAAAAGTGAAAGTTGATTGATTTCAAATTTCATATATTTTTTTTCAGTCTAAGACTTGAGTGGCTGGAGTCTGACATTTTCTAGTGCCTTCCTTTGACCGGCCGTACTAGACTCCTAGACAAAAAGCTACCCTCTATAAGGCCGTACTAGACTCCTAGACAGAAAGCTACCCTCTATAAGGCCGTACTAGACTCCTAGACAAAAAGCTACCCTCTATAAGGCCGTACTAGACTCCTAGACAAAAAGCTACCCTCTATAAGGCCGTACTAGACTCCTAGACAGAAAGCTAGCCTCTATAAGGCCGTACTAGACAGAAAGCTACCCTCTATAAGGCCGTACTAGACAGAAAGCTACCCTCTATAAGGCCGTACTAGACAGAAAGCTACCCCCTATAAGGCCGTACTAGACTCCTAGACAAAAAGCTACCCTCTATAAGGCCGTACTAGACAGAAAGCTACCCTCTATAAGGCCGTACTAGACAGAAAGCTACCCTCTATAAGGCCGTACTAGACTCCTAGACAAAAAGCTACCAGTCTTTAAACTGATAACCAGTCTTTAAGGAGACCACATGGAGAAGCTGATGGACAAAGCAAATACTAATTGACTGTATGTAAACTTCTGACTCACTGGGAATGTGATGAAAGAAATAAAAAGCTGAAATAAAATCACTCTCTCTACTATTATTATGACATTTCACATTCTTAAAATAAAGTGGTGATCCTAACTGACAGGGAATATTTCCTAGGATTAAATGTCAGTAATGGTGAAGAACTGAGTTGAAATGTATTTGGATAAGGTGTGTGTAAACTTACAACTTCAAGAGGAGACAGTAGTGTTATCACACTGAACATCAAGGGAATACATTTTTTTCCCTCCACTATTCAAAACAACCACTTTGCATTAAAATAGCATGAGGCCCGAGACTGATCACTTTGTTTGCCTGGCTGGCATCCCCCACCATCCCACCTACCCGCCCGCCCGCACCCCCGCTAATATCAGCTAGTTATGGTGGTCGGTATCCTCTGGAGTGATAGGAGGATGACACTGGACTAAGATAAGAGGTGGTATTTCTAAGGCATCTGGTGTGTCTGTCGTGATGTCAACGTGTCTGAGCTTGTCAGGGCTGTGCTGTATTGTTCCAGTCCTAATACTCATGTATAAGCCTGGTTGTGTAAAACGCCTGTCCTGACGTGATCTAAAATGATATTCATTCATCAAAGTACTCTAAGCAACAATAACACCAATGTATGGGACCGACAAGTCTGGTTCATCCTTGGGAGCAATTTACAAACGCCTGAAGGTACCACGTTCATCTGTACAAACAATAGTACGCAAGAATAAACACCATGAGACCACCCAACCGTCATAAAATGTCCTCTGGTCTGATGAAACAAAAATATAACTGTTTGGCCATAATGACCATCATTATGTTTAGAGGAAAAAGGGGGAGGCTTGCAAGCCGGAGAACACCATCCCAACCGTGAAGCACGGGGGTGGCAGCATCATGTTGTGGGGGTGCTTGGCTGCAGGAGGGACTGGTGCACTTCACAAAATAGATGGCATCATGAGGGAAAATAGGTGGATATATTGAAGCAACATCTCAAGACATCAGTCAGGAAGTTAAAGCTTGGTCGCAAATGGGTCTTCCAAATGGACAATGACTCCAAGCATACTTCCAAAGTTGTGGCTAAATGGCTTAAGGACAACAAAGTCAAGGTATTGGAGTGGCCATCACAAAGCCCTGACCTCAATCACATAGAACATTTGTGGGCAGAACTGAAGAAAAAAAAAACGTTTGCGAGCAAGGAGGCCTACAAACTTGACTCAGTTACACCAGCTCTGTCTGGAGGAATGGGCCAAAATTCACCCAACTTATTGTGGGAGGCTTGTGGAAGGCTTTGTGAAACGTTTGACCCAAGTTAAACAATTTAAAGGCAATGCTACCAAATACTAATTGAGTGTATGTAAACTTCTGACCCACTGGGAATGTGATGAAAGAAATAAAAGCTGAAATAAATCACTACTATTATTCTGACATTTCACATTCTTAAAATAAAGTGGTGATCCTAACTGACCTAAAACAGGGAATCTTTACTAGGATTAAATGTCAGGAATTGTGAAAAACAAAGTTTAAATGTATTTGGCTAAGGTGTTTGTAATCGTCCGACTTCAACTGTAATATTATAAAAAAATGTGTTTTCTCCACAGTTCTGAAACATCAGTGCGCTGTTGAATTGGCGTCTGTTCCTAGACCGTGTTGCTATGTGCATAATAGCAGAAGTAACCAGCATATTGGTGTTGAGAACAATGTGGCCGAGGCAGCAGCAGAGGGAGGAGATGAGGAAACAGCCTTATTGTCTAAGAAAAGTGAGGCGAGAGGAAACACTGAGCGGTGGTCATTGAGGAAGGAAGCCAAAGCCTCCTCTTGTCCCTCCTCTTCCCCTTCCTCTAATGGTCAATAAGTGCTAGAAATACATTTGACAGAGATTACAGCTGTGAGTCTTTTTGGGAACATCTCCAAGAGATTTCCACACGTGGATTGTGAAACATTTGCTCATTATTCTTGCTCTGTCTGGTTTGTTGTTTATATTTTCTGGAAAGCCATTTGCAATACTGTAACTCTGCCACTCAGGAACATTCACGGTTTTCTTGGTAAGATACTCCAGTATATATTTGGCCTTGTGTTGTAGGTTAATGTTCTGCTGAAAAGTGAATTTGTCTCCCAGTGTCTGTTGGAAAGCAGACAACCAGGTTTTCCTCTAGGATATTGCCTGTGCTTAGCTCTACTTGTTTCCTTTTATCCTGAAAAACTCACCATGCCTTGCTGAAGACAAGTATACCTATGACATGATACAGCCACCACAATGCTTGAAAATATGGAAAGCCGTGCTCAGTGATGTGTTAGATTTGCACCACTGTAATTTAGGTTAGTATTACGGAGTAGCTACAACGTTGTTATTACATTCTCGGTTCTCTCCTATCACAGCCATTAAAACGGTATTCAAATCACCATTAGTTTCATGGTGAAATCCCTGAGCAGTTTCCTTCCTCTCTGGCAACTGAGTTAGGAAGGATTCGTGTATCTTCTTAGTTTCTGGGTGTATTGACACACCATCCAAAGCCTAATTAAAAACTCAAAAAGGTATATTCAGTGTCAGCTTTTTAAAAATAAATATTTGACCCATCTACCAATCGATACCCAGAAATATGACTTTCCTCAATTGGATCCTTTGTTTGTACCCCACAAAACATTTCCACGTATCCCAGACTGCTCCTCGGCTGCGACTCAGGAGGCATGACATCCACCGCTTCCAAGTATATTACTCGCTACTGTTCAGTCCATGGACGATAAAGTCGACGAGATCAGGGCGAGGAAAAATACATAACTATATATAAATACAACTAAATAAAAAATGATACTTAATATCCCAACAGTTAAGCCTTCAACAGCATAGTATTCTCCAAGCTCATCATTAAGCTCGGGGCCCTGGGTCTGAACCCCTCCCTGTGCAACTGGGTCCTGGACTTCCTGACGGGCCGGCCCCCAGGTGGTGAGGGTAGGTAACACCACCTCTACACTTCACTGATCCTTAACACTGGGGCCCCACAAGGGTGCATGCTCAGCCCCCTCCTGGACTCCCTGTTCACCCATGACTGCGTGACCACGCACGTCTCCAACTCAATCATCAAGTTTACAGACGACAACAGTGGCCTGCTTCAAGTTCCCCATCGTACACGTCACTGCCTTTTCAACCTCAGGAGGCTTTAGAAATACGGCTTGGCCCCTAAGTTCCTCAAACTTTTACAGACGCACCATTGAGAGCATCCTGTTGGGCTGTATCACCGCCTGGTAGGGCAACTGCACCGTCCACAACCACAGGGCTCTCCAGAAGGTGGTCGGTCTGCCCAACGCATCACCGGGGCCAAACTACCTGCCCTCCAGGACACCTACAGCACCCGGTGTCACAGGAAGGACAAGAAGATCATCAAGGACCTCAGACACCCAAGCCGTGTCCTGTTCACCCCGCTACCATTCAGAAGGCCAAGTCAGTACAGGTGCATCAAAGGTGGGACCGAGAGACTGAAAAACACATTGTCTCAAGGTAATCAGACTTTAAATAGTCCCACTAGCCAGCCTCCACCCAGTAGCCTGCCCTGAACTTTAGTCACTGTTACTACCCGGTACTCTACCCTGAACCTTAGTTACTGTTACTACCCTGCTACCCGGTAGTCTACCCTGAACCTTAGTTACTGTTACTACCCGGTACTCTAACCTGAACCTTAGTTACTGTTGAACTATGTACATAGACATCGAACACTGGTCACTTTAATAATGTTTACATACTGTTTTACCCACTTCATACGTATATAGTGTATTCTAGTCAAGGCTATCCTATTCAACTATTGCTGTACATACAGGGCATTCGTAAAATATTTATACCTCTAGACTTTTTCCACATTTTGTTATGTTAGAGCCGTATTATAAAATGGATTACATTTTGTTTTAAAATCCTCAATCTACACACAATACCCCATAAAGACAAAGAGAAAACAGGTTCAGAATTATTTTTAACAAACTTATTTTTAAAAAAACACCTTGTTTACTTAAGTATTCAGACCCTTCGCTATGAGACTTGAAATTGAGCTCAGGTGCATCCTGTTTCCATTGATCATTCTTGAGATGTTTCTACAACTTGATTAGAGTCCACCTGTGGAAAATTCAATTGATTGGACATGATTTGGAAAGGTACACACCTGTCTATACAAGGTCCCACAGTTGACAGTGCATGTCAGAGCAAAAACCAAACCGTGAGGTCGAAGGAATTGTTCGTAGAGCTCTGAGACAGGATTGTGTCGAGGCACAGATCTGGGGAAGGGCAGCAAAACATTTCTGCAGCATTGAAAGTCCAAGAACACAGTGGGTTCCATAATTCTTAAACTGAAAATGTTTGAAACCGCCAAGAATCTTCCTCGAGCTGGCCGCCCGGCCAAACTGAGCAATCGAGGAGAAGGGCCTTGGTCAGGAGGTGACCAAGAACCCGATGGTCAGTCTGACAGAGCTCTAGAGTTCCTCTGTGGAGATGGGAGAACCTTCCAGAAGGACAACCATCCCTACAGCACTCCACCAATCAGGCCTTTATGGTAGAGTGACCAGACATAAGCCTCTCCTCAGTAAAAGGCACATGACAGCCCTGTTGGAGTTTGCCAAAAGACATCTGAATGACTCTCAGACCATGACAAACAAGAAAAATAGCAAACATTTCTAAAAAACGTTTTTCGCTTTGTCATTGGGGTATTGTGAGTAGATTGACGAGGAAACAAATTAATGTAATCCATTTTTGAATATATCAACTTGTCTAAGGGTTAGTCCATAGAGACTTCTCCTAGGGTTATGTCTAAGGGTTAGTCCATAGAGAGACTTCTCCTAGGGTTATGTCTAAGGGTTAGCCCATAGAGAGACTTCTCCTAGGGTTATGTCTAAGGGTTAGCCCATAGAGAGACTTCTCCTAGGGTTATGTCTAAGGGTTAGCCCATAGAGAGACTTCTCCTAGGGTTATGTCTAAGGGTTAGTCCATAGAGAGACTTCTCCTAGGGTTATGTCTAAGGGTTAGTCCATAGAGAGACTTCTCCTAGGGTTATGTCTAAGGGTTAGTCCATAGAGAGACTTCTCCTGACTCACAACTCACTTTTGCAGCCAGACACGTGTGTTGTGACTGAGGACATCATTTTTTGTGTCATTTAGAGGAAAAAAATAAATTTTTAGCGTTTGAGACACTTTTCAGAAGTTGCTAAAAGTTCCAAATATATTTTTTTAAAGTAGCTACATTTTGTTGCTAGGTGCAGTTTATATGTTTGTTGTTGTTGCTAAATCTAGAAACCAAATTGCTACGTTGGCATCATTGATCTCAATACTTTACGGTTGTAAAACCCCATTACCGAGGTTCATGTAGCTACATCCTGTTTTAACAGAAAACGTTGACAGTTTGTTAACATACATTTATAAAAGATTTCAAAAAGGATGTCCAGACGAGGTTGTATCGGTCCGACCGGGCTCCGGAGGAAACGCGACATGGAGCAGCACCAGAAGGAGAGAAAACGGGCTCTGCAGGCCCGACACCGGGCCAACCTGGCCACCCTGTTCGAGACACTCAACACCGTGGTCTGTCCCACATCCAAAAAGATGCTAAGTGGAAGACATTGGACTAAGGATTTCTCAAAGAGCAGGATGTGGATGCTACTGAAAGGGATATTCTTCGGTAATGACGACGGGCCGTTGCCTCTTGGATGAAGTGAGGTCAGAGTACCGGAGGCTGCAGTCACACAGCAGCTCCCTGCGCTCCAGAAGACCTGGTGGCCACAGACGTCATGACGGACCTGACTGAGACCAGTGAGGAAGACTCTGCGGAGGAGACTCTGGATGACTCCGCCCCCTCTCAGACCTCCATCAACTCTCTAACCAACATCCTGGAGTTTAAAGGGTACTTGTTGTTCTACAGACAGACACTGGAGAAGTTGGTTTGTAGCGGTGTGCTGAGCCCGGGACAGACTGGTCTGGCTGTAGTAACTGAAGCCATCTCAGGCCTGAGGGATAGCTTCTCTCCAGAGCGCCGGGCAGCCTACCAGACCTGTCCCCCCAAAACAGAGCACCCTGGGCTGGGAAGGGCCGGCAGAGACACCCTCTAATCCTGTCCCAGACACCCACCTCACGCTCCAGCCCTCCACTCAGGCAAACAGCCAGGGAGCCTCATCTCCTTCTAGCTATGAAGAGGACCTGCTTCAGGTTGCCTATGATGTGGTGAAGAAAGAGATGGACTCCACTTCAGACCACAGTCCTGTCCTGGCCTCTCCTCAGTGTGGGGAGAAGCTCCGGGAGATCTATAAGGACATCATGCGTTTCGTCAAGACTCAGATGGTGGAAAAAAACAGAACATAACCAGGACGTGTGTCTGTCTGCTATGAGGGACCGTGAGGAGATCTTTCTCCAATGCTCCGAGTCCTTTGACAGTGAGGACATGTGAATCACAGGAGGCTGCTGACGGGAGGATGGCTCATAGAAATGTCCGGAAACAAAGCAAACGGAATGACATCAAACACCCGGAAACCATGGAAACCATGTGTGATATATTTAATACCGTTCCACCGATTCAGCTCCAGTCATTACCCACAAGCCTGTTCACCAACTTCCTGTTTCTGGGACCAATCAGAATGTGTTTGATATATTTAATACCGTTCCACCGATTCAGCTCCAGTCATTACCCACAAGCCTGTTCACCAACTTCCTGTTTCTGGGACCAATCAGAATGTGTTTGATATATTTAATACCGTTCCACCGATTCAGCTCCAGTCATTACCCACAAGCCTGTTCACCAACTTCCTGTTTCTGGGACCAATCAGAATGTGTTTGATATATTTAATACCGTTCCACCGATTCAGCTCCAGTCATTACCCACAAGCCTGTTCACCTCAATTAACCTGTTCACCAACTTCCTGTTTCTGGGACCAATCAGAATGTGTTTGATATATTTAATACCGTTCCACCGATTCAGCTCCAGTCATTACCCACAAGCCTGTTCACCTCAATTAACCTGTTCACCAACTTCCTGTTTCTGGGACCAATCAGAATGTGTTTGACATATTTAATACCGTTCCACTGATTCAGCTCCAGTCATTACCCACAAGCCTGTTCACCTCAATTAACCTGTTCACCAACTTCCTGTTTCTGGGACCAATCAGAATGTGTTTGATATATTTAATACCGTTCCACTGATTCAGCTCCAGTCATTACCCACAAGCCTGTTCACCTCAATTAACCTGTTCACCAACTTCCTGTTTCTGGGACCAATCAGAATGTGTTTGATATATTTAATACCGTTCCACTGATTCAGCTCCAGCCATTACCCACAAGCCTGTTCACCAACTTCCTGTCATGTGAATTAGTTGAACCAGTGTTTGTTCCTGGTGACATGAAAGACACATTGTGTTGCTTTGTTATGGACTTGATAAATGATCACGTTCTGGGATTTGTTTTTATAAATGTTCAGCTTTTCCACCCGTTTAGTGTTACAGACATGTTTTATAATCTGACATTCATGTTTTTATGTGATGTTTTATAATCTGGTTCAAATCATTCATCAGTTTGTATTTGATGATCATTGTTCAGCCTTTTTAATCCATTAAGAATCAGCATTTTGTCCAGCCAGTCTTTCTCTGTGTATTAAACCTCAGCCTCAGAGAGGGATGGTGGCCTCACAGTGTCCAGCCAGTCTTTCTCTGTGTATTAAACCTCAGCCTCAGAGAGGGATGGTGGCCTCACAGTGTCCAGCCAGTCTTTCTCTGTGTATTAAACCTCAGCCTCAGAGAGGGATGGTGGCCTCACAGTGTCCAGCCAGTCTTTCTCTGTGTATTAAACCTCAGCCTCAGAGAGGGATGGTGGCCTCACAGTGTCCAGCCAGTCTTTCTCTGTGTATTAAACCTCAGCCTCAGAGAGGGATGGTGGCCTCACAGTGTCCAGCCAGTCTTTCTCTGTGTATTAAACCTCAGCCTCAGAGAGGGATGGTGGCCTCACAGTGTCCAGCCAGTCTTTCTCTGTGTATTAAACCTCAGCCTCAGAGAGGGATGGTGGCCTCACAGTGTCCAGCCAGTCTTTCTCTGTGTATTAAACCTCAGCCTCAGAGAGGGATGGTGGCCTCACAGTGTCCAGCCAGTCTTTCTCTGTGTATTAAACCTCAGCCTCAGAGAGGGATGGTGGCCTCACAGTGTCCAGCCAGTCTTTCTCTGTGTATTAAACCTCAGCCTCAGAGAGGGATGGTGGCCTCACAGTGTCCAGCCAGTCTTTCTCTGTGTATTAAACCTCAGCCTCAGAGAGGGATGGTGGCCTCACAGTGTCCAGCCAGTCTTTCTCTGTGTATTAAACCTCAGCCTCAGAGAGGGATGGTGGCCTCACAGTGTCCAGCCAGTCTTTCTCTGTGTATTAAACCTCAGCCTCAGAGAGGGATGGTGGCCTCACAGTGTCCAGCCAGTCTTTCTCTGTGTATTAAACCTCAGCCTCAGAGAGGGATGGTGGCCTCACAGTGTCCAGCCAGTCTTTCTCTGTGTATTAAACCTCAGCCTCAGAGAGGGATGGTGGCCTCACAGTGTCCAGCCAGTCTTTCTCTGTGTATTAAACCTCAGCCTCAGAGGTTTAATGAGGGAGGGGAGGGGAAGAGGGAATGAGGGAGGGGAGGGGAAGAGGGAATGAGGGAGGGGAGGGAGAGAGGGAATGAGGGAGGGAGAGAGAGAGGGAATGAGGGAGGGGAGGGAGAGAGGGAATGAGGGAGGGGAGGGAGAGAGGGAATGAGGGAGGGGAGGGAGAGAGGGAATGAGGGAGGGGAGGGAGAGGGGGAATGAGGGAGGGGAGGGAGAGGGAATGAGGGAGGGGAGGGAGAGAGGGAATAAGGGAGGGGAGGGAGAGAGGGAATGAGGGAGGAGAGGGAGAGAGGGAATGAGGGAGGGGAGGGAGAGAGGGAATGAGGGAGGGAGAGAGGGAATGGGGGAGGGAGGGAGAGAGGGAATGAGGGAGGGGAGGGAGAGAGGGAATGAGGGAGGGGAGGGAGAGAGGGAATGAGGGAGGGGAGGGAGAGAGGGAATGAGGGAGGGGAGGGAGAGAGGGAATGAGGGAGGGGAGGGAGTGAGGGAATGAGGGAGGGGAGGGAGAGAGGGAATGAGGGAGGGGAGGGAGAGAGGGAATGAGGGAGGGGAGGGAGAGAGGGAATGAGGGAGGGAGGGAGAGAGGGAATGAGAGAGGGAATGAGGGAGGGGAGGGAATGAGAGAGGGAATGAGGGAGGGGAGGGAATGAGAGAGGGAATGAGGGAGGGGAGGGAGAGAGGGAATGAGGGAGGGGAGGGGAGGGAGAGAAGGAATGGGGGAGGGGAGGGAGAGAGGGAATGAGACTCTGCGGAGGAGACTCTGGATGACTCCGCCCCCTCTCAGACCTCCATCAACTCTCTAACCAACATCCTGGAGTTTGAAGGGTACTTGTTGTTCTACAGACAGACACTGGAGAAGTTGGTTTGTAGCGGTGTGCTGAGCCCGGGACAGACTGGTCTGGCTGTAGTAACTGAAGCCATCTCAGGCCTGAGGGATAGCTTCTCTCCAGAGCGCCGGGCAGCCTACCAGACCTGTCCCCCAAACAGAGCACCCTGGGCTGGGAAGGGCCGGCAGAGACACCCTCTAATCCTGTCCCAGACACCCACCTCACGCTCCAGCCCTCCACTCAGGCAAACAGCCAGGGAGCCTCATCTCCTTCTAGCTATGAAGAGGACCTGCTTCAGGTTGCCTATGATGTGGTGAAGAAAGAGATGGACTCCACTTCAGACCACAGTCCTGTCCTGGCCTCTCCTCAGTGTGGGGAGAAGCTCCGGGAGATCTATAGGACATCATGCGTTTCGTCAAGACTCAGATGGTGGAAAAAAACAGAACATAACCAGGACATGTGTCTGTCTGCTATGAGGGACCGTGAGGAGATCTTTCTCCAATGCTCCGAGTCCTTTGACAGTGAGGACATGTGAATCACAGGAGGCTGCTGACGGGAGGATGGCTCATAGAAATGTCCGGAAACAAAGCAAACGGAATGACATCAAACACCCGGAAACCATGGAAACCATGTGTGATATATTTAATACCGTTCCACCGATTCAGCTCCAGTCATTACCCACAAGCCTGTTCACCAACTTCCTGTTTCTGGGACCAATCAGAATGTGTTTGATATATTTAATACCGTTCCACCGATTCAGCTCCAGTCATTACCCACAAGCCTGTTCACCAACTTCCTGTTTCTGGGACCAATCAGAATGTGTTTGATATATTTAATACCGTTCCACCGATTCAGCTCCAGTCATTACCCACAAGCCTGTTCACCTCAATTAACCTGTTCACCAACTTCCTGTTTCTGGGACCAATCAGAATGTGTTTGATATATTTAATACCGTTCCACCGATTCAGCTCCAGTCATTACCCACAAGCCTGTTCACCTCAATTAACCTGTTCACCAACTTCCTGTTTCTGGGACCAATCAGAATGTGTTTGACATATTTAATACCGTTCCACTGATTCAGCTCCAGTCATTACCCACAAGCCTGTTCACCTCAATTAACCTGTTCACCAACTTCCTGTTTCTGGGACCAATCAGAATGTGTTTGATATATTTAATACCGTTCCACCGATTCAGCTCCAGTCATTACCCACAAGCCTGTTCACCAACTTCCTGTTTCTGGGACCAATCAGAATGTGTTTGATATATTTAATACCGTTCCACTGATTCAGCTCCAGTCATTACCCACAAGCCTGTTCTCCTCAATTAACCTGTTCACCAACTTCCTGTCATGTGAACAGCTATTAGTTGAACCAGTGTTTGTTCCTGGTGACATGAAAGACACATTGTGTTGCTTTGTAATGGACTTGATAAATGATCACGTTTTGGGATTTGTTTTTTTATAAATGTTCAGCTTTTCCACCCGTTTAGTGTTACAGACATGTTTTATAATCTGGTTCAAATCATTCATCAGTTTGTATTTGATGATCATTGTTCAGCCTTTTTAATCCATTAAGAATCAGCATTTTGTCCAGCCAGTCTTTCTCTGTGTATTAAACCTCAGCCTCAGAGAGGGATGGTGGCCTCACAGTGTCCAGCCAGTCTTTCTCTGTGTATTAAACCTCAGCCTCAGAGAGGGATGGTGGCCTCACAGTGTCCAGCCAGTCTTTCTCTGTGTATTAAACCTCAGCCTCAGAGAGGGATGGTGGCCTCACAGTGTCCAGCCAGTCTTTCTCTGTGTATTAAACCTCAGCCTCAGAGAGGGATGGTGGTCTCACAGTGTCCAGCCAGTCTTTCTCTGTGTATTAAACCTCAGCCTCAGAGAGGGATGGTGGCCTCACAGTGTCCAGCCAGTCTTTCTCTGTGTATTAAACCTCAGCCTCAGAGAGGGATGGTGGCCTCACAGTGTCCAGCCAGTCTTTCTCTGTGTATTAAACCTCAGCCTCAGAGAGGGATGGTGGCCTCACAGTGTCCAGCCAGTCTTGTCTGTGTATTAAACCTCAGCCTCAGAGAGGGATGGTGGCCTCACAGTGTCCAGCCAGTCTTTCTCTGTGTATTAAACCTCAGCCTCAGAGAGGGATGGTGGCCTCACAGTGTCCAGCCAGTCTTTCTCTGTGTATTAAACCTCAGCCTGGCCTCACAGTGTCCAGCCAGTCTTTCTCTGTGTATTAAACCTCAGCCTCAGAGAGGGATGGTGGCCTCACAGTGTCCAGCCAGTCTTTCTCTGTGTATTAAACCTCAGCCTCAGAGAGGGATGGTGGCCTCACAGTGTCCAGCCAGTCTTTCTCTGTGTATTAAACCTCAGCCTCAGAGAGGGATGGTGGCCTCACAGTGTCCAGCCAGTCTTTCTCTGTGTATTAAACCTCAGCCTCAGAGAGGGATGGTGGTCTCACAGTGTCCAGCCAGTCTTTCTCTGTGTATTAAACCTCAGCCTCAGAGAGGGATGGTGGCCTCACAGTGTCCAGCCAGTCTTTCTCTGTGTATTAAACCTCAGCCTCAGAGAGGGATGGTGGCCTCACAGTGTCCAGCCAGTCTTTCTCTGTGTATTAAACCTCAGCCTCAGAGAGGGATGGTGGCCTCAGTGTCCAGCCAGTCTTTCTCTGTGTATTAAACCTCAGCCTCAGAGAGGGATGGTGGCCTCACAGTGTCCAGCCAGTCTTTCTCTGTGTATTAAACCTCAGCCTCAGAGAGGGATGGTGGCCTCACAGTGTCCAGCCAGTCTTTCTCTGTGTATTAAACCTCAGCCTCAGAGAGGGATGGTGGCCTCACAGTGTCCAGCCAGTCTTTCTCTGTGTATTAAACCTCAGCCTCAGAGAGGGATGGTGGTCTCACAGTGTCCAGCCAGTCTTTCTCTGTGTATTAAACCTCAGCCTCAGAGAGGGATGGTGGCCTCACAGTGTCCAGCCAGTCTTTCTCTGTGTATTAAACCTCAGCCTCAGAGAGGGATGGTGGCCTCACAGTGTCCAGCCAGTCTTCTCTGTGTATTAAACCTCAGCCTCAGAGAGGGATGGTGGCCTCACAGTGTCCAGCCAGTCTTTCTCTGTGTATTAAACCTCAGCCTCAGAGAGGGATGGTGGCCTCACAGTGTCCAGCCAGTCTTTCTCTGTGTATTAAACCTCAGCCTCAGAGAGGGATGGTGGCCTCACAGTGTCCAGCCAGTCTTTCTCTGTGTATTAAACCTCAGCCTCAGAGAGAGATGGTGGCCTCACAGTGTCCAGCCAGTCTTTCTCTGTGTATTAAACCTCAGCCTCAGAGAGGGATGGTGGCCTCACAGTGTCCAGCCAGTCTTTCTCTGTGTATTAAACCTCAGCCTCAGAGAGGGATGGTGGCCTCACAGTGTCCAGCCAGTCTTTCTCTGTGTATTAAACCTCAGCCTCAGAGAGGGATGGTGGCCTCACAGTGTCCAGCCAGTCTTTCTCTGTGTATTAAACCTCAGCCTCAGAGAGGGATGGTGGCCTCACAGTGTCCAGCCAGTCTTTCTCTGTGTATTAAACCTCAGCCTCAGAGAGGGATGGTGGCCTCACAGTGTCCAGCCAGTCTTTCTCTGTGTATTAAACCTCAGCCTCAGAGAGGGATGGTGGCCTCACAGTGTCCAGCCAGTCTTTCTCTGTGTATTAAACCTCAGCCTCAGAGAGGGATGGTGGCCTCACAGTGTCCAGCCAGTCTTTCTCTGTGTATTAAACCTCAGCCTCAGAGAGGGATGGTGGCCTCACAGTGTCCAGCCAGTCTTTCTCTGTGTATTAAACCTCAGCCTCAGAGAGGGATGGTGGCCTCACAGTGTCCAGCAGAGGTTCCCAAACCAAGGGTCGCGACCCCATGTGGGGACGCCTGATATGAAAATGAGGTTGCGGAAGAATTTCCCAAAATCTAAAAAATAAATATATACATATACACATACACTTCTCCTATATCAACTTGTCTAAGGGTTATCCCATAGAGAGACTTCTCCTAGGGTTATATCAACTTGTCTAAGGGTTATCCTATAGAGAGACTTCTCCTAGGGTTATATCAACTTGTCTAAGGGTTATCCTATAGAGAGACTTCTCCTAGGGTTATATCAACTTGTCTAAGGGTTATCCTATAGAGAGACTTCTCCTAGGGTTATATCAACTTGTCTACGGGTTATCCCATAGAGAGACTTCTCCTAGGGTTATATCAACTTGTCTAAGGGTTATCCTATAGAGAGACTTCTCCTAGGGTTATATCAACTTGTCTAAGGGTTATCCTATAGAGAGACTTCTCCTAGGGTTATATCAACTTGTCTAAGGGTTATCCTATAGAGAGACTTCTCCTAGGGTTATATCAACTTGTCTAAGGGTTATCCCAGAGAGACTTCTCCTAGGGTTATATCAACTTGTCTAAGGGTTATCCTATAGAGAGACTTCTCCTAGGGTTATATCAACTTGTCTAAGGGTTATCCTATAGAGAGACTTCTCCTAGGGTTATATCAACTTGTCTAAGGGTTATCCCAGAGAGACTTCTCCTAGGGTTATATCAACTTGTCTAAGGGTTATCCTATAGAGAGACTTCTCCTAGGGTTATATCAACTTGTCTAAGGGTTATCCCAGAGAGACTTCTCCTAGGGTTATATCAACTTGTCTAAGGGTTATCCTATAGAGAGACTTCTCCTAGGGTTATATCAACTTGTCTAAGGGTTATCCCAGAGAGACTTCTCCTAGGGTTATATCAACTTGTCTAAGGGTTATCCTATAGAGAGACTTCTCCTAGGGTTATATCAACTTGTCTAAGGGTTATCCCAGAGAGACTTCTCCTAGGGTTATATCAACTTGTCTAAGGGTTATCCTATAGAGAGACTTCTCCTAGGGTTATATCAACTTGTCTAAGGGTTATCCTATAGAGAGACTTCTCCTAGGGTTATATCAACTTGTCTAAGGGTTATCCTATAGAGAGACTTCTCCTAGGGTTATATCAACTTGTCTAAGGGTTATCCTATAGAGAGACTTCTCCTAGGGTTATATCAACTTGTCTAAGGGTTATCCCAGAGAGACTTCTCCTAGGGTTATATCAACTTGTCTAAGGGTTATCCTATAGAGAGACTTCTCCTAGGGTTATATCAACTTGTCTAAGGGTTATCCTATAGAGAGACTGTCCTAGGGTTATATCAACTTGTCTAAGGGTTATCCTATAGAGAGACTTCTCCTAGGGTTATATCAACTTGTCTAAGGGTTATCCCAGAGAGACTTCTCCTATCTGGGTTATATCAACTTGTCTAAGGGTTATCCTATAGAGAGACTTCTCCTAGGGTTATATCAACTTGTCTAAGGGTTATCCCATAGAGAGACTTCTCCTAGGGTTATATCAACTTGTCTAAGGGTTATCCTATAGAGAGACTTCTCCTAGGGTTATATCAACTTGTCTACGGGTTATCCCATAGAGAGACTTCTCCTAGGGTTATATCAACTTGTCTAAGGGTTATCCTATAGAGAGACTTCTCCTAGGGTTATATCAACTTGTCTAAGGGTTATCCCAGAGAGACTTCTCCTAGGGTTATATCAACTTGTCTAAGGGTTAACCCAGAGAGACTTCTCCTAGGGTTATATCAACTTGTCTAAGGGTTATCCTATAGAGAGACTTCTCCTAGGGTTATATCAACTTGTCTAAGGGTTATCCCAGAGAGACTTCTCCTAGGGTTATAGACTAATGCAGTAGTTGTGATCTATCCAGCAGACCATTTTTATATATATTTTTATTTAACTAGGTAAGTCAGTTACGAACAAATTCTTATTTACAATGATGGCCTACCAGGAAACAGTGTGTTAACTGCCTTGTTCAGGGGCAGAACGACAGATTTGTACCTTGTCAGCTCTGGGATTCAATCCAGCAACCTTTCGGGAACTGTCCCAACGCTCTAACCACATGGTGGTGTGGATATTTCCTCTGTCTGTCTATCAGGTTTACGGAGCTAGCTGTTCTTCAACAGACCCGGCCATCTGCCTCCCCCTCACTTCCTGTTGCTGCTCCTCTGAAGAAATGTGTCTCAAATTAGAGCTTCCGCTCCCTCGCTGAGGAGGCCAAGGCAGGAAACAGAAAGGGAGGGAGGGAATGAGGGAGGGGAGGGAGAGAGGGAATGAGGGAGGGGAGGGGAAGAGGGAATGAGGGAGGGGAGGGAGAGAGGGAATGAGGGAGGGGAGGGAGAGAGGGAATGAGGGAGGGGAGGGAGAGAGGGAATGAGGGAGGGGAGGGAGAGAGGGAATGAGGGAGGGGAGGGAGAGAGGGAATGAGGGAGGGAGGGAGAGGGGGAATGAGGGAGGGGAGGGAGAGGGAATGAGGGAGGGGAGGAGAGAGGGAATAAGGGGAGGGGAGGGAGAGAGGGAATGAGGGAGGAGAGGGAGAGAGGGAATGAGGGAGGGGAGGGAGAGAGGGAATGAGGGAGGGAGAGAGGGAATGGGGAGGGGAGGGAGAGAGGGAATGAGGGAGGGAGGGAGAGAGGGAATGAGGGAGGGGAGGGAGAGAGGGAATGAGGGAGGGGAGGGAGAGAGGGAATGAGGGAGGGGAGGGAGAGAGGGAATGAGGGAGGGGGGGGAGAGAGGGAAGGAGGGAGGGGGGGGAGAGAGGGAATGAGGGAGGGGAGGGAGAGAGGGAATGAGGGAGGGAGGGAGAGAGGGAATGAGGGAGGGGAGGGAGAGAGGGAATGAGGGAGGGGAGGGAGAGAGGGAATGAGAGAGGGAATGAGGGAGGGGAGGGAATGAGAGAGGGAATGAGGGAGGGGAGGGAATGAGAGAGGGAATGAGGGAGGGGAGGGAGAGAGGGAATGAGGGAGGGGAGGGGAGGGAGAGAGGGAATGAGGGAGGGGAGGGAGAGAGGGAATGAGGAGGCCAAGGCAGGAAACAGAAAGGGAGGGAGGGAGGGAGGTTATTTGGTATTTTACTAGGATCCCATTAGCGGTTGCAAAAAGCAGAAGCTACTCTTCCTGGGGTCGACACAGAACAGCTCAAGGATAGAACTAAACAAAAACAATTAAAGGCACATAGTGTGTGTATGTATTGATGTGTAGACTATCTGGGTCAAATAGCCTACACATCAATACATACACACACTATCTGGATCAAATAGTCTACACATCAATACATACACACACTATCTGGGTCAAATAGCCTACACATCAATACACTATCTGGGTCAAATAGCCTACACATCAATACATACACACACTATCTGGATCAAATAGTCTACACATCAATACATACACACACTATCTGGGTCAAATAGCCTACACATCAATACACTATCTGGGTCAAATAGCCTACACATCAATACATACACACACTATCTGGGTCAAATAGCCTACACATCAATACATACACACACTATCTGGGTCAAATAGCCTACACATCAATACATACACACACTATCTGGGTCAAATAGCCTACACATCAATACATACACACACTATCTGGGTCAAATAGCCTACATATCACTACATACACACACACTATCTGGGTCAAATAGCCTACACATCAATACATACACACTATCTGGGTCAAATAGTCTACACATCAATACATACACACACTATCTGGGTCAAATAGCCTACACATCAATACATACACACACTATCTGGGTCAAATAGTCTACATATCAATACATACACACACTATCTGGGTCAAATAGCCTACACATCAATACATACACACACTATCTGGGTCAAATAGCCTACACATCAATACATACACACACTATCTGGGTCAAATAGCCTACATATCACTACATACACACACACTATCTGGGTCAAATAGTCTACACATCAATACACACACACTATCTGGGTCAAATAGAGGAGAGTCAATGTGCTGTGAGATGTTGCTTCATCTGCTTGCTGTTTATTTGAGCAATATGAGATGGGAAGGAAGTTCCATGCAATAAGGTCTCTATATAATACTGTACTCTTCCTGGGATTTGTTCTGGATTTGGGGACTGTGAAAAGACCCCTGGTGGCATGTCTGGTGGGGTAAGTGTGTGTGTCAGAGCTGTGTGTAAGTTGACTATGCAAACAATTTGGGATTTAACATAGTAATGTTTCTTATAAAAATAAGAAGTGATGCAGTCAGTCTCTCCTCAACTCTTTGCCAAGAGAGACTGACAGCATAGTATTTATATCAGCCCTCTGATTACAGTCAGTCTCTCCTCAACTCTTAGCCAAGAGAGACTGGCAGCATAGTATTTATATCAGCCCTCTGATTACAGTCAGTCTCTCCTCAACTCTTAGCCAAGAGAGACTGGCAGCATAGTGTTAATATCAGCCCTCTGATTACAGTCAGTCTCTCCTCAACTCTTGCCAAGAGAGACTGGCAGCATAGTGTTAATATCAGCCCTCTGATTACAGTCAGTCTCTCCTCAACTCTTAGCCAAGAGAGACTGGCAGCATAGTGTTAATATCAGCCCTCTGATTACAGTCAGTCTCTCCTCAACTCTTAACCAAGAGAGACTGACAGCATAGTATTTATATCAGCCCTCTGATTACAGTCAGTCTCTCCTCAACTCTTAGCCAAGAGAGACTGGCAGCATAGTGTTAATATCAGCCCTCTGATTACAGTCAGTCTCTCCTCAACTCTTAGCCAAGAGAGACTGACAGCATAGTATTTATATCAGCCCTCTGATTACAGTCAGTCTCTCCTCAACTCTTAGCCAAGAGAGACTGGCAGCATAGTATTTATATCAGCCCTCTGATTACAAAGAGCAGAACGTGCCGCTCTGTTCTGGGCCACCTGCAGCTTCACTAGGTCTTTCTTTGCCACACTTACGACCGGACAATAATCAAGATAAGATAAAACTAGAGCCTGCAGGACTTGCTTATTATTATACAATTTTGAATGTCCAGACCCACCTGTTACACCCCCATCAACTACATCACTCTGTCCAGACCCACCTGTTACACCCCCATCAACTACATCACTCTGTCCAGACCCACCTGTTACACCCCCATCAACTACATCACCCTGTCCAGACCCACCTGTTACACCCCCATCTTCATCAACTACATCACCCTGTCCAGACCCACCTGTTACACCCCCATCTTCATCAACTACATCACTGTCCAGACCCACCTGTTACACCCCCATCAACTACATCACTCTGTCCAGACCCACCTGTTACACCCCATCTTCATCAACTATATCACTCTGTCCAGACCCACCTGTTACACCCCATCAACTACATCACTCTGTCCAGACCCACCTGTTACACCCCCATCTTCATCAACTATATCACTCTGTCCAGACCCACCTGTTACACCCCCATCAACTACATCACTCTGTCCAGACCCACCTGTTACACCCCCATCAACTACATCACTCTGTCCAGACCCACCTGTTACACCCCCATCAACTACATCACTCTGTCCAGACCCACCTGTTACACCCCCATCAACTACATCACTCTGTCCAGACCCACCTGTTACACCCCCATCAACTACATCACTCTGTCCAGACCCACCTGTTACACCCCCATCAACTACATCACCCTGTCCAGACCCACCTGTTACACCCCCATCAACTACATCACTCTGTCCAGACCCACCTGTTACACCCCCATCTTCATCAACTACATCACTGTCCAGACCCACCTGTTACACCCCCATCAACTACATCACTGTCCAGACCCACCTGCTCACACCCCCATCAACTACATCACTCTGTCCAGACCCACCTGTTACACCCCCATCAACTACATCACCCTGTCCAGACCCACCTGTTACACCTTCATCAACTACATCACTCTGTCCAGACCCACCTGTTACACCCCCATCAACTACATCACTCTGTCCAGACCCACCTGTTACACCCCCATCAACTACATCACCCTGTCCAGACCCACCTGTTACACCCCCATCAACTACATCACTCTGTCCAGACCCACCTGTTACACCCCCATCTTCATCAACTACATCACTGTCCAGACCCACCTGTTACACCCCCATCAACTACATCACTGTCCAGACCCACCTGCTCACACCCCCATCAACTACATCACTCTGTCCAGACCCACCTGTTACACCCCCATCAACTACATCACCCTGTCCAGACCCACCTGTTACACCTTCATCAACTACATCACTCTGTCCAGACCCACCTGTTACACCCCCATCAATTACATCACTCTGTCCAGACCCACCTGTTACACCCCCATCAACTACATCACTCTGTCCAGACCCACCTGTTACACCCCCATCAACTACATCACCCTGTCCAGACCCACCTGTTACACCCCCATCAACTACATCACCCTGTCCAGACCCACCTGTTACACCTTCATCAACTACATCACTCTGTCCAGACCCACCTGTTACACCCCCATCAATTACATCACTCTGTCCAGACCCACCTGTTACACCCCCATCTTCATCAACTACATCACTCTGTCCAGACCCACCTGTTACACCCCCATCAACTACATCACTCTGTCCAGACCCACCTGTTACACCCCCATTAAGTACATCACTCTGTCCAGACCCACCTGTTACACCCCCATCAACATCACTCTGTCCAGACCCACCTGTTACACCCCATCAACTACATCACCCTGTCCAGACCCACCTGTTACACCCCATCAACTACATCACTCTGTCCAGAACCACATGTTACACCCCCATCAACTACATCACTCTGTCCAGAACCACCTGTTACACCCCCATCAACTACATCACTCTGTCCAGACCCACCTGTTACACCCCCATCAACTACATCACCCTGTCCAGACCCACCTGTTACACCCCCAGAAAGATATGACAGATGGCTGAGTCTATAGCCACTCATACCATCCTCAGTAGCTTTCCATCTAAGTGGCCAATGCCAGGAGGTTTGTCATTATTGATCGATAACACCTCTCCCACACTAACTTTATGAAATACTAAAATTGCAATGATTTTCTTTCATTACTTGTTTTTTTTTTAATGCATAAAATAATTGCTCAGTTTGTTGTTGGCATTTCCTGCCTAAGTTTGACCACTTTGCCAACGAAGTAATCGTTCATATGATTGGCAACATCAAAAGGTTTTGTGATGGATAAGCCGTCTGATTCAATGAAAGAGTTAAATCATTCATACTTGGTCAATTATCTTGAGTTTCATAATACAACCTTTTTTGTTCAGTTTTAGGTCTCATAATTTCTCAATTTACAGTAAGTCAACCAATCGGACTTATTCCCCAAATCTTCTGCCTCGTACCTCTACACCTTTTAAAATTCCTCATCAATACACAGGGCCTTAACAGTTATAACAGACATTTACATTTACATTTAAGACAGTTCAATAGGTGGAATGGAATATAAAAACACAATTCATATATAATAATTAAATATTATTATTATTAATTAAATAGCCCGAAGAATCAACATCATGGACCTATCAACTGCAGCGTCTGAATGTTCCTCATCAGACCAAGAGACACACCGAGGGGGAGGGGGAGGGAAAAGACCGGGTCAACATCATGGACCTATCAACTGCAGTGTCTGAATGTTCCTCATCAGACCAAGAGACAGACCGAGGGGGAGGGGGAGGGAAAAGACCGGGTCAACATCATGGACCTATCAACTGCAGCGTCTGAATGTTCCTCATCAGACCAAGAGACAGACCGAGGGGGAGGGAAAAGACCGGGTCAACATCATGGACCTATCAACTGCAGCGTCTGAATGTTCCTCATCAGACCAAGAGACAGACCGAGGGGGAGGGAAAAGACCGGGTCAACATCATGGACCTATCAACTGCAGCGTCTGAATGTTCCTCAGGGAGGGACGAGGAGAGGAAACAGAAAGGGACGAGGAGAGGAAACAGAAAGGGACGGGGAGGAAACAGAGAGGGACGAGGAGAGGAAACAGAGAGGGACGGGGAGAGGAAACAGAAAGGGACGAGTAGAGGAAACAGAGAGGGACGGGGAGAGGAAACAGAGAGGGACGGGGAGAGGAAACAGAGTGACGAGGAGAGGAAACAGAGAGGGACGAGGAGAGGAAACAGAGAGGGACGAGGAGAGGAAACTGCAGCGTCTGAATGTTCCTCATCAGACCAAGAGACAGACCGAGGGGGAGGGAAAAGACCGGGTCAACATCATGGACCTATCAACTGCAGCGTCTGAATGTTCCTCAGGGAGGGACGAGGAGAGGAAACAGAAAGGGACGAGGAGAGGAAACAGAGCGGGACGGGGAGAGGAAACAGAAAGGGACGAGGAGAGGAAACAGAAAGGGACGAGGAGAGGAAACAGAAAGGGACGGGGAGAGGAAACAGAGAGGGACGGGGAGAGGAAACAGAGAGGGACGGGGAGAGGAAACAGAAAGGGACGGGAAGAGGAAACAGAAAGGGACGAGGAGAGGAAACAGAAAGGGACGAGGAGAGGAAACAGAGAGGAAACAGAGGGGACGAGGAGAGGAAACAGAGAGGGACGGGGAGAGGAAACAGAGAGGGACGGGGAGAGGAAACAGAGCGGGACGGGGAGAGGAAACAGAGAGGGACGGGGAGAGGAAACAGAGCGGGACGAGGAGAGGAAACAGAGCGGGACGGGGAGAGGAAACAGAGAGGGACGAGGAGAGGAAACAGAGAGGGACGGGGAGAGGAAACAGAAAGGGACGGGGAGAGGAAACAGAGAGGGACGGGGAGAGGAAACAGAAAGGGACGGGAAGAGGAAACAGAAAGGGACGGGAGAGGAAACAGAAAGGGACGAGGAGAGGAAACAGAAAGGGACGAGGAGAGGAAACAGAGAGGAAACAGAGGGGGACGAGGAGAGGAAACAGAGAGGGACGGGGAGAGGAAACAGAGAGGGACGGGGAGAGGAAACAGAGCGGGACGGGGAGAGGAAACAGAGCGGGACGGGGAGAGGAAACAGAGAGGGACGGGGAGAGGAAACAGAGCGGGACGAGGAGAGGAAACAGAGCGGGACGGGGAGAGGAAACAGAGAGGGACGAGGAGAGGAAACAGAGAGGGACGGGGAGAGGAAACAGAGGGGGACGAGGAGAGGAAACAGAGAGGGACGGGGAGAGGAAACAGAGAGGGACGGGGAGAGGAAACAGAGCGGGACGAGGAGAGGAAACAGAGCGGGACGAGGAGAGGAAACAGAGCGGGAATGGGAGAGGAAACAGAAAGGGACGAGGAGAGGAAACAGAAAGGGACGAGGAGAGGAAACAGAAAGGGACGGGGAGAGGAAACAGAGAGGGACGAGGAGAGGAAACAGAGAGGGACGGGGAGAGGAAACAGAAAGGGACGAGGAGAGGAAACAGAGAGGGACGGGGAGAGGAAACAGAGAGGGACGGGGAGAGGAAACAGAGAGGGACGGGGAGAGGAAACAGAGCGGGACGAGGAGAGAAAACAGAGAGGGACGGGGAGAGGAAACAGAGAGGGACGGGGAGAGGAAACAGAGAGGGACGGGGAGAGGAAACAGAGAGGGACGGGGAGAGGAAACAGAGAGGGACGGGGAGAGGAAACAGAGAGGGACGGGGAGAGGAAACAGAGAGGGACGGGGAGAGGAAACAGAGCGGGACGAGGAGAGGAAACAGAGCGGGACGGGGAGAGGAAACAGAGCGGGACGGGGAGAGGAAACAGAAAGGGACGGGGAGAGGAAACAGAAAGGGACGAGGAGAGGAAACAGAAAGGGACGAGGAGAGGAAACAGAAAGGGACGAGGAGAGGAAACAGAAAGGGACGAGGAGAGGAAACAGAGAGGGACGAGGAGAGGAAACAGAGAGGGACGGGGAGAGGAAACAGAAAGGGACGAGGAGAGGAAACAGAGAGGGACGGGGAGAGGAAACAGAGGGGGACGAGGAGAGGAAACAGAGAGGGACGGGCAGAGGAAACAGAGCGGGACGAGGAGAGAAAACAGAGCGGGACGAGGAGAGAAAACAGAGCGGGACGGGGAGAGGAAACAGAAAGGGACGAGGAGAGGAAACAGAGAGGGACGGGGAGAGGAAACAGAGGGGGACGAGGAGAGGAAACAGAGGGGGACGGGGAGAGGAAACAGAGAGGGACGGGGAGAGGAAACAGAGCGGGACGAGGAGAGAAAACAGAGCGGGACGAGGAGAGGAAACAGAAAGGGACGGGGAGAGGAAACAGAAAGGGACGAGGAGAGGAAACAGAAAGGGACGGGGAGAGGAAACAGAAAGGGACGGGGAGAGGAAACAGAGAGGGACGAGGAGAGGAAACAGAGAGGGACGAGGAGAGGAAACAGAGAGGGACGAGGAGAGGAAACAGAGTGACGGGTTAGGGTTAGGGCGAGTGCAGGAAACAGAGCGGGGTCGAGAGCAGGAAACAGAAAGGGGGCGAGTGCAGGAAACAGAAAGGGGGCGAGTGCAGGAAACAGAAAGGGGGCGAGTGCAGGAAACAGAAAGGGGGTTAGTGCAGGAAACAGAAAGGGGGCGAGTGCAGGAAACAGAAAGGGGTCGAGTGCAGGAAACAGAAAGGGGGCGAGCGCAGGAAACAGAAAGGGGGCGAGAGCAGGAAACAGAAAGGGGGCGAGAGCAGGAAACAGAAAGGGGGCGAGAGCAGGAAACAGAAAGGGGGCGAGAGCAGGAAACAGAAAGGGGGCGAGAGCAGGAAACAGAAAGGGGGCGAGAGCAGGAAACAGAAAGGGGGCGAGCGCAGGAAACAGAAAGGGGGCGAGCGCAGGAAACAGAGTGACGGGTTAGGGTTAGGGCGAGTGCAGGAAACAGAGCGGGGTCGAGAGCAGGAAACAGAAAGGGGGCGAGTGCAGGAAACAGAAAGGGGGCGAGTGCAGGAAACAGAAAGGGGGCGAGTGCAGGAAACAGAAAGGGGGTTAGTGCAGGAAACAGAAAGGGGGTTAGTGCAGGAAACAGAAAGGGGGTTAGTGCAGGAAACAGAAAGGGGTCGAGCGCAGGAAACAGAAAGGGGGCGAGCGCAGGAAACAGAAAGGGGGCGAGAGCAGGAAACAGAAAGGGGGCGAGAGCAGGAAACAGAAAGGGGGCGAGAGCAGGAAACAGAAAGGGGGCGAGAGCAGGAAACAGAAAGGGGGCGAGCGCAGGAAACAGAAAGGGGGCGAGCGCAGGAAACAGAAAGGGGGCGAGCGCAGGAAACAGAAAGGGGGCGAGCGCAGGAAACAGAAAGGGGGCGAGCGCAGGAAACAGAAAGGGGGCGAGCGCAGGAAACAGAAAGGGGCGAGCGCAGGAAACAGAAAGGGGGCGAGCGCAGGAAACAGAAAGGGGGCGAGCGCAGGAAACAGAAAGGGGGCGAGCGCAGGAAACAGAAAGGGGGCGAGCGCAGGAAACAGAAAGGGGGCGAGAGCAGGAAACAGAAAGGGGGCGAGAGCAGGAAACAGAAAGGGGGCGAGAGCAGGAAACAGAAAGGGGGCGAGCGCAAGAAACAGAAAGGGGGCGAGCGCAGGAAACAGAAAGGGGGAAACAGAAAGGGGCGCAGGAAACAGAAAGGGGGCGAGCGCAGGAAACAGAAAGGGGGCGAGCGCAGGAAACAGAAAGGGGGCGAGCGCAGGAAACAGAAAGGGGGCGAGAGCAGGAAACAGAAAGGGGGCGAGAGCAGGAAACAGAAAGGGGGCGAGCGCAGGAAACAGAAAGGGGGCGAGCGCAGGAAACAGAAAGGGGGCGAGCGCAGGAAACAGAAAGGGGGCGAGTGCAGGAAACAGAAAGGGGGCGAGAGCAGGAAACAGAAAGGGGGCGAGTGCAGGAAACAGAAAGGGGGCGAGTGCAGGAAACAGAAAGGGGGCGAGAGCAGGAAACAGAAAGGGGGCGAGTGCAGGAAACAGAAAGGGGGCGAGTGCAGGAAACAGAAAGGGAGAAAGGGGTTGGAGGAGAGGAAAATAGAGAGAGAATACCAGGCTCCTAATGATTGTAAAGTTAAACCACGTAAAAGTTGAGATAGTTTAGTTAGCAGGTATGTAAGGTTTTAAAGAGCTCCTCTCATCAACAATCCAGCCTGCATCTTTACCACAACTAGGCCCAACCAGCGTGATCTCTCTCTCTCACACCACAGAGAGAGGAGGCAGAGCAGTCATTACTCTACAGTAAAGTGTGTGATTACTAAACCGCCAGGCCTTTTGAAGAAGAATCGTAGCAGTGAGAAGGGGAGGGTAAAGAGAGGGGAGAGTAAAAGAGAGGGGAGGGTAAAAGAGAGGGGAGGAGAGGGTAAAGAGAGGAGAGGATAAAGAGAGGAGAGGATAAAGAGAGGAGAGGCTAAAGAGAGGAGAGGGGAGGATAAAGAGAGGGGAGGGTAAAGAGAGGGGAGGGTAAAGAGAGGAGAGGGGAGGGTAAAGAGAGGAGAGGGGAGGGTAAAGAGAGCAGAGGGGAGGATAAAGAGAGGAGAGGGGAGGATAAAGAGAGGAGAGGGGAGGATAAAGAGAGGAGAGGGTAAAGAGGGGAGAGGGTAAAGAGAGGAGAGGATAAAGAGAGGAGAGGATAAAGAGAGGAGAGGATAAAGAGAGGAGAGGGGAGGGTAGAGAGAGGAGAGGGTAAAGAGAGGAGAGGGGAGGATAAAGAGAGGAGAGGATAAAGAGAGGAGAGGATAAAGAGAGGGGAGGATAAAGAGAGGGAAGGGTAAAGAGAGGGGAGGATAAAGAGAGGAGAGGGGAGGATAAAGAGAGGAGAGGATAAAGAGAGGAGAGGATAAAGAGAGGAGAGGGTAAAGAGAGGAGAGGGTAAAGAGAGGAGAGGGTAAAGAGAGGAGAGGGTAAAGAGAGGAGAGGGTAAAGAGAGGAGAGGGTAAAGAGAGGAGAGGGTAAAGAGAGGAGAGGGTAAAGAGAGGAGAGGGTAAAGAGAGGAGAGGGTAAAGAGAGGAGAGGGTAAAGAGAGGAGAGGGTAAAGAGAGGGGAGGGTAAAGAGAGGGGAGGGTAAAGAGAGGAGAGGGTAAAGAGAGGGGAGGGTAAAGAGAGGGGAGGGTAAAGAGAGGGGAGGGTAAAGAGAGGGGAGGGTAAAGAGAGGGGAGGGTAAAGAGAGGGGAGGGTAAAGAGAGGGGAGGGTAAAGAGAGGGGAGGGTAAAGAGAGGGGAGGGTAAAGAGAGGGGAGGGTAAAGAGAGGGGAGGGTAAAGAGAGGGGAGGGTAAAGAGAGGAGAGGGTAAAGAGAGGAGAGGGTAAAGAGAGGGGAGGGTAAAGAGAGGAGAGGGTAAAGAGAGGGGAGGGTAAAGAGAGGGGAGGGTAAAGAGAGGAGAGGGTAAAGAGAGGGGAGGGTAAAGAGAGGGGAGGGTAAAGAGAGGGGAGGGTAAAGAGAGGGGAGGGTAAAGAGAGGGGAGGGTAAAGAGAGGGGAGGGTAAAGAGAGGGGAGGGTAAAGAGAGGGGAGGGTAAAGAGGGAGGGTAAAGAGAGGGGAGGGTAAAGAGAGGAGAGGATAAAGAGGAGAGGATAAAGAGAGGAGAGGATAAAGAGAGGAGAGGATAAAGAGAGGAGAGGGTAAAGAGAGGGGAGGGTAAAGAGAGGGGAGGGTAAAGAGAGGGGAGGGTAAAGAGAGGGGAGGGTAAAGAGAGGGGAGGGTAAAGAGAGGGGAGGGTAAAGAGAGGGGAGGATAAAGAGAGGGGAGGATAAAGAGAGGGGAGGGTAAAGAGAGGAGAGGGTAAAGAGAGGGGAGGATAAAGAGAGGGGAGGATAAAGAGAGGAGAGGGTAAAGAAGTATCTCTGTAATCACATTCTTGTTCCTGATAACTGGCTGAGGAGGCGATACCCTTGAATCATCAATCGACACAGCGGGAGGGCTGACCCACTAACCAGAGCCCCTCCAAGCAGGGACCCTCCCTGGGGTACAGGGGAGTCAGACGACTAGCCCCCCTTAAATTACATGTACATGTACAGACTGAAACCAGCTAGACTTGTTTACTGCGTAGTCATCTTTCCAAATACTCTAGACCACAAGACTACAGCCCACAAGACTACAGCCCACTATAGACCACAAGACTACAGATCCACTATAGACCACAGCCCACTATAGACCACAGCCCACTATAGACTACAGCCCACTATAGACTACAGCCCACTATAGACTACAGCCCACTATAGACTACAGCCCACTATAGACCACAAGACTACAGATCCACTATAGACCACAAGACTACAGCCCACTATAGACCACACGACTACAGCCCACTATAGACCACAAGACTACAGCCCACTATAGACCAGAGCCCACTATAGACCACAAGACCACAGCCCACTATAGACCACAGCCCACTATAGACCACAAGACTACAGCCCACTATAGACCACAAGACTACAGCGGGCTATAGAGTACAAGACTACAGCCCACTATAGACCACAAGACTACAGCCCACTATAGACCACAAGACTACAGCCCACTATAGACAACAAGACCACAGCCCACTATAGACCACAAGACTACAGCCCACAAGACCACAGCCCACTATAGACCACAAGACTACAGCCCACTATAGACCACAATACCACTATAGATCACAAGACTACAGCCCACTATAGACTAAACTTCAGCCCACTATAGACTACAAGACTACAGCCCACTATAGACCACAAGACTACAGCCCACTATAGACCACAAGACCACAGCCCACTATAGACTACAATACCACTATAGATCACAAGACTACAGCCCACTATAGACTACAAACTACAGCCCACTATAGACTACAGCCCACTATAGACTACAGCCCACTATAGACTACAGCCCACAGCTCACTATAGACTACAGAGCCCACTATAGACTACAGAGCCCACTATAGACTACAGAGCCCACTATAGACTACAGCCCACTATAGACTACAGCCCACTATAGACTACAGCCCACTATAGACTACAGCCCACTATAGACCACTATAGACCACAGCCCACTATAGACCACAGCCCACTATAGACCACAGCCCACTATAGACCACAGCCCACTATAGACCACAGCCCACTATAGACTACAGCCCACTATAGACTACAGCCCACTATAGACTACAGCCCACTATAGACTACAGCCCACTATAGACCACAAGACTACAGCCCACTATAGACCACAAGACTACAGCCCACTATAGACCACAGCACACTATAGACTACAATACCACTATAGATCACAAGACTACAGCCCACTATAGACTACAAACTACAGCCCACTATAGACTACAGAGCCCACTATAGACTACAGAGCCCACTATAGACTACAGAGCCCACTATAGACTACAGAGCCCACTATAGACTACAGAGCCCACTATAGACTACAAGACTACAGCCCACTATAGACTACAAGACTACAGCCCACTATAGACCACAAGACTACAGCCCACTATAGACCACAGCCCACTATAGACTACAATACCACTATAGATCACAAGACTACAGCCCACTATAGACTACACAGCCCACTATAGACTACAGCCCACAGCCCACTATAGACCACAGCCCACTATAGACCACAGCCCACTATAGACCACAGCCCACTATAGACCACAGCCCACTATAGACTACAGAGCCCACTATAGACTACAGAGCCCACTATAGACTACAGAGCCCACTATAGACTACAGAGCCCACTATAGACTACAGAGCCCACTATAGACTACAGAGCACTATAGACCACAGCCCACTATAGACCACAGCCCACTATAGACCACAGCCCACTATAGACCACAGCCCACTATAGACTACAGCCCACTATAGACTACAGCCCACTATAGACCACAGCCCACTATAGACTACAATACCACTATAGATCACAAGACTACAGCCCACTATAGACTACAAACTACAGCCCACTATAGACTACAGCCCACAGCCCACTATAGACCACAGCCCACTATAGACCACAGCCCACTATAGACCACAGCCCACTATAGACCACAGCCCACTATAGACCACAGCCCACTATAGACTACAGAGCCCACTATAGACTACAGAGCCCACTATAGACTACAGAGCCCACTATAGACTACAGAGCCCACTATAGACTACAGAGCCCACTATAGACTACAGAGCACTATAGACCACAGCCCACTATAGACCACAGCCCACTATAGACCACAGCCCACTATAGACTACAGCCCACTATAGACTACAGCCCACTATAGACTACAGAGCCCACTATAAACTACAGAGCCCACTATAGACTACAGAGCCCACTATAGACTACAGCCCACTATAGACTACAGAGCCCACTATAGACTACAGCCCACTATAGACTACAGCCCACTATAGACTACAGCCCACTATAGACTACAGCCCACTATAGACTACTGCCCACTATAGACTACTGCCCACTATAGACTACTGCCCACTATACTGCCCTACCAAGCATAAAGGCAGTAACTAACTCATTTGGTCTAAATAGGTTCATGTCATTTTTGCTCCATTGAAACATGCTTTATCATGTGGACAAGTGTCCTGCCTCTATTGTGTTCAGGAGGAAATGTGGGTCATGTTATCAGTAACTGTATAAAGATACTGTGAAACCGAGGTAAATAAAATACATTTTTCTCAGAGCAGTTACTACCTTTTTAATTGGTAGGGCAGCAGAGACTACAGCCCCTATAGACCACAAACTACAGCCCACTCCAGCGTAGTAGGATTACAGAGGGTTGTGTGTGTGTGTGTGTGTGTGTGTGTGTGTGTGTGTGTGTGTGTGTGTGTGTGTGTGTGTGTGTGTGTGTGTGTTAGGCAGGAATCCCAGGCTTTAGCATCGGGCTTTAGCATCGGGCTTTAGCATCACATCCTCCCCGTTTCACCAGCTGGGTTTAAGAACACACAGACAGCAACTAACAAACACACAACACTGCTGTTCTTACATTGTGTAAAACTCCCGAAACCAGACAGAAATCAGAGAGAGGAAGAAGGAAATAACTGAGAACCCCTCCAAACTCTGGGAGGGAAAACAAATACTGAACTTTGAAAACTCTCTCAAAAAACAGCTTTTTCTAAGTAAAATGGCACCAGAAACATTTTTCCAGAAAGCCAAAGAATCTGGGTAAGACCAGAAATTGTAAAACTCACGGAAAAAGTGCTTGAAGAGGTTAGCCATGTTCATTTTGGGCGCTCCCTTTCTCTCTCTCTTTCTCGCCCCCGGCCTCTCTCTCCCGGCCTCTCTCTCTCTCCACTTCCCACTACAGCTGCAGCTTATTCTATGTGAACAACCAGAGACAGGAACAGGGCAGGCAGCCCACTCCATGGACATGTGACATGACACAGCCAATAGAGAGCAAGGAGAGAGGCTTCAGCTAACTGCCTGCTGAGCCCAGTACAGCCTTCTCAGAGGGAGGACACACAGGGAGAGAGAGCGAGAGAGAGGGGAGCGAGAGAGAGAGAGAGCGAGAGAGAGGGGAGCGAGAGAGAGGGGAGCGAGAGAGAGAGGGGAGCGAGAGAGGGAGCGAGAGAGAGAGGGGAGCGAGAGAGGGAGGAGGAGAGAGGGGAGCGAGAGAGGGGAGCGAGAGAGAGAGAGAGAGGGGAGCGAGAGAGAGAGAGGGAGCGAGAGAGAGAGAGGGAGCGAGAGAGAGAGAGAGGAGCGAGAGAGAGAGAGAGGAGCGAGAGAGAGAGGAGGGAGCGAGCGAGAGAGAGAGGGGAGCGAGAGAGAGAGAGAGGGGAGCGAGAGAGAGAGAGAGGGGAGCGAGAGAGAGAGGGGAGCGAGAGAGAGAGGGGAGCGAGAGAGAGAGGGGAGCGAGAGAGAGAGGGGAGCGAGAGAGAGAGGGGAGCGAGCGCGAGAGAGAGGGGAGCGAGCGCGAGAGAGAGGGGAGCGAGCGAGAGAGAGAGGGGAGCGAGCGAGAGAGAGAGGGAGCGAGAGAGAGAGAGAGGGGAGCGAGAGAGAGAGAGAGGGGAGCGAGAGAGAGAGAGAGGGGAGCGAGAGAGAGAGAGAGGGAGCGAGAGAGAGAGAGAGGGGAGCGAGAGAGAGAGAGAGGGGAGCGAGAGAGAGAGAGAGGGGAGCGAGAGAGAGAGAGAGGGGAGCGAGAGAGAGGGGAGCGAGAGAGAGGAGGGAGAGAGGGGGGAGAGAGGGGAGTGTCTGTGCGTCTCTGTGTGAGTCTGAGTGTCTGCCTAACTGCCTGCCTGTCTAACTGCCTGTGAATGTTAGCTACCACGATACACATCACCATCTCGACCACTATACACATCACCACTATACACATCACCATCTAGACCACTATACACATCACCATCTAGACCACTATACACATCACCATCTAGACCACTATACACATCACCACTATACACATCACCATCTAGACCACTATACACATCACCACATACACACCACCATCTAGACCACTATACACACCACCATCTAGACCACTATCATCACCACCTAGACCACTATACACATCACCACTATACACATCACCACCTAGACCACTATACACATCACCACCTAGACCACTATACACATCACCACCTAGACCACTATACACATCACCACCAAGACCACTATAATACACATCACCACTATACACACCACCACTATACACACCACCACTATACACATCACCACCATACACATCACCACCTCGACCACTATACACATCACCAACAAGACAACTATACACATCACCACCAAGACAACTATACACATCACCACTATACACACCACCACTATACACATCACCACTATACACATCAGCACCTAGACACATAATATAATAATAATAATAAGACAACTATACACATCACCACTATACACACCACCACTATACACATCACCACCACCTCACCACGACCACTATACACATCACCAACAAGACAACTATACACATCACCACCAAGACAACTATACACATCACCACCACATCACCACTATACACATCACCATCTAGACCACTATACACATCACCACTATACACACCACCATCTAGACCACTATACACATCACCACCTAGACCACTATACACATCACCACTATACACATCACCACCTAGACCACTATACACATCACCACCTAGACCACTATACACATCACCACTATACACATCACCACTATACACATCACCACTATACACATCACCATCTAGACCACTATACACATCACCACTATACACACCACCATCTAGACCACTATACACATCACCACCTAGACCACTATACACATCACCACTATACACATCACCACCTAGACCACTATACACATCACCACCAAGACCACTATAATACACATCACCACATACACACCACCACTATACACATCACCACTATACACATCACCACCTCGACCACTATACACATCACCAACAAGACAACTATACACATCACCACCAAGACAACTATACACATCACCACTATACACACCACCACTATACACATCACCACTATACACATCAGCACCTAGACACATAATATAATAATAATAATAATAATAATATATGCCATTTAGCAGACGCTTTTATCCAAAGCGACTTACAGTCATGTGTGCATACATTCTACGTATGGGTGGTCCCGGGAATCGAACCCACTACCCTGGCGTTACAAGCGCCATGCTCTACCAACTGAGCTACAGAAGGACCTATACACATCACCACCTAGACACATCACCACCTAGACAACTATACACATCACCACTATACACATCACCACTATACACATCACCATCTAGACCACTATACACATCACCACCTAGACCACTATACACATCACCACTATACACATCACCACTATACTATGCTTTTCAACCGATCGCTGCCTGCACCCGCATGCCCGACTAGCATCACCACCCTGGATGGTTCCAACCTTGAATATGTGGACATCTATAAGTACCTAGGTGTCTGGCTAGACTGCAAACTCTCCTTCCAGACTCACATCAAACATCTCCAATCAAAAATCAAATCCAGAGTCGGCTTTCTATTCCGCAACAAAGCCTCCTTCACTCACGCTGCCAAGCTTACCCTAGTAAAACTGACTATCCTACCGATCCTCGACTTCGGCGATGTCATCTACAAAATGGCTTCCAACACTCTACTCAGCAAACTGGATGCAGTCTATCACAGTGCCATCCGTTTTGTCACTAAAGCACCTTATACCACCCACCACTGCGACTTGTATGCTCTAGTCGGCTGGCCCTCACTACATATTCGTCGCCAGACCCACTGGCTCCAGGTCATCTACAAGTCCATGCTAGGTAAAGCTCCGCCTTATCTCAGTTCACTGGTCACGATGGCAACACCCATCCGTAGCACGCGCTCCAGCAGGTGTATCTCACTGATCATCCCTAAAGCCAACACCTCATTTGGCCGCCTTTCGTTCCAGTACTCTGCTGCCTGTGACTGGAACGAATTGCAAAAATCGCTGAAGTTGGAGACTTTTATCTCCCTCACCAACTTCAAACATCAGCTATCCGAGCAGCTAACCGATCGCTGCAGCTGTACATAGTCTATTGGTAAATAGCTCACCCTTTTCACCTACCTCATTCCCATACTGTTTTTATACTGTTTTTATTTATTTACTTTTCTGCTCTTTTGCACACCAATATCTCTACCTGTACATGCCCATCTGATCATTTATCACCAATGTTAATCTGCAAAATTGTATTATTCGCCTACCTCCTCATGCCTTTTGCACACATTGTATATAGACTGCCCATTTTTTTCTACTGTGTTATTGACTTGCTAAATTGTTTACTCCATGTGTAACTCTGTGTTGTCTGTTCACACTGCTATGCTTTATCTTGGCCAGGTCGCAGTTGCAAATGAGAACTTGTTCTCAACTAGCCTACCTGGTTAAATAAAGGTGAAATAAAAAAATAAATAAAATAAATACACATCACCACCTAGACCACTATACACATCACCACCTAGACCACTATACACATCACCACCTAGACCACTATACACATCACCACCTAGACCACTATACACATCACCACCTAGACCACTATACACATCACAATCTAGACCACTATACACATCACCACCTAGACCACTATACACATCACAATCTAGACCACTATACACATCACCACCTAGACCACTATACACATCACCACCTAGACCACTATACACATCACAATCTAGACCACTATACACATCACCACCTAGACCACTATACACATCACAATCTAGACCACTATACACATCACCACCTAGACCACTATACACATCACAATCTAGACCACTATACACATCACCATCTAGACCACTATACACATCACCATCTAGACCACTATACACATCACCACTATACACATCACCACCGAGACCACTATACACATCACCATCTAGACCACTATACACATCACCTTCTAGACCACTATACACATCACCACTATACACATCACCACCTAGACCACTATACACATCACCATCTAGACCACTATACACATCACCATCTAGACCACTATACACATCACAATCTAGACCACTATACACATCACAATCTAGACCACTATACACATCACCACCTAGACCACTATACACATCACCACTATACACATTGCCACCTAGACCACTATACACATCACCATCTAGACTCCTATACACATCACAATCTA
This sequence comes from Oncorhynchus keta, assembly GCF_023373465.1. Classification (NCBI taxonomy): domain Eukaryota; kingdom Metazoa; phylum Chordata; class Actinopteri; order Salmoniformes; family Salmonidae; genus Oncorhynchus; species Oncorhynchus keta. The sequence goes on along the minus strand of NC_068424.1, from coordinate 756,993 downwards.
GACCACTATACACATCACCATCTAGACCACTATACACATCACCACTATACACATCACCACTATACACATCACCATCTAGACCACTATACACATCACAATCTAGACCACTATACACATCACCATCTAGACCACTATACACATCACCATCTAGACCATTATACACATCACCATCTAGACCACTATACACATCACCACCTAGAACACTATACACATCACCATCTAGACCACTATACACATCACCACTATACACATCACCACTATACACATCACAATCTAGACCACTATACACATCACAATCTAGACCACTATACACATCACCACTATACACATCACCACTATACACATCACAATCTAGACCACTATACACATCACAATCTAGACCACTATACACATCACCACTACACATCACCACCTAGACCACTATACACATCACCACCTAGACCACTATACACATCACCACTATACACATCACAATCTAGACCACTATACACATCACCACTATACAGTTCACCATCTAGACCACTATACACATCACCATCTAGACCACTATACACATCACCATCTAGACCACTATACACATCACCATCTAGACCACTATACACATCACCACCTAGACCACTATACACATCACCACCTAGACCACTATACACATCACCACTATACACATCACCACCTAGACCACTATACACATCACCACTATACACATCACCACTATACACATCACCACTATACACATCACCATCTAGACCACTATACACATCACCACCTAGACCACTATACACATCACCACTATACACATCACCACCTAGACCACTATACACATCACCACTATACACATCACCACTATACACATCACCACTATACACATCACCATCTAGACCACTATACACATCACCACCTAGACCACTATACACATCACCACTATACACATCACCACCTAGACCACTATACACATCACCACTATACACATCACCACCTAGACCACTATACACATCACCACTATACACACCACCACTATACACATCACCACTATACACATCACCACTATACACATCACCACTATACACATCACCACTTAGACCACTATACACATCACCGAGGTCACTATACACATCACCATCTAGACCACTATACACATCACCACCTAGACCACTATACACATCACCACTATACACATCACCACCTAGACCACTATACACATCACCACTATACACATCACCATCTAGACCACTATACACATCACCACTATACACATCACCATCTAGACCACTATACACATCACCATCTAGACCACTATACACATCACCACTATACACATCACCACTATACACATCACCATCTAGACCACTATACACATCACCATCTAGACCACTATACACAACACCATCTAGACCACTATACACATCACCACTATACACATCACCATCTAGACCACTATACACATCACCACTATACACACCACCATCTAGACCACTATACACATCACCATCTAGACCACTATACACATCACCATCTAGACCACTATACACATCACCACTATACACATCACCATCTAGACCACTATACACATCACCATCTAGACCACTATACACATCACCATCTAGACCACTATACACATCACCACTATACACATCACCATCTAGACCACTATACACATCACCACTATACACATCACCATCTAGACCACTATACACATCACCACTATACACATCACCATCTAGACCACTATACACATCACCATCTAGACCACTATACACATCACCACCTAGACCACTATACACATCACCACCAAGACAACTATACACATCACCACCAAGACAACTATACACATCACCACCTAGACAACTATACACATCACCACCTAGACCACTATACACATCACCACCTAGACCACTATACACATCACCACCTAGACCACTATACACATCACCACCTACACCACTATACACATCACCACCTAGACCACTATACACATCACCACCTAGACCACTATACACATCACCAACAAGACAACTATACACATCACCACCAAGACAACTATACACATCACCACTATACACACCACCACTATACACACCACCACTATACACACCACCACTATACACACCACCACTATACACATCACCACCTAGACACATCACCACCTAGACAACTATACACATCACCACTATACACATCACCACTATACACATCACCACCAAGACAACTATACACATCACCACTATACACATCACCATCTAGACCACTATACACATCACCACCAGGACAACTATACACATCACAATCTAGACCACTATACACATCACCATCTAGACCACTATACACATCACCACCAGGACAACTATACACATCACCATCTAGACCACTATACACATCACCACCTAGACCACTATACACATCACCACTATACACATCACCACTATACACATCACCACTATACACATCACCACTATACACATCACCACTATACACATCACCACTATACACATCACCACTATAGACCACTATACACATCACCATCTAGACCACTATACACATCACCACCTAGACCACTATACACATCACCACCTAGACCACTATACACATCACCACTATACACATCACCACTATACACATCACCACTATACACATCACCACTATACACATCACCACTATACACATCACCACTATACACATCACCACTATACACATCACCACTTAGACCACTAAACACATCACCACCTAGACCACTATACACATCACCATCTAGACCACTATACACATCACCACTATACACATCACCACTATACACATCACCATCTAGACCACTATACACATCACCACTATACACATCACCACCTAGACCACTATACACATCACCACTATACACATCACCACTATACACATCACCATCTAGACCACTATACACATCACCACCTAGACTACTATACACATCACCACCTAGACCACTATACACATCACCACTATACACATCACCACTATACACATCACCACTATACACATCACCACTATACACATCACCACTTAGACCACTAAACACATCACCATCTAGACCACTATACACATCACCATCTAGACCACTATACACATCACCATCTAGACCACTATACACATCACCACTATACACATCACCACTATACACATCACCATCTAGACCACTATACACATCACCACTATACACATCACCACCTAGACCACTATACACATCACCACTATACACATCACCACTATACACATCACCATCTAGACCACTATACACATCACCACCTAGACTACTATACACATCACCACCTAGACCACTATACACATCACCACTATACACATCACCACTATACACATCACCACTTAGACCACTAAACACATCACCATCTAGACCACTATACACATCACCACCTAGACCACTATACACATCACCACTATACACATCACCACCAAGACAACTATACACATCACCACCTAGACCACTATACACACCACCACTATACACATCACCACCTAGACCACTATACACATCACCACCAAGACAACTATACACATCACCACCTAGACCACTATACACATCACCACCTAGACCACTATACACATCACCACCTAGACCACTATACACATCACCACCTAGACCACTATACACATCAACACCTAGACCACTATACACATCACCACCAAGACCACTATACTACACATCACCACTATACACACCACCACTATACACATCACCACCTAGACCACTAGACACATCACCACCTACACAACTATACACATCACCACTATACACATCACCACCAAGACAACTATACACATCACCACTATACACATCACCATCTAGACCACTATACACATCACCACCAGGACAACTATACACATCACCACTATACACATCACCATCTAGACCACTATACACATCACCACTATACACATCACCACTATACACATCACCACTATACACATCACCACTTACACATCACCACTATACACATCACCACTTAGACCACTAAACACATCACCATCTAGACCACTATACACATCACCATCTAGACCACTATACACATCACCATCTAGACAACTATACACATCACCACTATACACATCACCACCTAGACCACTATACACATCACCACTATACACATCACCACTATACACATCACCACTATACACATCACCACTTAGACCACTATACACATCACCACTTAGACCACTATACACATCACCACTTAGACCACTATACACATGACCATCTAGACCACTATACACATCACCATCTAGACCACTATACACATCACCATCTAGACCACTATACACATCACCACTATACACATCACCACTTTGACGACTATACACACTGTAACACAGGGACATCACCACCAAGTAGGAGAGTCTGGGTGGGACAACATGGTTGAATCTCTAGGCTATAGTTGTAATGTGTAAAGGTGGAGAGACTCTGGGTAGGACAACATGGTTGAATCTCTAGGCTATAGTTGTAATGTGTAAAGGTGGAGAGCCTCTGGGTAGGACAACATGGTTGAATCTCTAGGCTATAGTTGTAATGTGTAAAGGTGGAGAGACTCTGGGTAGGACAACATGGTTGAATCTCTAGGCTATAGTTGTAATGTGTAAAGGTGGAGGGACTCTGGGTAGGACAACATGGTTGAATCTCTAGGCTATAGTTGTAATGTGTAAAGGTGGAGAGACTCTGGGTAGGACAACATGGTTGAATCTCTAGGCTATAGTTGTAATGTGTAAAGGTGGAGAGACTCTGGGTAGGACAACATGGTTGAATCTCTAGGCTATAGTTGTAATGTGTAAAGGTGGAGGGACTCTGGGTAGGACAACATGGTTGAATCTCTAGGCTATAGTTGTAATGTGTAAAGGTGGAGAGACTCTGGGTAGGACAACATGGTTGAATCTCTAGGCTATAGTTGTAATGTGTAAAGGTGGAGAGACTCTGGGTAGGACAACATGGTTGAATCTCTAGGCTATAGTTGTAATGTGTAAAGGTGGAGAGACTCTGGGTAGGACAACATGGTTGAATCTCTAGGCTATAGTTGTAATGTGTAAAGGTGGAGACTCTGGGTAGGACAACATGGTTGAATCTCTAGGCTATAGTTGTAACCTGTAAAGGTGGAGAGACTCTGGGTAGGACAACATGGTTGAATCTCTAGGCTATAGTTGTAATGTGTAAAGGTGGAGAGACTCTGGGTAGGACAACATGGTTGAATCTCTAGGCTATAGTTGTAATGTGTAAAGGTGGAGAGACTCTGGGTAGGACAACATGGTTGAATCTCTAGGCTATAGTTGTAATGTGTAAAGGTGGAGAGACTCTGGGTAGGGACAACATGGTTGAATCTCTAGGCTATAGTTGTAATGTGTAAAGGTGGAGAGACTCTGGGTAGGACAACATGGTTGAATCTCTAGGCTATAGTTGTAATGTGTAAAGGTGGAGAGACTCTGGGTAGGACAACATGGTTGAATCTCTAGGCTATAGTTGTAATGTGTAAAGGTGGAGAGACTCTGGGTAGGACAACATGGTTGAATCTCTAGGCTATAGTTGTAATGTGTAAAGGTGGAGACTCTGGGTAGGACAACATGGTTGAATCTCTAGGCTATAGTTGTAATGTGTAAAGGTGGAGAGACTCTGGGTAGGACAACATGGTTGAATCTCTAGGCTATAGTTGTAATGTGTAAAGGTGGAGAGACTCTGGGTAGGACAACATGGTTGAATCTCTAGGCTATAGTTGTAATGTGTAAAGGTGGAGAGACTCTGGGTAGGACAACATGGTTGAATCTCTAGGCTATAGTTGTAATGTGTAAAGGTGGAGAGACTCTGGGTAGGACAACATGGTTGAATCTCTAGGCTATAGTTGTAATGTGTAAAGGTGGAGACTCTGGGTAGGGACAACATGGTTGAATCTCTAGGCTATAGTTGTAATGTGTAAAGGTGGAGAGACTCTGGGTAGGACAACATGGTTGAATCTCTAGGCTATAGTTGTAATGTGTAAAGGTGGAGAGACACTGGGTAGGACAACATGGTTGAATCTCTAGGCTATAGTTGTAATGTGTAAAGGTGGAGAGACTCTGGGTAGGACAACATGGTTGAATCTCTAGGCTATAGTTGTAATGTGTAAAGGTGGAGAGACTCTGGGTAGGACAACATGGTTGAATCTCTAGGCTATAGTTGTAATGTGTAAAGGTGGAGAGACTCTGGGTAGGACAACATGGTTGAATCTCTAGGCTATAGTTGTAATGTGTAAAGGTGGAGGACTCTGGGTAGGACAACATGGTTGAATCTCTAGGCTATAGTTGTAATGTGTAAAGGTGGAGAGACTCTGGGTAGGACAACATGGTTGAATCTCTAGGCTATAGTTGTAATGTGTAAAGGTGGAGAGACTCTGGGTAGGACAACATGGTTGAATCTCTAGGCTATAGTTGTAATGTGTAAAGGTGGAGAGACTCTGGGTAGGACAACATGGTTGAATCTCTAGGCTATAGTTGTAATGTGTAAAGGTGGAGAGACTCTGGGTAGGACAACATGGTTGAATCTCTAGGCTATAGTTGTAACCTGTAAAGGTGGAGAGACTCTGGGTAGGACAACATGGTTGAATCTCTAGGCCATAGTTGTAATGTGTAAAGGTGGAGAGACTCTGGGTAGGACAACATGGTTGAATCTCTAGGCTATAGTTGTAATGTGTAAAGGTGGAGAGACTCTGGGTAGGACAACATGGTTGAATCTCTAGGCTATAGTTGTAATGTGTAAAGGTGGAGAGACTCTGGGTAGGACAACATGGTTGAATCTCTAGGCTATAGTTGTAATGTGTAAAGGTGGAGAGACTCTGGGTAGGACAACATGGTTGAATCTCTAGGCTATAGTTGTAATGTGTAAAGGTGGAGAGACTCTGGGTAGGACAACATGGTTGAATCTCTAGGCTATAGTTGTAATGTGTAAAGGTGGAGAGACTCTGGGTAGGACAACATGGTTGAATCTCTAGGCTATAGTTGTAATGTGTAAAGGTGGAGACTCTGGGTAGGACAACATGGTTGAATCTCTAGGCTATAGTTGTAATGTGTAAAGGTGGAGAGACTCTGGGTAGGACAACATGGTTGAATCTCTAGGCTATAGTTGTAATGTGTAAAGGTGGAGAGACTCACAGGACAACATGGTTGAATCTCTAGGCTATAGTTGTAATGTGTAAAGGTGGAGAGACTCTGGGTAGGACAACATGGTTGAATCTCTAGGCTATAGTTGTAATGTGTAAAGGTGGAGAGACTCTGGGTAGGACAACATGGTTGAATCTCTAGGCTATAGTTGTAATGTGTAAAGGTGGAGAGACTCTGGGTAGGACAACATGGTTGAATCTCTAGGCTATAGTTGTAATGTGTAAAGGTGGAGAGACTCTGGGTAGGGACAACATGGTTGAATCTCTAGGCTATAGTTGTAATGTGTAAAGGTGGAGAGACTCTGGGTAGGACAACATGGTTGAATCTCTAGGCTATAGTTGTAATGTGTAAAGGTGGAGAGCCTCTGGGTAGGACAACATGGTTGAATCTCTAGGCTATAGTTGTAACCTGTAAAGGTGGCACTTCTTCAAGTCCAGGTAAGACCCTGTTCCCGGTGGGCCATAGGAAGAAAAACACACAAAAATCAACACCCCCAACACAACAAAACAATTACACCCCCCCACACACACAATATAATTACACCCCTCCCACACACAACACAATTACACTCCCCTCCCACACACAAATATAATTACACCCCCACACACACACAAATATAATTACACCCCCCACACAAACAATATAATTATACCCCCCACACACAATATAATTACACCCCCCACACACACATAGAATTACACCCCCCCACACACACACAATATAATTACACCCCTCCCCACACACAACACAATTACACCCTCCCACACACAATATAATTACACCCCCCCAACACACACACAATATAATTACAACCCCCCACACACACACACAATATAATTACACTCCCCCTCACACACACACAATATAATTACACCCCCACACCATATAATTACACCCCCCACACCATATAATTACACCCCCCACCACAATATAATTACACCCACCCCACACCATATAATTACACCCCCACACAATATAATCACCCCCCCACACACAATATAATCACACCCCCCCAGACAAAATATAATCACACCCTCCCGACACAATATAATCACACCCCCACACAATATAATTACACCCCCCACACAATATAATTACACCCCCACACCATATAATTACACTCCCCCCGACACACAATATAATCACACCCCCCACACAAACAATATAATCACACACCCCCCCGACACACAATATAATCACACACACACCCCCGACACACAATATAATCACCCCCCGACAAAATATAATCACCCCCCGACAAAATATAATCACCCCCCGACAAAATATAATCACACCCTCCCACACAATATAATCACACCCCCCACACAATATAATTACACCCCCCACACACACACAATATAATTACACCCCCCCACACCATATAATTACACCCCCCCCCACACAATATAATCACACACCCCCGACACACAATATAATCACACCCCCCGACACACAATATAATCACACCGACACACAATATAATCACACCCCCCGACACACAATATAATCACAACCCCCCGACACACAATATAATCACACCCCGACACACAATATAATCACCCCCCGACACACAATATAATCACACCCCCCGACACACAATATAATCACCCCCCCCGACACACAATATAATCACACCCCCACACACAATATAATCACCCCCCCCGACACACAATATAATCACCCCCCACACACACAATATAATCACACACCCCCGACACACAATATAATCACACACACCCCCACACACAATATAATCACCCCGACACACAATATAATCACACCCCCGACACGCACACAATATAATCACACCCCCGACACACAATATAATCACCCCCCGACACACAATATAATCACCCCGAACAAACAATATAATCACACACCCCCACACAATGTAATTACACCCCCCACACAATATAATTACACCCCCACATACAGAATAATAATAATAATAATATATGCCATTTAGCTGACGTTTTTATCCAAACAATATACAGTCATGTGTGCATACATTCAGAATTGGTCCCGGGAATCGAACCACACTACCCAACAGCGTTACAAGAGCCATGCTCTAACAACTGAGCACACAACAGAATTACACCCCCCCACAATATAATTACACCCCCCCAACACACACAACAGAATTACACCCCCCAACACACACACAACAGAATTACACCCCCCCAACACCCCCCACAATACAATTACACCCCCCAACACACACAACAGAATTACACACACACACACACACAACAGAATTACACCCACACCCCCACAATACAATTACACCCCCCCAACACAAACGCATGTGCAGCTGGAGAAAATAATAAATCAAGACCACCTTTACTCCACACACAAAGACAAACATCTCCCTCGCCCTGCATTTGGCAAATCTGACCATAATTATATCCTCCCGATTCCTGCTTCCAAGCAAAAATTGAAGAAGGAAGTACCAGTAACTTGCCCAATATGGTAGTGGTCAGATGAAGCGGATGCTACTGATTTGCTAGCACAGACTGGAATACGTTCTGGGATTCATCCAATGGCGTTGAGGAGTATACCAACGCAGTCACCGGCTTCATCAATAAGAGCATCGACGACGTCGTTCCCACAGGGACCGTACGTACATTTCCCAACCAGAAGCCATGGGTTACAGGCAACATCTGCACTGAGCTAAAAGCCAGAGCTGCCGCCAATGAGTAGTTTTTGCTTGTAAGCAGGAATCAGGAGAATATAGGTATGGTCAGATTTCCCTGGCAGATAAATTAGCCTACATGGCTATATAGCAACAATATTATATTTAGAGATAACAATCGAGCCAAGTGTTTTGACTTCCACTAGGGATGTTAATGGTTAGTCACAGAACATTTTCACCAACGAAGCTTATCGGCCTATAGGTTATTTTGCGTAATTTTGTGGAATGAAATTAACAAGTGTCTATTTTTGTTAGTCTTCATCACAACCACACAGAACCCAGTTTGATGAGCAGAATGGCCCATCATCTGTCAGAGAGCAGCTCCTCAAAAAGCTGCTACTGTAAACCTGTGCGTTCACTGCACATCAAATAACACTTTTTTTAACGCTGTTTAAGGGGTTTACATGTCATAATAACTGTCACACAGGACAGTTCTGACCCAGTGGAACTGAGGTTAAGGTTAGGACAGTTCCTGACCTAGTGGAACTGAGGTTAAGGTTAGGACAGTTCTGACCTAGTGGAACTGAGGTTAAGGTTAGGACAGTGGAACTGAGGTTAAGGTTAGGACAGTGGAACTGAGGTTAAGGTTAGGACAGTGGAACTGAGGTTAAGGTTAGGACAGTGGAACTGAGGTTAAGGTTAGGACAGTTCCTGACCTAGTGGAACTGAGGTTAAGGTTAGGACAGTGGAACTGAGGTTAAGGTTAGGACAGTGGAACTGAGGTTAAGGTTAGGACAGTTCTGACCTAGTGTAACTGAGGTTAAGGTTAGGACAGTGTAACTGAGGTTAAGGTTAGGACAGTGTGACTGAGGTTAAGGTTAGGACAGTTCCTGACCGAGTGTAACTGAGGTTAAGGTTAGGACAGTTTCTGACCTAGTGTGTCTGAGGTTAAGGTTAGGACAGGTCCTGACCTAGTGTGACTGAGGTTATGACAGCTTGACTGAGGTTAAGGTTAGGACAGTTTCTGACCTCGTGTAACTGAGGTTAGCACAGTTTGACTGAGGTTAAGGTTAGGACAGTTCTGACCTAGTGTGTCTGAGGTTAAGGTTAGGACAGTTTCTGACCTAGTGTGTCTTTGAGGTTCTTGACGATGGATGCCTTCCTGGCGCTGTTCTTCCTCTCTACGTAGTTGGAGGGTACGAAGCCGGTCTTGTTGGTGGCGTTGCGGACCCTCCACCAGGACTTACTGTCGTCCAGCAGCCACAGCCGCTCGTTCTTCTTAATGTCCAACTCCTGGTCTTGCTGAGCCAGGTAGTCAAACTTGGCGATGACAATCACCTCTTCAGTCATCTTGGACCTCTGGACCTGGGGAGAGAGAGGAGATATACGGTTTAGTTTTGTCATCTTGGACCTGGGGACCTGTGTGACTGGCAGATAACTGTGTGGACAGTTTGGGACAGTGGACCAACGAGGTGTAGGCCTATCCCTGTTCTAATAAGCTATATCTGCACAGCTCCTTCAGCATTCAGATGCTTCTAAAAATGGCTTTCGCAATGTTAAATCATAGGCTTTATTAGTGGAGTGACAACCAACGTTGTTGGTCATCGTTACTAACCCCGCTGTATAGAATGTTGTTTTACCCAACTACTGAGTAGGGTTTTCAAATCGTTCAGATTTGATTAGGGTTGTTCAGGTTCACTATTGGTTTTGGTAGTTGTATTTAAGATTGTTCAGGTTCACTATTGGTTTTGGTAGTTGTATTTAAGATTGTTCAGGTTCACTATTGGTTTTGGTAGTTGTATTTAAGATTGTTCAGGTTCACTATTGGTTTTGGTAGTTGTATTTAAGATTGTTCAGGTTCACTATTGGTTTTGGTAGTTGTATTTAAGATTGTTCAGGTTCACTATTGGTTTTGGTAGTTGTATTTAAGATTGTTCAGGTTCACTATTGGTTTTGGTAGCTGTATTTAAGATTGTTCAGGTTCACTATTGGTTTTGGTAGTTGTATTTAAGATTGTTCAGGTTCACTATTGGTTTTGGTAGTTGTATTTAAGATTGTTCAGGTTCACTATTGGTTTTGGTAGCTGTATTTAAGATTGTTCAGGTTCACTATTGGTTTTGGTAGCTGTATTTAAGATTGTTCAGGTTCACTATTGGTTTTGGTAGCTGTATTTAAGATTGTTCAGGTTCACTATTGGTTTTGGTAGCTGTATTTAAGATTGTTCAGGTTCACTATTGGTTTTGGTAGCTGTATTTAAGATTGTTCAGGTTCACTATTGATTGTTCAGGTTTTGGTTTTAGCTGTATTTAAGATTGTTCAGGTTCACTATTGGTTTTGGTAGCTGTATTTAAGATTGTTCAGGTTCACTATTGGTTTTGGTAGCTGTATTTAAGATTGTTCAGGTTCACTATTGGTTTTGGTAGCTGTATTTAAGATTGTTCAGGTTCACTATTGGTTTTGGTAGCTGTATTTAAGATTGTTCAGGTTCACTATTGGTTTTGGTAGCTGTATTTAAGATTGTTCAGGTTCACTATTGGTTTTGGTAGCTGTATTTAAGATTGTTCAGGTTCACTATTGGTTTTGGTAGCTGTATTTAAGATTGTTCAGGTTCACTATTGGTTTTGGTAGCTGTATTTAAGATTGTTCAGGTTCACTATTGGTTTTGGTAGCTGTATTTAAGATTGTTCAGGTTCACTATTGGTTTTGGTAGCTGTATTTAAGATTGTTCAGGTTCACTATTGGTTTTGGTAGCTGTATTTAAGATTGTTCAGGTTCACTATTGGTTTTGGTAGCTGTATTTAAGATTGTTCAGGTTCACTATTGGTTTTGGTAGCTGTATTTAAGATTGTTCAGGTTCACTATTGGTTTTGGTAGCTGTATTTAAGATTGTTCAGGTTCACTATTGGTTTTGGTAGCTGTATTTAAGATTGTTCAGGTTCACTATTGGTTTTGGTAGCTGTATTTAAGATTGTTCAGGTTCACTATTGGTTTTGGTAGCTGTATTTAAGATTGTTCAGGTTCACTATTGGTTTTGGTAGCTGTATTTAAGATTGTTCAGGTTCACTATTGGTTTTGGTAGCTGTATTTAAGATTGTTCAGGTTCACTATTGGTTTTGGTAGCTGTATTTAAGATTGTTCAGGTTCACTATTGGTTTTGGTAGCTGTATTTAAGATTGTTCAGGATTGTTAAGATTGTTGGTTTTGGTTTAGCTGTATTTAAGATTGTTCAGGTTCACTATTGGTTTTGGTAGCTGTATTTAAGATTGTTCAGGTTCACTATTGGTTTTGGTAGCTGTATTTAAGATTGTTCAGGTTCACTATTGGTTTTGGTAGCTGTATTTAAGATTGTTCAGGTTCACTATTGGTTTTGGTAGCTGTATTTAAGATTGTTCAGGTTCACTATTGGTTTTGGTAGCTGTATTTAAGATTGTTCAGGTTCACTATTGGTTTTGGTAGTTGTATTTAAGATTGTTTTGGTAGTTGTATTTAAGATTGTTTTGGTAGTTGTATTTAAGATTGTTTTGGTAGTTGTATTTAAGATTGTTTTGGTAGTTGTATTTAAGATTGTTTTGGTAGTTGTATTTAAGATTGTTTTGGTAGTTGTATTTAAGATTGTTTTGGTAGTTGTATTTAAGATTGTTTTGGTAGTTGTATTTAAGATTGTTTTGGTAGTTGTATTTAAGATTGTTGTATTTAAGATTGTTCAGGTTCACTATTGGTTTTGGTAGTTGTATTTAAGATTGTTCACTATTGGTTTTGGTTCACTATTGGTTTTGGTAGTTGTATTTAAGATTGTTCAGGTTCACTATTGGTTTTGGTAGTTGTATTTAAGATTGTTCAGGTTCACTATTGGTTTTGGTAGTTGTATTTAAGATTGTTCAGGTTCACTATTGGTTTTGGTAGTTGTATTTAAGATTGTTCAGGTTCACTATTGGTTTTGGTAGTTGTATTTAAGATTGTTCAGGTTCACTATTGGTTTTGGTAGTTGTATTTAAGATTGTTCAGGTTCACTATTGGTTTTGGTAGTTGTATTTAAGATTGTTCAGGTTCACTATTGGTTTTGGTAGTTGTATTTAAGATTGTTCAGGTTCACTATTGGTTTTGGTAGTTGTATTTAAGATTGTTCAGGTTCACTATTGGTTTTGGTAGTTGTATTTAAGATTGTTCAGGTTCACTATTGGTTTTGGTAGTTGTATTTAAGATTGTTCAGGTTCACTATTGGTTTTGGTAGTTGTATTTAAGATTGTTCAGGTTCACTATTGGTTTTGGTAGTTGTATTTAAGATTGTTCAGGTTCACTATTGGTTTTGGTAGTTGTATTTAAGATTGTTCAGGTTCACTATTGGTTTTGGTAGTTGTATTTAAGATTGTTCAGGTTCACTATTGGTTTTGGTAGTTGTATTTAAGATTGTTCAGGTTCACTATTGGTTTTGGTAGTTGTATTTAAGATTGTTCAGGTTCACTATTGGTTTTGGTAGTTGTATTTAAGATTGTTCAGGTTCACTATTGGTTTTGGTAGTTGTATTTAAGATTGTTCAGGTTCACTATTGGTTTTGGTAGTTGTATTTAAGATTGTTCAGGTTCACTATTGGTTTTGGTAGTTGTATTTAAGATTGTTCAGGTTCACTATTGGTTTTGGTAGTTGTATTTAAGATTGTTCAGGTTCACTATTGGTTTTGGTAGTTGTATTTAAGATTGTTCAGGTTCACTATTGGTTTTGGTAGTTGTATTTAAGATTGTTCAGGTTCACTATTGGTTTTGGTAGTTGTATTTAAGATTGTTCAGATTGTTCACTATTGGTTTTGGTAGTTGTATTTAAGATTGTTCAGGTTCACTATTGGTTTTGGTAGTTGTATTTAAGATTGTTCAGGTTCACTATTGGTTTTGGTAGTTGTATTTAAGATTGTATTTAAGATTGTTCAGGTTCACTATTGGTTTTGGTAGTTGTATTTAAGATTGTTCAGGTTCACTATTGGTTTTGGTAGTTGTATTTAAGATTGTTCAGGTTCACTATTGGTTTTGGTAGTTGTATTTAAGATTGTTCAGGTTCACTATTGGTTTTGGTAGTTGTATTTAAGATTGTTCAGGTTCACTATTGGTTTTGGTAGTTGTATTTAAGATTGTTCAGGTTCACTATTGGTAGTTGTTTTGGTAGTTGTATTTAAGATTGTTTTGGTAGTTGTATTTAAGATTGTTTTGGTAGTTGTATTTAAGATTGTTTTGGTAGTTGTATTTAAGATTGTTTTGGTAGTTGTATTTAAGATTGTTTTGGTAGTTGTATTTAAGATTGTTCAGGTTCACTATTGGTTTTGGTAGTTGTATTTAAGATTGTTCAGGTTCACTATTGGTTTTGGTAGTTGTATTTAAGATTGTTCAGGTTCACTATTGGTTTTGGTAGTTGTATTTAAGATTGTTCAGGTTCACTATTGGTTTTGGTAGTTGTATTTAAGATTGTTCAGGTTCACTATTGGTTTTGGTAGTTGTATTTAAGATTGTTCAGGTTCACCATTGGTTTTGGTAGTTGTATTTGGGTCACGTCATAAAGGACACAGGGTGTCTGTTAGACATTAACAGCCGGCCTTTGGCCCAATAAAACACATTTGAAAAGCAGATCAAGAAATGTATTTGTGGCCAATTGTCAGGGAGAAGAAAAAAATCCCATTGAGAAAATGTTTTTGAACCTCCTCATTGATGGATGGTTAAAGAGTTTATTAGCAACATTTAGTGGAATTAAATTGGGTGTGAACAGTATATTCATTATGCATCTTATCACATGCGTCCAGCACACAGATATACAGTCTGAGTGGATGATCTGTCACAAAAGCACAAGAGCTGGTGCTACAGCATCTCAAACATGAAATGAATTGTCAACGGAAGGCAGGCTTCCCCAGCGCCTCACACACCACTCTGCTATGAGCTGGAGGCAGTATGGATTTTGAAAACATATTCTTACATGGTTGGAAACATGAAGGTTTTACTACGAGGCACGCCTTACCTTGCTTCAAAATAGCCTAGCCAAAAATCAGACCATATCCGTGGAGGCAATTATTTTAGAATATACTTTCTTTCGTTGTCCAGTTGACCAAAGGCACTAACCTAGTCATATTAGCATCCCATGCTAGTTGTTGATAATCCTAGTCATATTAGCATCCCATGCTAGTTGTTGATAATCCTCGTCATATTAGCATCCCATCCTAATTCATAATCCTAGTCATATTAGCATCCCATGCTAGTTGATAATCCTGATAATCCCATGCTAGTTGTTGATAATCCAGTCATTAGCATCCCATGCTCGTTGTTGATAATCCTAGTCATATTAGCATCCCATGCTCGTTGTTGATAATCATAGTCATATTAGCATCCCATGCTAGTTGTTGATAATCCTAGTCATATTAGCATCCCATGCTAGTTGATGATAATCCTAGTCATATTAGCATCCCATGCTAGTTTGTTGATAATCCCCTAGTCATATTAGTAGCCTATGATAAACCTAGTCATATTAGTAACCCATGATAATCCTAGTCATATTAGCATCCCATGCTAGTTGTTGATAATCATAGTCATATTAGCATCCCATGCTAGTTGTTGATAATCCTAGTCATATTAGCATCCCATGCTAGTTGATGATAATCCTAGTCATATTAGCATCCCATGCTAGTTGATGATAATCCCTAGTTGTTGATAATCAGTCATATTAGCAACCCATGCTAGTTGATGATAATCCTAGTCATATTAGCATCCCATGCTAGTTGATGATAATCCCTCATATTAGCATCCCATGCTAGTTGATGATATTAGCATCCCATGCTAGTTGATGATTCTAGTCATATTAGCATCCCATGCTCATATTAGTTGATGATAATCCTAGTCATATTAGCATCCCATGCTAGTTGTTGATAATCCTAGTCATATTAGCATCCCATGCTAGTTGTTGATAATCCTAGTCATATTAGCATCCCATGCTAGTTGTTGATAATCCTAGTCATATTAGCATCCCATGCTAGTTGTTGATAATCCTAGTCATATTAGCATCCCATGCTAGTTGTTGATAATCCTAGTCATATTAGCATCCCATGCTAGTTGTTGATAATCCTAGTCATATTAGCATCCCATGCTAGTTGTTGATAATCCTAGTCATATTAGCATCCCATGCTAGTTGTTGATAATCCTAGTCATATTAGCATCCCATGCTAGTTGTTGATAATCCTAGTCATATTAGCATCCCATGCTAGTTGTTGATAATCCTAGTCATACTAGCAACCCATGCTAGTTGTTGATAATCCTAGTCATATTAGCATCCCATGCTAGTTGTTGATAATCCTAGTCATATTAGCATCCCATGCTAGTTGTTGATAATCCTAGTCATATTAGCATCCCATGCTAGTTGATGATAATCCTAGTCATATTAGCATCCCATGCTAGTTGTTGATAATCCTAGTCATATTAGCATCCCATGCTAGTTGATGATAATCCTCGTCATATTAGCATCCCATGCTAGTTGATGATAATCCTCGTCATATTAGCATCCCATGCTAGTTGTTGATAATCCTAGTCATATTAGCATCCCATGCTAGTTGTTGATAATCCTAGTCATATTAGCATCCCATGCTAGTTGTTGATAATCCTAGTCATATTAGCAACCCATGCTAGTTGTTGATAATCCTAGTCATATTAGCATCCCATGCTAGTTGATGATAATCCTAGTCATATTAGCATCCCATGCTAGTTGATGATAATCCTAGTCATATTAGCATCCCATGCTAGTTGATGATAATCCCATATTAGCATCCCATCTAGTTGTTGATAATTAGCATCCCATGCAGGTTGATGATAATCCTGCTAGTTGTTGATAATCCTAGTCATATTAGCATCCCATGCTAGTTGTTGATAATCCTAGTCATATTAGCAATCCCATGCTAGTTGTTGATAATCCTAGTCATATTAGCATCCCATGCTAGTTGTTGATAATCCTCGTCATATTAGCATCCCATCCTAATTCATAATCCTAGTCATATTAGCATCCCATGCTAGTTGTTGATAATCCTAGTCATATTAGCATCCCATGCTAATTGTTGATAATCCTAGTCATATTAGCATCCCATGCTAATTGTTGATAATCCTAGTCATATTAGCATCCCATGCTAGTTGTTGATAATCCTAGTCATATTAGCATCCCATGCTAGTTGTTGATAATCCTAGTCATATTAGCATCCCATGCTAGTTGTTGATAATACTAGTCATATTAGCATCCCATGCTAGTTGATGATAATCCTAGTCATATTAGCAAGCCATGCTAATTGTTGATAATCCTAGTCATATTAGCAACCCATGCTAGTTGTTGATAATCCTAGTCATATTAGCATCCCATGCTAGTTGTTGATAATCCTAGTCATATTAGCATCCCATGCTAGTTGTTGATAATCCTAGTCATATTAGCAAGCCATGCTAATTGTTGATAATCCTAGTCATATTAGCATCCCATGCTAGTTGTTGATAATCCTCGTCATATTAGCATCCCATGCTAGTTGTTGATAATCCTAGTCATATTAGCATCCCATTCAAGTTGTTGATAATCCTAGTCATATTAGCAAGCCATGCAAGTTGTTGATAATCCTAGTCATATTAGCATCCCATCCTAATTGATAATCCTAGTCATATTAGCATCCCATCCTAATTGATAATCCTAGTCATATTAGCATCCCATGCTAGTTGTTGATAATCCTAGTCATATTAGCATCCCATGCTAGTTGTTGATAATCCTAGTCATATTAGCATCCCATGCTAGTTGTTGATAATCCTAGTCATATTAGCATCCCATGCTAGTTGTTGATAATCCTAGTCATATTAGCAAGCCATGCTAGTTATTGCATCTTCAGATCTCCCCCTCTTCCTAAATGTCATGTCTAACGGACGTTTTCATCTCTGTCACATGCAGTGCGCTTTTGTCAACCGTGTTTTCCGCTATTTGTACTACGGAAGGAACATCTGCACGTAGCCGTAGCCTACTAGCCTCGTGTTCACTGCTGTACTTCAGTGGTCAAATAATCGACAGTTTAAACTCAAATTCTGATCTGTTGCATCAGACTTAACATTTGGTATTTTTAAGTAGCCTAGGCCTACTGTTCGTATGAAGAGTCTGTTCAGGAATAGGCTATTTCTTTCTAGTTACTAGTTGTTGTTAAACAGTGTTAAAGTTGTTCAGAGGGTGTAACACATCCAAAAAGCCCAGACTAAATGAGTGGACATGGTGTTAAAGCACTGTGCTGAACAACTGGCCGGTGTTTTTACAGACCTTTTTCAATCCTCACTGGACCAGCAACACGTGCCAGTATTGTGGAAGAACTCAATAATTATACCCATTTCTAAAACATCTAATCCCTCTGTGCTTAATTAATTTTATTTTTTAATTGTACCTTTATTTAACCAGGCAAGTCAGTTAAGAACAAATTCTTATTTTCAATGACGGCCCCTCTAGATGTCTATGGTCTATAGACACTATAGACATCTAGAGGGGGTATTAACATGGTCTATAGACGTCTAGAGGGGGTATTAACATGGTCTATAGACATCTAGAGGGGGTATTAACATGGTCTATAGACGTCTAGAGGGGGTATTAACATGGTCTATAGACGTCTAGAGGGGGTATTAACATGGTCTATAGACGTCTAGAGGGGGTATTAACATGGTCTATAGACATCTAGAGGGGGTATTAACATGGTCTATAGATGTCTAGAGGGGTTATTAACATGGTCTATAGACATCTAGAGGGGGTATTAACATGGTCTATAGATGTCTAGAGGGGTTATTAACATGGTCTATAGACATCTAGAGGGGTTATTAACATGGTCTATAGACATCTAGAGGGGGTATTAACATGCTCCTTATAGGACACATCACTGCACTCTATACTCCGCTGTAAACTGGTCATCTCTGTATACCCGTCGCAAGACCCACTGGTTGATGCATATTTATAAAACCCTCTTAGGCCTCACTCCCCCCTATCTGAGATATCTACTGCAGTCGTCATCATTCACATACAACACCCATTCTGCCAGTCACATTCTGTTAAAGGTCCCCAAAGCACACTGTCATGACGTTGGCGTCTTTGGGTACAGAAAGCCCATCCCCCTCTCTCTGCCTTCCGCTGTGGTCAAAGAGACGTGGTAAACTCCTGAGAATCTCCTCATGGACACACAGTATAGAGAGAGTAGATTTTCATAGAGGACAAAGGAAATCCTTCCACCTCACAGAACTTGAGGTACGAACAAATTTCAAGTTCCGGAGAAAAGTATAAAAGATTGGTGAAGAATCCAGCTACGAACTGGTCCGTTTGTTACAACATGGGGGCGCTCATGGGAGACGGTGTGGCCACATTACCATAATGCTGTTTATATAACAGCCTCAGATATGAGGTTTACATCTAATTGTTGTATAAGATTAATGAGTGAGGATGATACTGTTTGTATAATTGTGTAATATGATTTTGGACTGTTTAATGAAGAAAACTCCAATTCCCTTTTGATTTGAACTAAATCAGAGGACCGCCCCTGAGCCCAGTTAGGGTCAGGCATCCTGGGACAGCCCCTGAGCCCAGTTAGGGTCAGACATCCTGGGACCGCCCCTGAGCCCAGTTAGGGTCAGACATCCTGGGACCGCCCCTGAGCCCAGTTAGGGTCAGACATCCTGGGACAGCCCCTGAGCCCAGTTAGGGTCAGACATCCTGGGACAGCCCCTGAGCCCAGTTAGGGTCAGACATCCTGGGACAGCCCCTGAGCCCAGTTAGGGTCAGACATCCTGGGACAGCCCCTGAGCCCAGTTAGGGTCAGGCATCCTGGGACAGCCCCTGAGCCCAGTTAGGGTCAGGCATCCTGGGACAGCCCCTGAGCCCAGTTAGGGTCAGGCATCCTGGGACAGCCCCTGAGCCCAGTTAGGGTCAGGCATCCTGGGACAGCCCCTGAGCCCAGTTAGGGTCAGGCATCCTGGGACCGCCCCTGAGCCCAGTTAGGGTCAGGCCTCCTGGGACCGCCCCTGAGCCCAGTTAGGGTCAGGCCTCCTGGGACCGCCCCTGAGCCCAGTTAGGGTCAGGCCTCCTGGGACCGCCCCTGAGCCCAGTTAGGGTCAGACATCCTGGGACCGCCCCTGAGCCCAGTTAGGGTCAGACATCCTGGGACCGCCCCTGAGCCCAGTTAGGGTCAGACATCCTGGGACCGCCCCTGAGCCCAGTTAGGGTCAGACATCCTGGGACCGCCCCTGAGCCCAGTTAGGGTCAGACATCCTGGGACAGCCCCTGAGCCCAGTTAGGGTCAGACATCCTGGGACAGCCCCTGAGCCCAGTTAGGGTCAGACATCCTGGGACAGCCCCTGAGCCCAGTTAGGGTCAGACATCCTGGGACAGCCCCTGAGCCCAGTTAGGGTCAGACATCCCGGGACCGCCCCTGAGCCCAGTTAGGGTCAGACATCCTGGGACAGCCCCTGAGCCCAGTTAGGGTCAGGCATCCTGGGACCGCCCCTGAGCCCAGTTAGGGTCAGGCATCCTGGGACCGCCCCTGAGCCCAGTTAGGGTCAGGCATCCTGGGACCGCCCCTGAGCCCAGTTAGGGTCAGACATCCTGGGACCGCCCCTGAGCCCAGTTAGGGTCAGGCATCCTGGGACCGCCCCTGAGCCCAGTTAGGGTCAGGCATCCTGGGACCGCCCCTGAGCCCAGTTAGGGTCAGGCATCCTGGGACCGCCCCTGAGCCCAGTTAGGGTCAGGCATCCTGGGACCGCCCCTGAGCCCAGTTAGGGTCAGGCATCCTGGGACCGCCCCTGAGCCCAGTTAGGGTCAGGCATCCTGGGACCGCCCCTGAGCCCAGTTAGGGTCAGGCCTCCTGGGACCGCCCTCTTTGGACCTTCCGAATACAAACCCCCACTCGGGTTTTCAATCAGCAGACAGAGCCAAAGGACAAATGTTGACTAACAGATATGTAAACAACAACAACAAATCTGCAATTAAATCATCTTTTATTTCAGCTCATGAAACAAGGGACCAACACTTTACATGTTTATATTTTTGTTCAGTGTTCAGTTGTTTTTTAGTGACTATGTACCATGTGGTTTTGAAGTAGGATATTCTTCAACATTTCAACATGTTGTAGGCTATTAAACCTGATTTTATATACGTTTTCAATTTAACCAGGCAGGTCAGTTATGAACAAATTCTTATTTACAATGGACAGCCTAACCCAGACAATGCTGGGACAATTGTGTGCCGTCCTATGGGACTCCCAATCACGGCCGGTTGTGATACAGCCTGGAATCAAACCAGGGTCTGTCTGCATTGACGCCTCTAGCACTGAGATAGTCTGTCACTCGGGAGCCCCGAAACCGAGGAGTATTTCTGTCTGTAATAAATCCGTAAAAACCTATTCTGATATGCTGGGCCTGGCTCCCCAGTGCGTGGGCCTGGCTCCCCAGTGCGTGGGCCTGGCTCCCCAGTGAGTGGGCCTGGCTCCCCAGTGAGTGGGCCTGGCTCCCCAGTGAGTGGGCCTGGCTCCCCAGTGAGTGGGCCTGGCTCCCCAGTGAGTGGGCCTGGCTCCCCAGTGCGTGGGCCTGGCTCCCCAGTGCGTGGGCCTGGCTCCCCAGTGCGTGGGCCTGGCTCCCCAGTGCGTGGGCCTGGCTCCCCAGTGAGTGGGCCTGGCTCCCCAGTGAGTGGGCCTGGCTCCCCAGTGAGTGGGCCTGGCTCCCCAATGAGTGGGCCTGGCTCCCCAGTGAGTGGGCCTGGCTCCCCAGTGCGTGGGCCTGGCTCCCCAGTGCGTGGGCCTGGCTCCCCAGTGCGTGGGCCTGGCTCCCCAGTGAGTGGGCCTGGCTCCCCAGTGCGTGGGCCTGGCTCCCCAGTGCGTGGGCCTGGCTCCCCAGTGCGTGGGCCTGGCTCCCCAGTGCGTGGGCCTGGCTCCCCAGTGAGTGGGCCTGGCTCCCCAGTGAGTGGGCCTGGCTCCCCAGTGAGTGGGCCTATATCCTCCCAGGGCCACCCATGGCTGTGGCCCTTCCCAGTCATGCGAAATCCATAGATGAGGCCTTAATTTATTTCAATTGACGGATTTCATTATTTGAACTGCAACTCAGAAAAATCATTGAAATTGTTGCGTTGATATCATTTGTTCAGTATAATTTTCCCTAGTCAGATTACCAGCCTCACTAACAGCATAACGGTGTTAACCTAATGCTTCTATCTAGTACGGAGGCATCAATCAGCCGGTTAGATAGAGGAAGCAGGAAAAGTGCACATTGAACCACACCAAAGCCACAGCAGTTCTCACAGCGTTGCAACCCCTTCCACCGCAACAATGTTGCACATGGTCTACGTGTCAATGTGTACAGCCTCCATCTTCCCAGTAGATACAGGTCTTTACTCCTCCATCTTCTCAGGAGATACAGGTCTCTACTCCTCCATCTTCCCAGTAGATACAGGTCTCTACTCCTCCATCTTCTCAGGAGATACAGGTCTCTACTCCTCCATCTTCCCAGGAGATACAAGTCTCTCTACTTCTCCATCTTCCCAGGAGATACAAGTCTCTCTACTTCTCCATCTTCCCAGGAGATACAAGTCTCTCTACTTCTCCATCTTCCCAGGAGATACAAGTCTCTCTACTTCTCCATCTTCCCAGGAGATAATCTGGGTCAGTGCTCGGGAGCAGTGAAACAGCAAAAGAGTTACCTGAGATGGACAGAGAGCGACAGACAGAGATAGCGGAGTAACCTCACCCTTCAGACAGATTGCTAAAAATCAGGCTTTTGGAATGTGATGCTCTGTGAGCTCTGAGCAAGGCCCCCTCCGGCACCAATGCTACACCTCCTTACAGCACACACTAGTATAGGCTACACACGCACACGCACAGTCTGAACCCAGAATGGACAGACCAGTTTAGAGAAGACTAGGAATAGTTACAATTGGGTGTGATTTTACAGATTACACCTAACCCAAGAGAACATATCTGACCCCAAAACTGTAGTTGACACCAAAGCCTGTATTTCTTCAGCTCTGAATCTCCTGACAGCAAATCCCAAATCCTCCCAAATCCTCCCAAATCCTCTCAAAACAAAAACGGCATAGAAGCAGCAAGTAGTCGAGGCGACCGGGTCTGCTGTGAGACAGGAAGTGGGGACACCGTAGAGAATGGGGGTGGAAGAGTGACGCAACACCCCTCTGACAGGGAACCATGAGATCAAGAGGTCAGAGTTCAGAGACATGCATATCATTAATGAGAGAGTAGAGCAAACAGAGTAGAGAGAAAACAGAGAGAGAAAACAGAGAGAACAGGGCTAACAACACTGTGTGAAATCAGTTGGTTACCTGGGATGCATGAAACCCGTCATGAAAATTAAATAACCTTCATAAATGTTTAAAAGGACCCCCCCACACAGGAAGTTGTCCCCACTATTTCGATGTAATTTCCTGTCTTAGAGAGGAAATGCACGATTAAGTTCAACCTGCATACGGTGCGATCAGAAAGAATTCAGACCAGTTTACCCTTTTTCCACATTTGGTTTTACATTACATACTTATTCTAAAATGTTTTCTTTTCAAATCTACACAACATACCCCCATTATGACCAGGCAAAAACAGGTTTAATAAAACTGAATTATCACATTGACGTAAGTATTCAGACCCTTTACTCAGTACTTTGTTGAAGCACCTTTGGCAGCGATCACAGACTCGAGTCTTCTTGGGTATGACGCTACAAGCTTGGCACACCTGTGTTCTCTCTCAATCTTCTCTGCAGATCCTCTCAAGCTCTCTCAGGTTGGATTGGGAGCATTGCTGCACAGCTATTTTCAGGTCTCTAGAGATGTTTGATCCGGTTCAAGTCCAGGCTCTGGCTGACCCATTCAAGGACATTCAGAGACTTGTCCTGAAGCCACTCCTGCATTGTCTTGGCTGTGTGCTTAGGGTTGTTGTCCTGTTGGAAGGTGAACCTCCGCCCCAGTCGGAGGTCCCGAGCGCTCTGGAGTAGGTTTTCATCAAGGATCCGGGGGGAAGCTGTCTGGCTGTCACTACAGGACTAAACAAGACACCGGGGGGAAGCCGTCTGGCTGTCACTACAGGACTAAACAAGACCCCCGGGGGGAAGCAGTCTGGCTGTCACTACAGGACTAAACAAGACCCCCGGGGGGAAGCAGTCTCGCTGTCACTACAGGACTAAACAAGACCCCGGGGGGAAGCAGTCTGGCTGTCACTACAGGACTAAACAAGACCCCCGGGGGGAAGCAGTCTCGCTGTCACTACAGGACTAAACAAGACCCCCGGGGGGAAGCAGTCTCGCTGTCACTACAGGACTAAACAAGACCCCCGGGGGGGAAGCCGTCTCGCTGTCACTACAGGACTAAACAAGCCCCCGGGGGGGAAGCCGTCTGGCTGTCACTACAGGACTAAACAAGACCCCCGGGGGGAAGCAGTCTCGCTGTCACTACAGGACTAAACAAGACCCCCGGGGGGGAAGCCGTCTCGCTGTCACTACAGGACTAAACAAGACCCTCGGGGGGAAGCCGTCTGGCTGTCTGTCACTACAGGACTAAACAAGACCCCCGGGGGGAAGCCGTCTGGCTATCGCTGCAGGACTAAACAAGCCCCCGGGGGGGGGAAAGCCGTCTGTCTGTCACTACAGGACTAAACAAGACCCCCTGGGGGAGGCCGTCTGGCTGTCTGTCACTACAGGACTAAACAAGACCCCCGGGGGGAAGCCGTGTGGCTGTCACTACAGGGCTAAACAAGACCCCCGGGGGGAAGCCGTGTGGCTGTCACTACAGGACTAAACAAGACCCCCGGGGGGAAGCAGTCTGGCTGTCACTACAGGACTAAACAAGACCCCGGGGGGAAGCAGTCTGGCTGTCACTACAGGACTAAACAAGCCCCCGGGGGGAAGCAGTCTGGCTGTCACTACAGGACTAAACAAGACCCCGGGGGGAAGCCGTGTGGCTGTCACTACAGGACTAAACAAGCCCCCGGGGGGAAGCAGTCTCGCTGTCGCTACAGGACTAAACAAGCCCCCGGGGGGAAGCCGTCTGGCTATCGCTACAGGACTAAACAAGACCCCCAGGGGGGAAGCCGTCTGTCTGTCGCTACAGGACTAAACAAGACCCCCGGGGGGAAGCAGTCTGTCTGTCGCTACAGGACTAAACAAGCCCCCGTGGGGACGCCGTCTGGCTGTCTGTCACTACAGGACTAAACAAGACCCCCGGGGGGAAGCCGTCTGGCTGTCGCTGCAGGACTAAACAAGCCCCCGGGGGGGGGAAAGCCGTCTGTCTGTCACTACAGGACTAAACAAGCCCCCGGGGGGAAGCCGTCTGGCTGTCTGTCACTACAGGACTAAACAAGCCCCCGGGGGGAAGCCGTCTGGCTGTCACTACAGGACTAAACAAGACCCCCGGGGGGAAGCCGTCTCGCTGTCACTACAGGACTAAACAAGCCCCCGGGGGGAAGCCGTCTGGCTGTCGCTGCAGGACTAAACAAGCCCCCGGGGGGAAGCCGTCTGGCTGTCACTACAGGACTAAACAAGACCCCCGGGGGGAAGCCGTCTGGCTGTCACTACAGGACTAAACAAGACCCTCGGGGGGAAGCAGTCTGGCTGTCACTACAGGACTAAACAAGCCCCCGGGGGGAAGCCGTCTGGCTGTCGCTACAGGACTAAACAAGACCCCCGGGGGGAAGCCGTCTCGCTGTCACTACAGGACTAAACAAGACCCCCGGGGGGGAAGCCGTCTGGCTGTCACTACAGGACTAAACAAGACCCCCGGGGGGAAGCCGTCTGGCTGTCACTACAGGACTAAACAAGACCCCCGGGGGGAAGCCGTCTGGCTATCACTACAGGACTAAACAAGCCCCCGGGGGGGAAGCCGTCTGTCACTGCAGGACTAAACAAGACCCCCGGGGGGGAAGCCGTCTGTCTGTCACTACAGGACTAAACAAGACCCCCGGGGGGGAAGCCGTCTGGCTGTCACTACAGGACTAAACAAGACCCCCGGGGGGAAGCAGTCTGGCTGTCTGTCTCTACAGGACTAAACAAGACCCCCGGGGGGGAAGCCGTCTGGCTGTCACTACAGGACTAAACAAGACCCTCGGGGAAGCGGGGGAAGCGTCTGTCTGTCGCTACAGGACTAAACAAGACCCCGGGGAAGCAGTCTGTCTGTCTGTCACTACAGGACTAAACAAGACCCCGGGGAAGCCGTCTGGCTGTCACTACAGGACTAAACAAGACCCCCGGGGGGAAGCAGTCTGGCTGTCTGTCTCTACAGGACTAAACAAGACCCCCGGGGGGGAAGCCGTCTGGCTGTCACTACAGGACTAAACAAGACCCTCGGGGGGAAGCCGTCTGGCTGTCTGTCACTACAGGACTAAACAAGACCCCCGGGGGGAAGCCGTGTGGCTGTCACTACAGGGCTAAACAAGACCCCCGGGGGGAAGCCGTGTGGCTGTCACTACAGGACTAAACAAGACCCCCGGGGGGGAAGCAGTCTGGCTGTCACTACAGGACTAAACAAGCCCCCGGGGGGAAGCAGTCTCGCTGTCGCTACAGGACTAAACAAGCCCCCGGGGGGAAGCCGTCTGGCTATCGCTACAGGACTAAACAAGACCCCCAGGGGGGAAGCCGTCTGTCTGTCGCTACAGGACTAAACAAGACCCCCGGGGGGAAGCAGTCTGTCTGTCGCTACAGGACTAAACAAGCCCCCGGGGGGAAGCCGTCTGGCTGTCTGTCACTACAGGGCTAAACAAGACCCCCGGGGGGAAGCCGTCTGGCTATCGCTGCAGGACTAAACAAGCCCCCGGGGGGGGGAAGCCGTCTGTCTGTCACTACAGGACTAAACAAGACCCCGGGGAGGCCGTCTGGCTGTCTGTCACTACAGGACTAAACAAGCCCCCGGGGAAGCCGTCTGGCTGTCACTACAGGACTAAACAAGACCCCGGGGAAGCCGTCTCGCTGTCACTACAGGACTAAACAAGCCCCGGGGAAGCCGTCTGGCTGTCGCTACAGGACTAAACAAGACCCCGGGGAAGCCGTCTCACTGTCACTACAGGACTAAAGAAGACCCCCGGGGGAAGCCGTCTGTCTGTCACTACAGGACTAAACAAGACCCCGGGGAAGCCATCTGGCTGTCACTACAGGACTAAACAAGACCCCGGGGAAGCCGTCTGGCTATCGCTGCAGGACTAAACAAGCCCCGGGGGGAAGCCGTCTGTCTGTCACTACAGGACTAAACAAGACCCCGGGGAGGCCGTCTGGCTGTCTGTCACTACAGGACTAAACAAGCCCCGGGGAAGCCGTCTGGCTGTCACTACAGGACTAAACAAGACCCCGGGGAAGCCGTCTCGCTGTCACTACAGGACTAAACAAGCCCCGGGGGAAGCCGTCTGGCTGTCGCTACAGGACTAAACAAGACCCCGGGGAAGCCGTCTCGCTGTCACTACAGGACTAAACAAGACCCCCGGGGGGAAGCCGTCTGGCTGTCTGTCTCTACAGGACTAAACAAGACCCCCGGGGGGAAGCCGTCTGGCTGTCACTACAGGACTAAACAAGACCCCCGGGGGGAAGCCGTCTGGCTGTCTGTCTCTACAGGACTAAACAAGACCCCCGGGGGGAAGCCGTCTGGCTGTCACTACAGGACTAAACAAGCCACTTGAGACGGACGACTCTCTGAAGCAGAGGGAGGCATTCTGGAACACGATGCCATACAGATGTTTGGCCGGGACGATAGCAGTATCACATTGAAAACACGTATCTCTTTGGTCCTTCAAAGACCTGCTGTGTGTTAAATATTGTGCTGTAGCTTGGGAAATAAACACGTGTGACAATGGATAACGTCATAATGATGTCTGTTTCCAACACTACGGTGGTTAAATCCACTTCCTGTTCAGTTTCCTTCCCATGATACTAAGGAGTACGGTGATAAATGGGATGGTCCAGATGTAGGCTAGTTAAATACAACAAGGGAAATGTTTGAAAGACGGGTGAAAGAGAGAAGGAAACAGACATTTAAATTTCACACAGAACCTACACCTGGCAATATTCCTTTCATACAGAAATCAGGTTGAGGTGGGCACACACACACACACACACAGTAGGTCTATGTTTCCTGTTCTGGGAGCAGTCCTATCTCCTCCCGTGTGCCGTTGAGGTTCGTTTTCACTGCGTAATAGTGAAACCAGTCGAAGTGTACTCTCGTTATGTTCAACCACCTCCCTCATGGCGAAGCCTCGTCTTCCCCCTTCAAACTGTTACCACCTGGAAGACCTCGGCCGTCACTAAACAATGGAAATGTTTGTTCTCTAACCGTCAGCAGCCAGATATTTAACCGAATGTTGTGATTACTGATCAATTACATCTAGAATTAGTAGGTTCCATTAGTTATTTTAATACACCTTTATTTTTGTGGTGTGGTTTTTCTACAAGCCCCTTAGGCGTCCAACCACACCGTTTAAAATCTGTTTCGTTGTATCACTTAACCACACCGTTTAAAATCTGTTTAGTTCTATCACTTAACCACACAGTTTAAAATCTGTTTAGTTCTATCACTTAACCACACCGTTTAAAATCTGTTTAGTTCTATCACTTAACCACACCGTTTAAAATCTGTTTCGTTCTATCACTTAACCACACCGTTTAAAATCTGTTTTGTTCTATCACTTAACCACACCGTTTAAAATCTGTTTCGTTGTATCACTTAACCACACCGTTTAAAATCTGTTTTGTTCTATCACTTAACCACACCGTTTAAAATCTGTTTTGTTCTATCACTTAACCACACCGTTTAAAATCTGTTTAGTTCTATCACTTAACCACACCGTTTAAAATCTGTTTAGTTCTATCACTTAACCACACCGTTTAAAATCTGTTTAGTTCTATCACTTAACCACACCGTTTAAAATCTGTTTTGTTCTATCACTTAACCACACCGTTTAAAATCTGTTTCGTTCTATCACTTAACCACACCGTTTAAAATCTGTTTCGTTCTATCACTTAACCACCCCGTTTAAAATCTGTTTTGTTCTATCACTTAACCACACCGTTTAAAATCTGTTTTGTTCTATCACTTAACCACACCGTTTAAAATCTGTTTTGTTCTATCACTTAACCACACCGTTTAAAATCTGTTTTGTTCTATCACTTAACCACCCCGTTTAAAATCTGTTTTGTTGTATCACTTAACCACACCGTTTCAAATCTGTTTTGTTGTATCACTTAACCACACCGTTTCAAATCTGTTTTGTTGTATCACTTAACCACACCGTTTAAAATCTGTTTTGTTCTATCACTTAACCACACCGTTTAAAATCTGTTTAGTTCTATCACTTAACCACACCGTTTAAAATCTGTTTAGTTCTATCACTTAACCACACCGTTTAAAATCTGTTTCGTTCTATCACTTAACCACACCGTTTAAAATCTGTTTTGTTCTATCACTTAACCACACCGTTTAAAATCTGTTTCGTTCTATCACTTAACCACCCCGTTTAAAATCTGTTTTGTTCTATCACTTGTTATCTTTGTAGCAAATCAAAAAACTGCCTCAATCTCTACAGAACCACACAATGAAATATGAAATGAAAGTTATTTCAGTGGCAATATAAAAATCTCTTCATAGAAAGACTGTGACCACTGTTCATGACAATCTTTCTCACTACTTAAGAGGAACTTCATTAAAATACACCAAAACCACGGAAGATAGACAGATGAAACCCAAACATTGACACTGTGGACAACTTCCCCACACAGAAAGAGGAAGTTAAGCCGATGCCGGTTCAGTCTTCTGCATGATAAGTCAAGACGAACAGTTGAGAACATTCCGCTGCACACAGAGGTGCTGTCTGAAATGGCACCCGACACAGTATATAGTGCCCTGCTTTTGACCAGAGCTTTACGGGTAGTGCCCTGCTTTTGACCAGAGCTTTACGGGTAGTGCCCTGCTTTTGACCAGAGCTTTACGGGTAGCGCCCTGCTTTTGACCAGAGCTTTACGGGTAGCGCCCTGCTTTTGACCAGAGCTTTACGGGTAGCGCCCTGCTTTTGACCAGAGCTTTACGGGTAGCGCCCTGCTTTTGACCAGAGCTTTACGGGTAGCGCCCTGCTTTTGACCAGAGCTTTACGGGTAGCGCCCTGCTTTTGACCAGAGCTTTACGGGTAGCGCCCTGCTTTTGACCAGAGCTTTACGGGTAGCGCCCTGCTTTTGACCAGAGCTTTACGGGTAGCGCCCTGCTTTTGACCAGAGCTTTACGGGTAGCGCCCTGCTTTTGACCAGAGCTTTACGGGTAGCGCCCTGCTTTTGACCAGAGCTTTACGGGTAGCGCCCCTGCTTTTGACCAGAGCTTTACGGGTAGCGCCCTGCTTTTGACCAGAGCTTTACGGGTAGCGCCCTGCTTTTGACCAGAGCTTTACGGGTAGCGCCCTGCTTTTGACCAGAGCTTTACGGGTAGCGCCCTGCTTTTGACCAGAGCTTTACGGGTAGCGCCCTGCTTTTGACCAGAGCTTTACGGGTAGCGCCCTGCTTTGACCAGAGCTTTACGGGTAGCGCCCTGCTTTTGACCAGAGCTTTACGGGTAGCGCCCTGCTTTTGACCAGAGCTTTACGGGTAGCGCCCTGCTTTTGACCAGAGCTTTACGGGTAGCGCCCTGCTTTTGACCAGAGCTTTACGGGTAGCGCCCTGCTTTTGACCAGAGCTTTACGGGTAGCGCCCTGCTTTTGACCAGAGCTTTACGGGTAGCGCCCTGCTTTTGACCAGAGCTTTACGGGTAGCGCCCTGCTTTTGACCAGAGCTTTACGGGTAGCGCCCTGCTTTTGACCAGAGCTTTACGGGTAGCGCCCTGCTTTTGACCAGAGCTTTACGGGTAGCGCCCTGCTTTTGACCAGAGCTTTACGGGTAGCGCCCTGCTTTTGACCAGAGCTTTACGGGTAGCGCCCTGCTTTTGACCAGAGCTTTACGGGTAGTGCCCTGCTTTTGACCAGAGCTTTACGGGTAGTGCCCTGCTTTTGACCAGAGCTTTACGGGTAGTGCCCTGCTTTTGACCAGAGCTTTACGGGTAGTGCCCTGCTTTTGACCAGAGCTTTACGGGTAGTGCCCTGCTTTTGACCAGAGCTTTACGGGTAGTGCCCTGCTTTTGACCAGAGCTTTACGGGTAGTGCACTGCTTTTGACCAGAGCTTTACGGGTAGTGCCCTGCTTTTGACCAGAGCTTTACGGGTAGTGCCCTGCTTTTGACCAGAGCTTTACGGGTAGTGCCCTGCTTTTGACCAGAGCTTTACGGGTAGTGCCCTGCTTTTGACCAGAGCTTTACGGGTAGTGCCCTGCTTTTGACCAGAGCTTTACGGGTAGTGCACTGCTTTTGACCAGAGCTTTACGGGTAGTGCCCTGCTTTTGACCAGAGCTTTACGGGTAGTGCACTGCTTTTGACCAGAGCTTTACGGGTAGTGCCCTGCTTTTGACCAGAGCTTTACGGGTAGTGCACTGCTTTTGACCAGAGCTTTACGGGTAGTGCACTGCTTTTGACCAGAGCTTTACGGGTAGTGCACTGCTTTTGACCAGAGCTTTACGGGTAGTGCACTGCTTTTGACCAGAGCTTTACGGGTAGTGCACTGCTTTGACCAGAGCTTTACGGGTAGTGCCCTGCTTTTGACCAGAGCTTTACGGGTAGTGCACTGCTTTTGACCAGAGCTTTACGGGTAGTGCCCTGCTTTTGACCAGAGCTTTACGGGTAGTGCACTGCTTTTGACCAGAGCCTACAGGGTGCCATTTCAGACGCAGCTCCCTACATGTACCCTTCCTTGACGGGGCCTCGTACCCCTCCTTGACGGGGCCTCGTACCCCTCCTTGACGGGGCCTCGTACCCCTCCTTGACGGGGCCTCGTACCCCTCCTTGACGGGGCCTCGTACCCCTCCTTGACGGGGCCTCGTACCCCTCCTTGACGGGGCCTCGTACCTCTCCTTGACGATTCCTGATACCTCTGTTATTAACAGGAGTTGGAACCGGTTCAGAAAACAGAAAATAACAAACATTTTCAAGAAACTGAAACTGAACGAAAATGATCCGTAACAGAAAATGCGGAACCGGCTAATAAAATGTTTAATGTTACAGGCCTTTTCTTCATCTAGTAAAACAACAAAAACGCAACACAGCGCGTATGCAAAGCCCTCACTCAATTGTATTCCAGTGTCTTCCTGCAAGCTGAATTTTTTTTTGAGTGGGTTTAGGCTACCTGCCCCTCCAGATCATAGGCTACTGTACTGACGCTACATGTTTGATTCAGAAGATAGCTCATTTAAAAAAAAATATCTTGAGAAGAACGGGTTGTCTTGTTCAATGCTTGTTATTAAGGATACTATAGGCCTATAGGTTATAACGTCTCATGTTGGATTTCTTAACTACAAGAAGGGCATGATGTGTTTTTAATTCTGGTGCCTCTCCGAAAACACGAGCTTGTTAGCTAGCTAGCTCAAAGTTCCCATAGAAGCCGCTCCACCTAGATATAATTCTGTTCATTTCATAACAAGATGCCCCAGAGCTTCAAGCCTCCTCAACCCTCTCTTGCTCTTTCCCCACCCGCAAAAAGTCGACAATTCTTGAGCCATAGGCTACACGCATTTAAACTAGCTTGCTTGCTCTATCCGCACTGATTGGTGAAGTAATTTAATGACTTAAATGTGAAAAACGCGGATTTCAAAAGGTTAAAAAAGGAACACTATAAAGCGGTACTTTTTTGGGGGTTCGAACCAGTTCAGAACTTTATTTTGCTGCTCCGAAGAAGTAGCATGAAAATTAAAATTAAAAAAAATTGGGACTCTGTTCAGAACGTTCCAATCCCTGGTTATTAATGAGCGTTCAGACATGTGTCCACATGCATGAGCAGCCATAGTAAAAACCAGTCAGCCAGAGAGAGAGATCATGAACCAGAAATCAGGAAGTGAAATGGAGATCAGCTTATGCAATATTGAGACTGGCAAGCGCATTAGAGAAGTGAAGTAAGATGGTGGTCGAGATTATTTTTCCTCCATTGCTCAATTTAGTCCTAAAATGTGAACTGTCTAATACAGCAGAGTTGTCATTTGACTAGAGGGGGTTTTCAGACACTTATTAGCAGACAGAGAACAGTTCTCTCTAATGTCGATTGTTGTGGAAACTGGAGCCCATTAGCTAACCAGAGCTTTAGACAGACGAGTACACAGGATGGGGAGCTAAAGAACAAACAAATTAGACTAATTAATTACTAATAGATTGAAACAAAAATAAATACATTTAATAAATATATATAAATTCTGTGTTGGGGAACAATGACGAAATCCAAACATTAAAACTGAATTCAACAATATAACTTACTAGGAAATCAACTAAATGTGTCGAACTTATTAGAAAAATGAATTAATTTGCCCAAGTTAAATCATAAGACATGGACCACATGCATCAGTAATTGGCATTTTCCCGCCGTCCTGTATACATGGTTTAGCCGTTGGCGATGATGCCAATGCTAACCTTCTCTTATAGGAGATGAAAAGACGACAAATTAGCCTGTCTACCTGGCATAAGGAGATCAGGATTATTTGCGTCGATCCAGTAGCCATTTTGTTTTGCGAAATCTGCCATCACACGAGCGCTACAGAAGCATCCCTATCCGAACAGAGGTCTCTGGTTGGTGCACAGTTGGATTTAAAAAAGGGTAACTACAGATTTTTCCCAGACCTCAAAAAGGTGGTCTCCTGATGTGGTTTAAATATTGTTGAGGAATTAGAAAAACTACAAAATTGGACATTCTATTTTTTTTCAGGGAAAACCTGAAAAAGGGAAAACCAAATCAGAGGAAACTGAATTTGGGGTGGGGGTCAACCGAATCAGACAAAATAAAAATATTTTATAGGTCCCTAATTATTTATTTTCAATCTACACACAAAACCAAATAATGACAAAGCGAAAAAAGGAGTTTATACGTTTGAAAAACTTTCTAATCTAAAAACTAAAGTTTTATTTCCTTCAGAATTCAGACCCTTCGCTATGAGACTCGAAACTGAGCTCAGATACATCCTGTTTCCATTGATCATCATTGAGATGTTTCTACAACGTGATTGGAATCCACCTGTGGTGGCAAATTCAATTGATTGGAAATTATTTGGAAAGGCACACACCTGTCTATATAAGGTCCCACAGTTGACAGTGAATGTCAGAGCAAAAACCAAGCCATGTCAAAGGAATTCTCCAATGTGGCTCCGAGACAGGATTGTGTTGAGGCACAAACATGTCTGCAGCATTGAAGGTCCCTAAGAACATTGGCCTCCATCATCCTTAAATGGAAGAGGTTTGGAACCACCTAGAGAGTCTTCTTAGAGCTGGCCGCCCAAGAGCCTTGGTCAGGGAGGTGACCAAGAACCCAATGGTCACTGACAGAGCTCCAGAGTTTCTCTGTGGAGATGGGAGAACCTTCCAGAAGGACAACCATCTCTGCAGCACTGAGTAGCCAGGTGGAAGGCACTGCTCAGTAAAAGGTTACATGACAGCCCGCCTTGAGTTTGCCAAAAGGCACCTAAATAACTCAGAAACAAGATTCGCTGGTCTGATAAAACCAAGATTGAACTCCTCGGTCTGAAAGCAAAGCGTCACCTCTGGAGGAAACCTGGCACTATCCCTACGCTGAAGCATGGTGGTGGCAGCATCATGTCTGAAGGAAACCTGGCACTATCCCTACGCTGAAGCATGGTGGTGGCAGCATCATGTCTGAAGGAAACCTGGCACCATCCCAATGGTGAAGCATGGTGGTGGCAGCATCATGTCTGAAGGAAACCTGGCACTATCCCTACGCTGAAGCATGGTGGTGGCAGCATCATGTCTGAAGGAAACCTGGCACTATCCCTACGCTGAAGCATGGTGGTGGCAGCATCATGTCTGAAGGAAACCTGGCACCATCCCTACGCTGAAGCATGGTGGTGGCAGCATCATGTCTGAAGGAAACCTGGCACTATCCCTACGCTGAAGCATGGTGGTGGCAGCATCATGTCTGAAGGAAACCTGGCACTATCCCTACGCTGAAGCATGGTGGTGGCAGCATCATGTCTGAAGGAAACCTGGCACCATCCCTACGCTGAAGCATGGTGGTGGCAGCATCATGTTGTGGGGATGTTTTTCAGGGGAAGCGACTGGGAGACTGAGGAAAACAACCCTAAGCACACAGCCAAGACACGCAGGAGTGGCTTCAGGACAAGTCTCTGAAAGTCCTTGAGTAGACCAGACAGAGCTCGGACTTGAACCAGATCGAACATCTCTGGAGAGACCTGAAAATAGCTGTGCAGCGACGCTTCTCATCCAACCTGACAGAGCTTGAGATAACCCACTGAAGAAGAATGGGAGAAACTCTCCAAATACAGGTGTGCCAAGCATGTAGAGTCATACCCAAGAAGACTCGAGGCTGTAATCACTGCCAAAGGTCCTTCAACAAAGTGCTGACTGAATACTTAATGTAAATGTGATATTTCAGTTTTTATTTTTGATACATTTACGAACATTTCTAAAACATGTTTTTTGGGGTATTGTGTGTAAATTTGATGAGGGGAAAAAACTATGTGATCCATTTTAGAATAAGGCTTTAACGTAACGAACCGTGGAAATAAAATCTAAGGATCTTAATATATTCCGGTTATTCTCTAACAAACTAATAATTATTATTATTTGGGGGTGCTTATATTAGGTATATTATCACATCTGTTTCTTGTATATCCCATCTCCCCGAGACACACGCGTCATTGTCCAGCGCCCCCAGGAGCACGAAGGTGCATAAAGATGGCGGAATTCAGATATGACGTCATCGTTTGAACACCATCTACAGAGTTCTGAAACTATGGCGCAACTATAAAATCAGCACAATCTACTTTTTCGCTTTTTAAAAATTGCTGTCGTCTTGGAGCTAAAAATTGAGATCATATTGTACCGCGCTAACGCCGATACAAGAAGAAACAAACAAAACAAGAGTAGCGATACGCCAAACTTATTAGCCAATGAGGCGATGGGGGCCGCCATCTTTATTCACCTTGCTATTGGGGTTAAGTTCCTTGCTCAAGGGCACAGTGACATTTTTCACCTTGTCGGCTCCAGGACTCTACCTCGGAGTGTGGTGTCAGGAAAATAACCTCACACTCAACGTCAACAAAACAAAGGAGATGATTGTGGACTTCAGGAAACAGCAGAGGGAGCACCCCCCTATCCACATCAATGGAACAGTAGTGGAGAGGGTAGTAAGTTAAGTTTCTCGGCATACACATCACAGACAAACTGAATTGGTCCACCCACACAGACAGCATAGTGAAGAAGGCGCAGCAGCGCCTCTTCAACCTCAGGAGGCTGAAGAAATTTGGCTTGTCACCAAAAGCACTCAAACTTCTACAGATGCACAATCGAGAGCATCCTGTCGGGCTGTATCACCGCCTGGTATGGCAACTGCTCCGCCCACAACCGTAAGGATCTCCAGAGGGTAGTGAGGTCTGCACAACGCATCACCGGGGGCAAACTACCTGCCCTCCAGGACACCTACACCACCCGATGTTACAGGAAGGCCATAAAGATCATCAAGGACATCAACCACCCGAGCCACTGCCTGTTCACCCTGCTATCATCCAGAAGGCGAGGTCAGTACAGGTGCATCAAATCTGGGACCGAGAGACTGAAAAACAGCTTCTATCTCAAGGCCATCAGACTGTTAAACAGCCATCACTAACATTGAGTGGCTGCTGCCAACACACCGACTCAACTCCAGCCACTTTAATAATGGGAATTGATGTCAAATATATCACTAGCCACTTTAAACAATGCTACTTAATATAATGTTTACATACCCTACATTATTCATCTCATATGTATATGTATATACTGTACTCGATACCATCTACTGCATCTTGCCTATGCCGCTCTGTACCATCACTCATTCATATATCTTTATGTACATATTATTTATCCCTTTACACTTGTATGTATAAGGTAGTAGTTTTGGAATTGTTAGTTAGATTACTCGTTGGTTATTACTGCATTGTCGGAACTAGAAGCACAAGCATTTCGCTACACTCGCATTAACATCTGCTAAACATGTGTATGTGACAAATAAATTTGATTTGACCTGCCACCTATTAGGCTAGTCACCACTTTGTAGGGTGTATTTTTCATACTGTTTCAGTTCAAAACTAGTCTGTACAATGTGGGTAATGCTAGCTGGCCTAGCCCTCTAGGCAGAGCAGCGCAGCACGAGGCAGGATGCAGGGCTTGTGAATGAGTTGCTCACTGTTGCTGCACACTGTAGGCCTCAGGGAGCAGGCACGGGCCTGGGAAAGGGGCTGAGGCCTGGGAGAGAGCGACACATAGCGGGAGGGGGAAGTGGAGCAGGGGTCCCCTTGCTAACTGTTGCTGCACACTGTAGGTCTCAGGGAGCAGGCACGGGCCTGGGAAAGGGGCAGAGGCCTGGGAAAGGGGCAGAGGCCTGGGAAAGGGGCAGAGGCCTGGGAAAGGGGCTGAGGCCTGGGAAAGGGGCTGAGGCCTGGGAAAGGGGCTGAGGCCTGGGAAAGGGGCTGAGGCCTGGGAAAGGGGCTGAGGCCTGGGAAAGGGGCTGAGGCCTGGGAAAGGGGCTGAGGCCTGGGAAAGGGGCTGGGGCCTGGGAAAGGGGCTGGGGCCTGGGAAAGGGGCTGGGGCCTGGGAAAGGGGCTGGGGCCTGGGAAAGGGGCTGGGGCCTGGGAAAGGGGCTGGGGCCTGGGAAAGGGGCTGAGGCCTGGGAAAGGGGCTGAGGCCTGGGAGAGAGCGACACATAGCGGGATGGGGAAAGGACTTCTCCACAGGGCTAGAGGCTCCCAGTGGCCAGTTATTGCCAGTCCAGTAAATCTCTCACTCAATGGACTGGGGGTGACTTTTAGCCTTAAAGGAAACAGCCCTTTATAAATAGCCTAGCTTGCCTCAACTCCCTCCCCCTAGCGAGCTATAGCTCCCCCCAGCACACTGGGATACAGTCTCCCTCTTCCCATCCACGGAACCTTCATTTCAGACTGAAGAGGGAAAGTACAATATTTACCAGCTGCAACAGGCCCCCTGCCACACACACTCACATATATGTTTTCCAGTGAAGACAGAAAGGGAAATATTGAAATCAAGAGAATATCATGCTGAGTAGAGCAGACTGGAGACATTGGGTTGCCGGTAGAGCAGACTGGAGACATTGGGTTGCCGGTAGAGCAGACTGGAGACATTGGGTTGCCGGTAGAGCAGACTGGAGACATTGGGTTGCCGGTAGAGCAGACTGGAGACATTGGGTTGCCGGTAGAGCAGACTGGAGACATTGGGTTGCCGGTAGAGCAGACTGGAGACATTGGGTTGCCGGTAGAGCAGACTGGAGACATTGGGTTGCCGGTAGAGCAGACTGGAGACATTGGGTTGCCGGTAGAGCAGACTGGAGACATTGGGTTGCCAGTAGAGCAGACTGGAGACATTGGGTTGCCGGTAGAGCAGACTGGAGACATTGGGTTGCCAGTAGAGCAGACTGGAGACATTGGGTTGCCAGTAGAGCAGACTGGAGACATTGGGTTGCCGGTAGAGCAGACTGGAGACATTGGGTTGCCAGTAGAGCAGACTGGAGACATTGGGTTGCCAGTAGAGCAGACTGGAGACATTGGGTTGCCAGTAGAGCAGACTGGAGACATTGGGTTGCCGGTAGAGCAGACTGGAGACATTGGGTTGCCGGTAGAGCAGACTGGAGACATTGGGTTGAGTAGACTGATGCCCCATGTCATTGATCCACAACCCATAGGTAAGGCTGTACAGTCAAATAAGGATGTCCCAAATGCAATTCTAAAGTCTAATACATCCAGTGTGATTTCAACAGATTTGTCAAATAAACAATTGTCTTTTGTTGATTTTAAATAACATTCCAACCTCATTTAGCCTGATCTATTCAATTAAGGCATAATTCTACTATGAATTAATTAGCATCACTGTCAATAAAATACTTTTATTTTGAAGGCTAACTGCGAAGTCCACTATTGTGACTAATCCTTATTGTGGCTAGCTTCACATAGATGGGTCCGACCACCATTAATCAAATAAGAACGGTCTTATAAATTAGGGTTATTTTAGCTAACTGCAGCTCTACTGAAACAGGTGGTAGCCGGCTAACTGCAGTTGGTGTTAGCCGGCTAACTGCAGCTACTGAAACAGGTGTTAGCCGGCTAACTGCAGCTACTGAAACAGGTGTTAGCCGGCTAACGATAGCTACTGAAACAGATTGTCGGTTTGCTGTTTTTGGAGAAGAACATTGTTTGCATCCATATTTGTTATTTATTTATTTTATTTTATTTATTTTTTTTACTTCAGCTAGCTAGCTTTTTTTATGACCAGCACTGTAGGTGAGACAACTTTACCAGCATCATAGCATACGTATCGATGAATCGCTGTGATATATGAAAGACGTGTGATAGTGTAATCAATGTGTAATAACTACATAAAATAATGAATACTTAAAAAATATTTTATGTGGACGTGCAGTCATATTCAGGTCCTGATTGGTCAACAAGTTTATTTGACACTAAGACCCAAATGGCGTTCCATAGAAGTCCTGGTTGAGAATGAAACGACTGAACAACGAAACAGCACAGCAAGTAAGTGAAAGAAATAGGTTGTGATGATGTTTTTCTGGTAATGGGGACATATGTAAAATGCCAACAAAATAACTTTTTGGTCAGTGTGGTGTGTGTGTGTAACCTTTATTTAACTAGGCAAGTCAGTTAAGAACAAATTCTTATTTACAATGACAGCCTACCCCGGCCAAATCCAGAAAACACTGTGCCAATTGTGCGCCGCCCTATGGGACTCCCAATCACAGTCGGATGTGATACAGCCTGGATTCGAACCAGGGACTGTAGTGACAACCTCATTCACTGAGGTGCAGTGCCTTAGATCGCGACCATGTGTGTGTTTTAACTATTTAACTGTACAAGAATTCTTTAAAAAAGCCGCTAACATTTTAAATATCGGTTATCAGTATCGTTTTTTTTATAGCAAGGAAAATATATCGGCTATCGGTACTGGCCAAACATGTCATGTTGCGTCACTCATCAAAAGCCTTTTCAAAGTCAGCTATGAAGAGCAGAGCTGGTTTCTCAGGTTAGACAGCAGATCAGGTTAGCTACTGAAGACAGAGCTGGTTTCTCAGGTTTTATTTTTTTCAGGTTAGTCAGCTATAGCAGAGCTGGTTTTCAGGTTAGTCAGCTATGAAGAGCAGAGCTGGTTTCTCAGGTTAGTCAGCTATGAAGAGCAGAGCTGGTTTCTCAGGTTTGAAGAGCAGAGCTGGTTTTTTAGTCAGCTATGAAGAGCAGAGCTGGTTTAGGTTAGAGCTATGAAGAGCAGAGCTGGTTTCTCAGGTTAGTCAGTGAAGAGCAGAGCTGGTTTCTCAGGTTAGTCAGCATGAAGAGCAGAGCTGGAATCGAGGTTAGAAGCAGAGCTGGTTTTAGGTTAGACAGCAGAGCTGGTTTCTCAGGTTAGACAGTGAAGAGCAGAGCTGGTTTCCAGGTTAGACAGTCAGCAGAGCTACAGGTAAGACAGCAGAGCTGGTTTCTCAGGTTAGACAAGAGCTGGTTTTCAGGTTGACAGCAGAGCTGGTTTCATAGGTTAGACAGCAGAGCTGGTTTCTCAGGTTAGACAGCAGAGCTGGTTTCTCAGGTTAGACAGCAGAGCTGGTTTCTCAGGTTAGACAGCAGAGCTGGTTTCAGGTTGAGCTGGTTTGACAGCATAGCTGGTTTCTCAGGTAATAGACAGCATAGCTGGTTTCTCAGGTTAGACAGCATAGCTGGTTTCTCAGGTTAGACAGTAGCTGGTTTCTCAGGTTAGACAGCAGAGCTGGTTTCTCAGGTTAGACAGCAGAGCTGGTTTCCCAGGTTAGACAGCAGAGCTTCTTCCCAGGTTAGACAGCAGAGCTGGCTTCCCAGGTTAGACAGCAAATCCCAGGTTAACAGCAGCTGTCCCAGGTTAGACAGCAGAGCTGGCTTCCCAGGTTAGACAGCAGAGCTGGGCAGAGCTGGCTTCCCAGGTTAGACACAGAGCTGGCTTCCCAGGTTAGACAGCAGAGCTGGCTTCCCAGGTTAGACAGCAGAGCTGGCTTCCCAGGTTAGACCAGCAGAGCTGGCTTCCCAGGTTAGACAGCAAGCTGGCTTCCCAGGTTCACTGGCTTCCCAGGTTAGACAGCAGAGCTGGCTTCCCAGGACTCAGCAGAGCTGGTTTCTCAGGTTAGTCAGATATGAAGAGCAGAGCTGGTTTCTCAGGTTAGTCAGCTATGAAGAGCAGAGCTGGTTTCTCAGGTTTCAGCTGAAGAGCAGAGCTGGCCAGGTTAGTCAGATATGAAGAGCAGAGCTGGTTTCTCAGGTTAGTCAGCTATGAAGAGCAGAGCTGGTTTCTTTAGACAGCTATGAAGAGCAGAGCTGGTTTCCCTAGACAGCAGAGCTGGTTTCGGTCAGCAGAGCTGGTTTCTCAACATGTCAGAGCTGGTTTTTGAGTCAGCAGAGCTGGTTTCTCAGGTTAGTCAGCAGAGCTGGTTTCTCAGGTTAGACAGCTATGAAGAGCAGAGCTGGTTTCCCAGGTTAGTCAGCTATGAAGATCAGAGCTGGTTTCCCAGGTTAGTCAGCAGAGCTGGTTTCTCAGGTTAGTCAGCAGAGCTGGTTTCTCAGGTTAGTCAGCAGAGCTGGTTTCTCAGGTTAGTCAGCAGAGCTGGTTTCTCAGGTTAGTCAGCAGAGCTGGTTTCTCAGGTTAGTCAGCAGAGCTGGTTTCTCAGGTTAGTCAGCAGAGCTGGTTTCTCAGGTTAGTCAGCAGAGCTGGTTTCTCAGGTTAGTCAGCAGAGCTGGTTTCTCAGGTTAGTCAGTTATGAAGATCAGAGCTGGTTTCTCAGGTTAGTCAGTTATGAAGATCAGAGCTGGTTTCTCAGGTTAGTCAGTTATGAAGATCAGAGCTGGTTTCTCAGGTTAGTCAGCAGAGCTGGTTTCTCAGGTTAGTCAGCAGAGCTGGTTTCTCAGGTTAGACAGCTATGAAGAGCAGAGCTGGTTTCCCAGGTTAGACAGCAGAGCTGGTTTCTCAGGTTAGTCAGCAGAGCTGGTTTCTCAGGTTAGTCAGCAGAGCTGGTTTCTCAGGTTAGTCAGCAGAGCTGGTTTCTCAGGTT
Source organism: Oncorhynchus keta (assembly GCF_023373465.1). NCBI lineage: Eukaryota > Metazoa > Chordata > Actinopteri > Salmoniformes > Salmonidae > Oncorhynchus > Oncorhynchus keta. The sequence continues at coordinate 714,038 of NC_068424.1, read as the reverse complement.
AGTCAGATATGAAGATCACTGCTGGTTTCTCAGGTTAGTCAGTTATGAAGATCAGAGCTGGTTTCTCAGGTTAGACAGCAGAGCTGGTTTTATGAAGCAGAGCTGGTTTCTCAGGTTAGTCAGCATAGCTGGTTTCTCAGGTTAGACAGCATAGCTGGTTTCTCAGGTTAGACAGCATAGCTGGCTTCCCAAGAGCAGAGCTGGTTTCCCAGGTTAGCTTCCCAGTTAGCTGAAGAGCAGAGCTGGTTTCCCAGGTTAGACAGCTAGCTGAAGACAGCAGAGCTGGTTTCCCAGGTTAGACAGCAGAGCTGAAGAGCAGAGCTGGTTTCCCAGGTTAGACAGCAGCTATCCCAGGAGACAGCAGAGCTGGTTTCTCAGGTTAGTCAGCTATGAAGAGCAGAGCTGGTTTCTCAGGTTAGTCAGCTATGAAGAGCAGAGCTGGTTTCTCAGGTTAGACAGCTATGAAGAGCAGAGCTGGTTTCTCAGGTTAGACAGCTATGAAGAGCAGAGCTGGTTTCTCAGGTTAGTCAGCTATGAAGAGCAGAGCTGGTTTCTCAGGTTAGACAGCTATGAAGAGCAGAGCTGGTTTCTCAGGTTAGTCAGATATGAAGAGCAGAGCTGGTTTCCCAGGTTAGTCAGAGCTGGTTTCTCATAGACAGCAGAGCTGGTTTCTCAGGTTTCAGTTACAACAGAGCTGGTTTCTCAGGTTAGACAACAGATATAGACAGCAGAAGGTTAGTCAGCAGAGCTGGTTTCTCAGGTTAGTCAGCTATGAAGAGCAGAGCTGGTTTCTCAGGTTAGTCAGATAAGCTGGTTTCTATGCTATTTAGCAGAGCTGGTTTCCAGGACTTACAGAGCTGGTTGCATACATTCTACATAGCTGGTTTCCCAGGATCAGAACCCACTACCCTGGCGTTACAAGCGCCATGCTCTACCAACTGAGCTACAGAGCAGATGATAATGACTTTGTTGAGACCTTATTCAGACAGTAATGACATTATATTCAGACAGTAATGACATTATATGGGGAGATAGGCAAATCGGGGGAAACAGTGGGAAGGTCGGAAGCAGGGATTGATCCCGGTTCTCAGGTGGAAAGTTCTCTGAGACACGTGCTGTGAAATGTTACCACTACACCAAGGCGCTGCACAGGAAAAGTTTATATTCATGGTTGATGGTTGTGAGGAACCAAATCATAGATTGCTTGACAAGGTAAGGTCACAAACTTTTAGCATTTTGGGTGACCTCTTTAAAACATGACTGGAAGAAATTCCTGCAGGCTCTAATGAAGATCATTATTCAGGTCATTTATGTCTATTAGTTTAAGGTATCTGCCACCAATTTACTTTACAGATTAAAAAATGATATATTTGTGAGTTGTGAGTCCCCCTACCATCTCCACAATACTAAAATGTCAAAATGTCCACCTCTGGATCCCCAATGTTTGACCAAATTATTTTCATAGTTAAAAAAAAATAAAAATCAGGCCACCTTACCAAAACATACAGGTCCACCTGCCCCCTTTTCTTTGTCAAAGCCTAATGACAAACCACCAAACAAGGGGACTAATACATGTGTGAATTAAATTAACATTATGCTGTCAAAATGCTGCATTCTGCAATAGGAACGAGTGTTTACAGCAACCTAATTTTGTAGACAATATTGTCTAGTCTTTACAGTTACAGTATAAACTCAGCGGAGAACGTTCCCTCTCCATTCAGCTCCACTCTAATCTTGAGGGGCGTTTCTTTAAAACGCGCATCAAATCTCCTTGGCCCTTTCCATAACTAGACCAATCATATGCTTCAATGTGCCGCGGTTCACAGTGCTGTGGCATGACTGGACAATGGGCGGATTCGATTATGCTGAACCGTGGGGGCGCCGGGCATAGGCCCGTCACTTGAAAAGGGCGAAAGCGGAGGAGACGAGCCCTTCTCAAATAGAACACTGATGTGTGCCGTTTGGTCATGTTGTCAACAAGGTAGCATGGTGCATCGTCCAGACACATACATCATCTGTTTTCGATCAAATAAAAATGGTTTGAATTTTCTGATAAAGCATTTTTTTTTTCAAAAGCAATTCCTTTTTGCATGGAGAGAACACCAAATGCTACTAATTACTACACGTGATGAATTACAAAACTTTTGTTTTGAGCAGACTTCGCCGTGGGCTTTGAACGGGGAACTTAACTCACGACCCGGAAGGCAGCCCACTTCCAAATCGAATGCAATCAACTTTCAACCGAAACAAAACCCGCATATACAGGGGCCTGGGCGAAATCAATCAAGCCCCCTCAAATGACAGCGGTTTCGGCTAGTGATGTTCAATTGCATGCGCAGATGCTCCGATTTGTCTTGCGGTGGCAAGGACAATAGTTGCTTTGCATTGGCACCCTGCATATTCACTATGAGCATGTAATACATTATGTTCTAGTCCAGGAGTTCCCTCTGACAAGACAAACATGCTACATAACCCATGTATGGCAGTGATGGGCAGTCATGTTAATTAACAGACTGCATCTCAATCTACATTACATTCTGTCAGTTGTTTTGATAAAGAGGTACTATTTTAATGAGGACTTCTGCATAATTTATTTTTAAAACATGTCTTTGATCCAACCCGTTCTGTCAAAAAGATAAGTTTGATAACATGGTTGGCCAGAGTTTAAACAGCTAAAACACAGGTAACGTGCCAGACTGTAAGGCTAACACAGCTTGGTTGGGTTAACTAGCTATGTCATTAGGAAAATATGGCAAGGTCCAGATGACAATCAATGGTTTTCCACAGTCGTCAGTGAAAGATCAGTCAGCTAGGGGTGCTAAAGATCAGTCAGCTAGCTCTTTGATAGGGGCACTAAAGATCAGTCAGCTAGCTCTTTGATAGGGGCACTAAAGATCAGTCAGCTAGGGGCGCTAAAGATCAGTCAGCTAGCTCTTTGATAGGGGTGCTAAAGATCAGTCAGCTAGCTCTTTGATAGGGGTGCTAAAGATCAGTCAGCTAGCTCTTTGATAGGGGTGCTAAAGATCAGTCAGCTAGCTCTTTGATAGGGGTGCTAAAGATCAGTCAGCTAGCTCTTTGATAGGGGCACTAAAGATCAGTCAGTCATTAGGAAAATATGGCAAGGTCCAGATGACAATCAATGGTTTTCCACAGTCGTGAGTGAATGATCAGTCAGCTAGGGGTGGTAAAGATCAGTCAGCTAGCTCTTTGATAGGGCACTAAAGATCAGTCAGCTCTTTGATAGGTCTTCAGTCAGCTAGGGGTGCTAAAGATCAGTCAGCTAGCTCTTTGATAGGGGTGCTAAAGATCAGTCGGCTAGCTCTTTGATAGGGGTGCTAAAGATCAGTCAGCTAGCTCTTTGATAGGGGTGCTAAAGATCAGTCAGCTCTTTGAAGGGGTGCTAAAGATCAGTCGGCTAGCTCTTTGATAGGGGTGCTAAAGATCAGTCAGCTAGCTCTTTGATAGGGGTGCTAAAGATCAGTCGGCTAGCTCTTTGATAGGGGTGCTAAAGATCAGTCGGCTAGCTCTTTGATAGGGGTGCTAAAGATCAGTCGGCTAGCTCTTTGATAGGGGTGCTAAAGATCAGTCGGCTAGCTCTTTGATAGGGGTGCTAAAGATCAGTCGGCTAGCTCTTTGATAGGGGTGCTAAAGATCAGTCAGCTAGCTCTTTGATAGGGGTGCTAAAGATCAGTCGGCTAGCTCTTTGATAGGGGTGCTAAAGATCAGTCAGCTAGCTCTTTGATAGGGGTGCTAAAGATCAGTCAGCTAGCTCTTTGATAGGGGTGCTAAAGATCAGTCAGCTAGCTCTTTGATAGGGGTGCTAAAGATCAGTCGGCTAGCTCTTTGATAGGGGTGCTAAAGATCAGTCAGCTAGGGTGCTAAAGATCAGTCAGCTAGGGTGCTAAAGATCAGTCAGCTAGCTCTTTGATAGGGGTGCTAAAGATCAGTCGGCTAGCTCTTTGATAGGGGTGCTAAAGATCAGTCAGCTAGCTCTTTGATAGGGGTGCTAAAGATCAGTCGGCTAGCTCTTTGATAGGGGTGCTAAAGATCAGTCGGCTAGCTCTTTGATAGGGGTGCTAAAGATCAGTCGGCTAGCTCTTTGATAGGGGTGCTAAAGATCAGTCAGCTAGCTCTTTGATAGGGGTGCTAAAGATCAGTCGGCTAGCTCTTTGATAGGGGTGCTAAAGATCAGTCAGCTAGGGGCGCTAAAGATCAGTCGGCTAGCTCTTTGATAGGGGTGCTAAAGATCAGTCGGCTAGCTCTTTGATAGGGGTGCTAAAGATCAGTCAGCTAGCTCTTTGATAGGGGTGCTAAAGATCAGTCGGCTAGCTCTTTGATAGGGGTGCTAAAGATCAGTCAGCTAGCTCTTTGATAGGGGTGCTAAAGATCAGTCGGCTAGCTCTTTGATAGGGGTGCTAAAGATCAGTCAGCTAGCTCTTTGATAGGGGTGCTAAAGATCAGTCAGCTAGCTCTTTGATAGGGGTGCTAAAGATCAGTCAGCTAGCTCTTTGAAAGGGGAACCCGTGAACCGTTACTGAGTGGCAAATGGCTATGGAAATCTTACAACAACAAAAAAGGTAGCCTGGCTAGTTAGCCAACTAGTTATGCAGTAAATTGGCTGGTTAACTAAGTTAACTAATAAGCATTCCAAGTTTAAAATGCCTTGACAAAATATAAGACAACAGCCCCAATTATGACCGGGTTTCTGACCAATAATAATAATAATAATAATTTAGATGTCTTCTAATTGAAGGGTATCGCAGAAAACTGAATCCGTGAGACAGAACAATCAAAGCCAGCCAAGTTAGTTGTCACTCTGGCTAGCCTGCTAACCAACCAGGTGGCTAACACTAACATAGAGTCATCTAACGTTAGCCAGTGAGTTGCCTTGTGAAGTAAGCGTTGATGTGAAACTCGTCAATATACTATTTATCAAACATTTAGCTACAACGTTAAAAAAAAAATAGGACTGTATTTTATTGTCATGCCGTGCCCCCCCCCAACCCCTATTCCAGATTTTAGGTCAGAGAAGTGTAGCCAACCTAGCTAGCTAGTGTTAGCCGAAAAACAGGCTAGTTGGCGAAGCTAATTAAAACGCATAATGAACATCACAGACCCCGCTGGTCTTCTTACCTGTGAATTTAGCTGATAGGCCGTACCTGTCCGTTTTTGCTTGATGAAACCACCATATTATACTGAAAAGGGGGGATTTGAAACGCAGGTGTAGATGGATGGTGACTAGATAGGACCAAAACCTAGCTAGCTAGCTGGCTGTTTATCATATGCCTTTTTTTGGAAAGAGCTAGCGAGCCTCCTGGTTTCCAGCACGACGCCAACTCTTTGGAGATGTTCACGATGCACCACTCCTATTGGTTGTCACAGGGGAAACATCGTATTCTTATTGGACGATGTCAGTGTCAATCAAACCGGTGCCGCGGCAACAATCCCATTGATATGAAATGTTTATTTTTCAGACACATTTTCTATTTCCATATGTGCTCTCATGTAGAAAGTGGTATGAAGTACAATTAAGTAAATACATTTTAAGTATCTGTATTTACTATTTATTTATGTTTTACTGCACTACATTCCTAAAGAAAATAATGTACTGTAACTTATAATGTTATAATAATGTACTGCATGCTTTTAGCGCACTGGAGATCGGGCTAGAAAGTCAAGGGTTCGAGGCCTGCTCCCTGCCTGTTTCATTACAGTACTTTTTACTCCATACATTTCCCTGACACTCAAAAGTACTCATTACATGTTTAATGCTTATCGGGACAGAAAAATTGTCTAATTCATGCACTTATTAAGAGAACATCCCCGGTCATCCCTACTACCTCTGATCTGGCGGACTTGCCAAACACAAATGCTTAGTTTGTCTGTGTTGGAGTGTGCCCCTGACTATCCATAAATAAAATAAATCGTGCCATCTGGTTTGCTTAATATAAGAATTGAAATGATTTATAATTCTATTTTGATACATAAGTGTATACTCGTCAGACATCATGATACCTCATCAGAAGTGTCCACTTAATTTGAGGGGATAGGGTGTGTCTTTTTAAGGGTTTGGAATGTGGACTTAGTCTCGTCTCGGCGAGAGGTCTGTGCTGTGTGCACTGGCGGACTTACCTTCATTCAGGCAGATGAGAAAATGACCTCAGACCTCACATCAGGGGGCCTCATGACCTGCATATAACTAATGATATATATATATATATAAACATAAATTATTTCTCAGACCAGCAAGCATCTCTAAAATCTGTCTTAAGAAAACATCTGTATCCTACAAACGATTTGGCCGACAAAAATGAATATAACCCCTATGGATGGTGGATTCTCACCAACACGATTGTGTTCTCCGTTTTGCTAAACGAGACTCATCTGAAGGAAACCTGGCAACGGGATGAAAATCAATATAAGTGTAAAAAAGCTGTACTGGTAATTACACCTCAAAACAAACAGAGCCTCCAGAAAGTATTCAAACCCCTTGACTATTTCCGTATTATGTTGTGTTAGATATTTTTGGTCGCTGGCCTAGACACACTATCCCATCATGTCAATGTGGAATTATGTTTTTTGACATTTTTACAAAACGTATTAAAAATGAAAAGCTTTAATGTCTTGAATGAGTAGGTATTCAACCCCTTTGTTATGGCAAGCCTAAATATGTTCAGGAGTAAAGAATTGCTTAAATTAACAAGTCACATACAGTGCCTTGCGAAAGTATTCGGCCCCCTTGAACTTTGCGACCTTTTGCCACATTTCAGGCTTCAATAATTTTGCACGCCCAATTTTTCAGTTTTTGATTTGTTAAAAAAGTTTGAAATATCCAATAAATGTCGTTCCACTTCATGATTGTGTCCCACTTGTTGTCGATTCTTCACAAAAAAATACAGGTTTATATCTTTATGTTTTGAAGCCTGAAATGTGGCAAAAGGTCGCAAAGTTCAAGGGGGCCGAATACTTTCGCAAGGAACTGTATGTTCAGGAGTAAAGAATTGCTTAGATGAACAAGTCACATATGTTCAGGAGTACACTTTTCTGCATGGACTCACTGTGTGTGCAATTTTATTTCACCTTTATATAACCAGGTAGGCCAGTTGAGAACAAGTTCTCATTTGCAACTGTGACCTGGCCAAGATAAAGCGTAGCAATTCGACACAACACAGAGTTACACATGGAGTAAACAAAACATACAGTCAATAATACAGTAGAACAAAATAAAATAATGGTGTTTTCAAATTGTTTTAATGACTACCTCATCTCTGTACCCCTCACATACAATTATCTGTAAGGTCATTCAGTCGAGCAGTGAATTTCAAACACAGATTCAACAAAGACCAGGGAGGTTTTCCAATGCCTCGCAAAGAAGGGCACCTATTGGTAGATGGGTAAAAAAAAAATCAATTGAAGTTATTATTTCAACTTTGTATGGTATATGAATACAACCAGTCACTACAGCGAGACAGGCGTCCTTCCTAATTCTGAAAAAGTAGACCGCTCAGGGATTTCACCATGGTAACCTTTAAAACATTTACAGAGTTGAATGGCTGTGATAGGAGAAATGTGAGGATGAATTGACAACATTGTAGTTACTCCATAATGCTAACCTAATTGACAGTGAAAAGAAGAAGAAGCTTGTACAAGAAGAAATACAAATATTCCAAAACATGCTTCCTGTTTGCAACAAGTCACTTAAGGAATGCTACAAAATATGTGGCAAAGCAATTCACTTTTTCTCCTGAATACAAAGTGTTGTTTGGGGCAAATCCAGTAGAGCACATTACTGAGTACCACTCTCTATTTTCAAGCATAGTGGTGGCTGTATCATGTTATGGGTATGCTTGTAATTGTTAAGGACTGTGGAGTTTTTCAGGATAAAAAATAACATTTATGTATGAATCTGTTAATCAATGTGTTTCTATGGGCTAGTAGCAGTAAGGACTCATTCATTCATTCTGTCACTTCCATGGTAAGGAGGAGACAAAGGCGTAGCGTGGAAAGCGTACATTCTTAATTTATTAAATGAATGAACACTGAAACAAACTAACAAAATAACCGAATGAAACATGACGCTATACACATGCGTGCTAACAGCCAACTACACAGACAAGAACCCACCAAATAACCAAGGGAAAATGGCTACCTAAATATCCATCTAAATATGGTCCCCGATCAGAGACAACATTAAACAGCTGCCTCTGATTGAGAACCAATTCAGGCCACCATAGACATACATATACCTAGACTTACATAAAACCCTAGACAATACAAAACAAGCATACCCACCCTCGTCACACCCTGACCTGACCAAAATAATAAAGAAAACAGAGATAACTCAGGGCATGACACATTCATCAAACTTTTTTGGGATGAAATAATAATAATACCTACAGAGGTCCTACAAATCAAACAGTTAAATGATCCTTGTTGTTATCCTTAGTTTCCATTTTTAAACAATTCCATGTGTAAACTTAATAGTCTCCCGTTGCCATACCTCTAATATCACGTCGCTGTCACGCCTCTCTTGGAGGCGGGGCTCCCAGCAACACGATTTGGATATTACATTTCCCCCACACTCGTTGGTGCTGCTTAAATAAATACAAATGAACTAGGCAACTCGTTGGTGCTGCTTAAATAAATACAAATGAACTAGGCAACTCGTTGGTGCTGCTTAAATAAATACAAATTAGCTAGGCAACTCGTTGGTGCTGCTTAAATAAATACAAATGAACTAGGCAACTCGTTGGTGCTGCTTAAATAAATACAAATGAACTAGGCAACTCGTTGGTGCTGCTTAAATAAATACAAATGAACTAGGCAACTCGTTGGTGCTGCTTAAATAAATACAAATGAACTAGGCAAGTCAGTTAAGAACACATTCTTATTTACAATGACGGCCTACCAAAATGCCTCCTGCGGGGCCTGGGATTTAAAATAAAATATATAGATATAGGACAAAAAAACACAACACTACATAAAGAGGGACCTTAAGACAACGACATAGCAAGGCAGCAACACATGACGAACACAGCATGGTAGCAGCACAACATAACAACAACATGGTAGCAGCACAACATGGTAGCAGCACAACATAGCAACAACATGGTAGCAGCACAACATGGTAGCAGCACAACATAACAACAACATGGTAGCAGCACAACATGGTAGCAGCACAACATAACAACAACATGGTAGCAGCACAACATGGTAGCAGCACAACATAACAACAACATGGTAGCAGCACAACATAACAACAACATGGTAGCAGCACAACATAACAACAACATGGTAGCAGCACAACATAACAACAACATGGTAGCAGCACAACATAACAACAACATGGTAGCAGCACAACATAACAACAACATGGTAGCAGCACAACATAACAACAACATGGTAGCAGCACAACATGGTAGCAGCACAAAACATGGAACAAACATTATTGGGCACAGACAACAACACAAAGGTCAAGAAGGTAGAGACGACAATACATCACACAAAGCAGCCATAACTGTCAGCAAGAGTGTCCATGATTGAGTCTTTGAATATAGATATAAAACTGTCCAGGGTGAGTGTTTGTTGCAGCTCGTTCCAGTCGCAGGCTGCAGTGAACTGAAAAGAGGAGGGACCCAGGGATGTGTGTGCTTTGGGGACCTTTAACAGAATGTGACTGGCAGAACGGGTGTTGTATGTGGAGGATGAGGGCTGCAGTAGATATCTCAGATAGGGGGAGTGAACAGGTGTTGTATGTGGAGGATGAGGGCTGCAGTAGATATCTCAGATAGGGGGAGTGAACAGGTGTTGTATATGGAGGATGAGGGCTGCAGTAGATATCTCAGATAGGGGGAGTGAACAGGTGTTGTATGTGGAGGATGAGGGCTGCAGTAGATATCTCAGATAGGGGGAGTGAACAGGTGTTGTATGTGGAGGATGAGGGCTGCAGTAGATATCTCAGATAGGGGGAGTGAACAGGTGTTGTATGTGGAGGATGAGGGCTGCAGTAGATATCTCAGATAGGGGAGTGAACAGGTGTTGTATGTGGAGGATGAGGGCTGCAGTAGATATCTCAGATAGGGGGAGTGAACAGGTGTTGTATGTGGAGGATGAGGGCTGCAGTAGATATCTCAGATAGGGGGAGTGAACAGGTGTTGTATGTGGAGGATGAGGGCTGCAGTAGATATCTCAGATAGGGGGAGTGAACAGGTGTTGTATGTGGAGGATGAGGGCTGCAGTAGATATCTCAGATAGGGGAGTGAACAGGTGTTGTATGTGGAGGATGAGGGCTGCAGTAGATATCTCAGATAGGGGGAGTGAGGCCTAAGAGGGTTTTATAAAGAAGCATCAAGCAGTGGGTCTTGTGACAGATATACAGAGATGACCACTCTATACTCCTCTGCAGTGATGTGTCCTATAAGGAGCATTGGTGGCAAATCTGATGGCCGAATGGTAATAAATAAATAAATACTGGAGGGGAAGAGGTAGTTGTTTGGCCGATTTATAGATGGGCTTTGTACAGGTGCAGTGATCTGTGAGCTGCTCTGACAGCTGGTGCTTAAAGCTAGTGAGGGAGGTAAGTGTTTCCAGTTGCAGAGATTTTTATAGTTTGTTCCAGTCATTGGCAGCAGAGGACTGGAATGAGATGTGGCCAAAGGATGAATTGGCTTTGGGGGTGACCAGTGAGATATACCTGCAGGAACGCGTACTACGGGTGGGTGCAGCTATGGTGACCAGCGAGCAGAGATAAGGCGGGACTTTACCTAGCAGGGTCTTGTAGATGACCAGGAGCCAGTAGGTTTGGCGACGAGTATGAAGCGAGGGCCATGAGGTGACTACCTCAAGATCTAAACCTACATGTTTTGTTTGTCACTGATTTTAGACCGGGAAGGACGTATCTTGGAGAGAATTGTTCCAATGTTTGCATCATTGCGGAAAATGAAGAAGAAAAAACCTGGAGGAAAAATGTAATTGTGTTGTCAGTGTGCTCAATATCCAAAATCAACGTCTACATTTTGATGGGGTTTTAAATCAGTGGTTTCCCGGCCATCCTCACCACAGACTGTAAATAATAATTCTCATGCTCTGTTGCACCTGCGACACTAATCTAGTGAGCACTAATGGAGCTCAGCCAAGGCATTTGATTGGTTTGACATGTAGCGAGGTGATTTACAGAGTCACCTCCCCATTTAGCGGTTTTCTGTCATGAACCTCCCCAGGCTTATCCTTAGGAGGGAAGCCTGGTTCTCCACAAGGCTAGCTTGGTAGAAACCCAGTGCCCTTAGACCGTAGGGGGATACAATATCCATTTCTTTAGTAAAAAAAAAAGACAGGCGCTGCTGATTCTACTGTCATCATCATCATCATCGTTGAGGCAGAGGACATGTACGTGTAGCCTGATGCTGACGTGTCATTACTCTTTTTGGCCAGACGTCATCAGATACATGGGCTATATATAGTAACACAGAGGGGCGCTGTTTCGCTCAGATGCTTTCTCTGGAGACATCGTTTCAGCCACCTCGAATTGTAGGAAAGTTGGCGGGTGCACGGTTCACTGTTCGAATGCTGGAATTATTCTGGATGAATGTGTGAAGGTAAGCTACTTTTTGAAGTGATTTGTTTGACAATCAGATGAAAACATCATGACTGGCTGTGTTCGTAGCACATTAATAACAAGGTAAAAACATTTCTATAATATAATTATATCTTTACTATAAAACCCTCAGACTGGCTTCTGCCTAGGGGCTTCCAAATCACTATGTCCGCCTTTGGGTACAGTATGTCCATCTGTTTTAGCAGGAAACAGATTGCATCCTGCAGTGTGCTGCCACCCCCTCCTATTGACTGGGCCAATCTCTAATATTCTCTCAGGCAGAGAACCCAGCCAATTCTCTTCTAAGTAGAAACAGTGTTTCCTGCTTACACATTCTTTAGCATAGCCTATAGGGCCCAGTGGCTAACTTACTAAGCCATGTATCAGTACTTAATAGTGGGTGTTTACTTGGGAGAAGTAGGTTAAGGTTAGGAGAAGTAGTTTAAGGTTAGGAGAAGTAGGTTAAGGTTAGGAGAAGTAGGTTAAGGTTAGGAGAAGTAGGTTAAGGTTAGGAGAAGTAGGTTAAGGTTAGGAGAAGTAGGTTAAGGTTAGGAGAAATATTTTAAGGTTAGGAGAAGTAGGTTAAGGTTAGGAGAAGTAGGTTAAGGTTAGGAGTAGGTTAAGGTTAGAGAAGTAGGTTAAGGTTGGGAGAAGTAGTTTAAGGTTAGGAGAAGTAGTTTAAGGTTAGGAGAAGTAGGTTAAGGTTAGGAGAAGTAGGTTAAGGTTAGGAGAAGTAGGTTAAGGTTAGGAGAAGTAGGTTAAGGTTAGGAGAAGTAGTTTAAGGTTAGGAGAAGTAGGTTAAGGGTAGGAGAAGTAGTTTAATGTTAGGAGAAGTAGGTTAAGGTTAGGAGAAGTAGGTTAAGGTTAGGAGAAGTAGTTTAAGGTTAGGAGAAGTAGGTTAAGGTTAGGAGAAGTAGGTTAAGGTTAGGAGAAGTAGGTTAAGGTCAGGAGAAGTAGTTTAATGTTAGGAGAAGTAGGTTAAGGTTAGGAGAAGTAGGTTAAGGTTAGGGGGAAGTAGGTTAAGGTTAGGGGAAGTAGGTTAAGGTTAGGAGAAGTAGTTTAAGGTTAGGAGAAGTAGGTTAAGGTTAGGAGAAGTAGGTTAAGGTTAGGAGAAGTAGGTTAAGGTTAGGAGAAGTAGGTTAAGGTTAGGAGAAGTAGTTTAAGGTTAGGAGAAGTAGGTTAAGGTTAGCTAAACTTCTGACTGACTCAATTTCAGCATGAAAGGTAATACATTTTTACATCTGTTCAACCCAGGCTGTATACCATCTAGCCACACCCCAAACACTTCATCAAAACCTTAGGGTTACAAAATGGTTTCTATCACACAACCAGGGGCGGACTTAGTTATTTGGAGGACCCAGGCAGAGACCAGTCTGAGCCCCAACATACATGAGGTGGATCAGCTTTAATATACTGAATTTGGCTTTACTGCTATTATCCCATAGAAACATACATGAGGTGGATCAGCTTTAATATACTGAATTTGGCTTTACTGCTATTATCCCATAGAAACACATTGAATAACAGATTCATACATGAGGTGGATCAGCTTTAATATACTGAATTTGGCCTTACTGCTATTATCCCATAGAAACACATTGAATAACAGATTCATACATGAGGTGGATCAGCTTTAATATACTGAATTTGGCCTTACTACTATTATCCCATAGAAACATACATGAGGTGGATCAGATTTAATATACTGAATTTGGCCTTACTACTATTATCCCATAGAAACATACATGAGGTGGATCAGCTTTAATATACTGAATTTGGCTTTACTGCTATTATCCCATAGAAACATACATGTATGTATGTATGTATGTATGTATGTATGTATGTATGTATGTATGTATGTATGTATGTATGTATGTATGTATGTATGTATGAGGTTGGGTGATTGTGAAGACCAGGTCATCTGATGCAGCACTCCATCACTCTCCTTCCTGGTCAAATAGCCCATACACAGCCTGGAGGTGTGTTTGGGTCATTGTCCTGTTAAAAACAAATGATAGTCCCATTAAGCCCAAACCAGATGGGATGGTGTATCGCTGCAGAATGATGTGGTAGCCATGCTGGTTAAGTGTGACTTGAATTCTAAATAAATCACACACAGTGTCACCAGCAAAGCACCCCCACACCACCACACCTCCTCCTCCATGCTTCACGGTGGGAACCACACACCATCACACCTCCTCCTCCATGCTTCACGGTGGGAACCACACATGCGGAGATCATCCATTCACCTACTCTGCGTCTCACAAAGACACGGTGGATGGAACCAAAATCGCAAATTTGGACTCCGGTCTAATGTCCATTGCTCGTGTTTCTTGGCCCAACAAGTCTCTTCTTCTTATTGGTGTCCTTTAGTAGTGGTTTCTTTGCAGCAATTTGACCACGAAGGCCTGATTCACACAGTCTCCTCTGAACAGTTGATGTTGAGAAGTGTCTGTTACTCTGAGTCTTCATTTCCTGTGGTGAGAGCCAGATTCATCATAGTGCTTGATGGTTTTTGCGACTGTACTTGAAGAAACACTCAAAGTTCTGGAGTGACTGACCTTCACGTCTTAAAGTAATGATGGATTGTAGTTTCTCTTTGCTTATTTGAGCAGTTCTTGCATAATATGGACTTGGTCTTTTACCAAATAGGGCTATCTTCTGTATACCATCTCTACCTTGTCACAACACAACTGATTGGCTCAAACTCATTAAATTCACTTTTAAATTCACTTTCAACAAGGCACACCTGTTAATTGAAACGCATTCCAGGTGACCACCTCATGAAGCTGGTTGAGAGAATGCCAATAGTGTGCAAAGCTGTCATCAAGCGAAAACATGGCTACTTTGAATACTTTTTTTTAGATTTGTTTAACACTTTTTTGGTTTCTACATGATTCCGTATGTGTTAAAGATTACCTTAAAAAACTTTTTAATCAGTTAATATATATTTGAGTTTATTATTTAATATTTTCATGTATTATTTGTTCTGTCTTTTTGCTACCAACCTTCTATGGATTGTTTTAAAAATAGCGATTTTATGGAGATTATTTAATTTTCAAATAACTGAAAGTGAGCGGTTGTAGTCTGAATAAAGGGAAAAAAGGTTGATTATGGGGTGAGACATTCTTACTAATCTGCTAGAGAGTTCAGATGTAAGTATGACTGAAGCATTTAGTAAGAGGTCTAATGCTTTAATATTTAATAATACATTTATTCATAATCATTATAGAAACAGGCCTGTTTAATATACCAAAGCAAATTTGAATATTTTTTGCTCATAATTTTAAAAATAAACATGTTGTTTTTATTACTTTAGTAATAAGGATGCGTGTTTTGGAATATCTTTATTTAGTTTCCTTATTTTCACTCAGTAGATTCGTATTGTGGAGTAACTACAATGTTGTTGATCCATCCTCAGTTTTCTCCTATTTTTTATTTATGTTTTATTTATTTTACCATTTATTATTTAACTAAGCAAGATAGTTAAGAACAAATTCTTATTTACAATGACGGCCTACCGGGGAACAGTATCGTCCTACCCCCGGCCTACCCTAGACGACGCTGGGCCAATTGTGCGCCGTCCTATGGGACTCCCAATCACGGCCGGATGTGATACAGCCTGGATTCAAACCAGGGACTGCAGAGACACCTCTTGCACTCAGATGCTGTGCCTTAGACCGATGCACCACTTGGGAGTCCCTAGCCATTAAACTAAATCCATGAGGTTTCCTTTCTCTCCGGCAACTGAGTGAGGAAGGGTGTCTGTATCTTTGTAGTGACTGGGTGTATTGATACACCATCCAAAGTGCAATTAATAACTTCACCATGCTCGGAGGGGATGGCTGCCCCGTTTTACGGGCTCCTAACCAATTGTGCTATTGTGTGTTTTTGCATTGTTTGTACATTATTTTATACATAATGTTGCTGCTTCTGTCTCTTATGACCAAAAACAGCTTCTGGACATCAGAACAGCGATTACTCACCTCGAACTGGACAAATATATAAAAAATATATATACTACTTTTGTCGAGACAAGGCCCAAATCCCCGTCATCAGCGTGAAGAAAAGACTGAGAAAATGGGGGAGGAGGGCAGGGTGCCTTGTAAGAATTTAAGAATGTAAACCCCCACTACCCTCCGTATTATTAGCCAATGGGCAATTATTGGAAAACAAACTGAATAATCTACGATTAAGACTATCCTACCAATGGGTCATTAAAAACTGTAATATCTTATGTTTCACTGAGATGTGGCTGAAAACAACACGATAATATAGGACAGAGATGTTCACCCGGACTATTGACCCAATGTTTTTACACTGCTGCTACTGGCTGTTTATTATCTATGCATAGTCACTGTACCCCTACCTACCTGTACAGATTACCTCGACTAACCTGTACCCCTACCTACCTGTACAGATTACCTCGACTAACCTGTACCCCTACCTACATGTACAAATTACCTCTAACCTGTACCCCTACCTACATGTACAGATTCCCTCGACTAACCTGTACCCCTACCTCCATGTACAAATTACCTCTAACCTGTACCCCTACCTACATGTACAAATTACCTCTAACCTGTACCCCTACCTACATGTACAAATTACCTCTAACCTGTACCCCCACCTACATGTACAAATTACCTCCACTAACCTGTACCCCTACCTCCATGTACAAATTACCTCTGACCTGTACCCCTACCTACATGTACAGATTACCTCCACTAACCTGCACATTGACTCGCTACCGGTACCCCCTGTATATAGCCTCATTACTAACCTGTACCCCCGCACATTGACTCTGTACCGGTACCCCCTGTATATAGCCTCCACATTGACTCTGTACCGGTACCCCCTGTATATAGCCTCCACATTGACTCTGTACCGGTACCCCCTGTATATAGCCTCATTACTAACCTGTACCCTCGCACATTGACTCAGTACCCCCTGTATATAGCCTCATTACTAACCTGTACCCCCGCACATTGACTCGGTACCCCCTGTATATAGCCTCATTACTAACCTGTACCCCCGCACATTGACTCGGTACCCCCTGTATAGAGCCTCATTACTAACCTGTACCCCCGCACATTGACTCAGTACCCCCTGTATATAGCCTCATTACTAACCTGTACCCCCGCACATTGACTCGGTACCCCCTGTATAGAGCCTCATTACTAACCTGTACCCCCGCACATTGACTCGGTACCCCCTGTATAGAGCCTCATTACTAACCTGTACCCCCGCACATTGACTCAGTACCCCCTGTATATAGCCTCATTACTAACCTGTACCCCCGCACATTGACTCGGTACCCCCTGTATAGAGCCTCATTACTAACCTGTACCCTCGCACATTGACTCGGTACCCCCTGTATATAGCCTCATTACTAACCGGTACCCCCGCACATTGACTCGGTACCCCCTGTATATAGCCTCATTACTAACCGGTACCCCCGCACATTGACTCAGTACCCCCTGTATATAGCCTCATTACTAACCGGTACCCCGCACATTGACTCGGTACCCCCTGTATAGAGCCTCATTACTAACCGGTACCCCCGCACATTGACTCAGTACCCCCCTGTATATAGCCTCATTACTAACCTGTACCCCGCACATTGACTCAGTACCCCCTGTATAGAGCCTCATTACTAACCTGTACCCCGCACATTGACTCGGTACCCCTGTATATAGCCTCATTACTAACCGGTACCCCGCACATTGACTCGGTACCCCTGTATAGAGCCTCATTACTAACCGGTACCCCGCACATTGACTCAGTACCCCTGTATATAGCCTCATTACTAACCTGTACCCCGCACATTGACTCGGTACCCCCTGTATATAGCCTCATTACTAACCGGTACCCCCGCACATTGACTCGGTACCCCCTGTATATAGCCTCATTACTAACCGGTACCCCCGCACATTGACTCGGTACCCCCTGTATAGAGCCTCATTACTAACCTGTACCCCCGCACATTGACTCGGTACCCCCTCGTTATTGTTGTGTCATTTTCTTGTTACTTTTTGATTTGATAAGATTTTTTAAAACTTTAGTTTATTTAATAAGTATTTTCTTAACTCTATTTGTTGAACTGCGTTGTTGGTTAGGGGGCTTGTAAAGTCAGCATTTCACGGTAACGTGTTTTCGGGACAAATACATTTTGATTTGCTATTTATAAGTTCACCATGCTCATTCACCATTGACCCACTCACTGTCACAGTCATACGCTGGACCTAGTTTTGTCCCATGGAATAAATGTTGTGGATCTTAATGTTTTTCCTCATAATCCTGGACTATCGGACCACCATTTTATTACGTTTGCAATTGCAACAAATAATCTGCTCAGACCCCAACCAAGGAACATCAAAAGTCGTGCTATAAATTCACAGACAACACAAAGATTCCTTGATGCCCTTCCAGACTCCCTCTGCCTACCCAAGGACGCCAGAGGACAAAAATCCGTTAACCACCTAACTGAGGATCTCAATTTAACCTTGCGCAATACCTAGATGCAGTTGCACCCCTAAAAACTAAAAAATGTCTCATAAGAAACTAGCTCCCTGGTACACAGAAAATACCCGAGCTCTGAAGCAAGCTTCCAGAAGATTGGAACGGAAATGGCGCCACACCAAACTGGAAGTCTTCCGACTAGCTTGGAAGGACGGTACCGTACAGTACCGAAGAGCCCTTACTGCTGCTCGATCGTCCTATTTTTCTAACTTAATTGAGGAAAATAAGAACAATCCGAAATTCCTTTTTTGATACTGTGGCAAAGCTAACTAAAAGCAGCATTCCCCAAGAGAGGATGACTTTCACTTTAGCAGTGATAAATTCATGAACTTCTTTGAGGAAAAGATTATGATTATTAGAAAGCAAATTACGGACTCCTCTTTAAACCTGCGTATTCCTCCAAACCTCAGTTGTCCTGAGTCTGCACAACTCTGCCAGGACCTAGGATCAAGAGAGACGCTCAAGTGTTTTAGTACTATATCTCTTGACACAATGATGAAAATAATCATGGCCTCTAAACCTTCAAGCTGTATACTGGACCCTATTCCAACTAAACTACTGAAAGAGCTGCTTCCTGTGCTTGGCCCTCCTATGTTGAACATAATAAACGGCTCTCTATCCACTGGATGTGTACCAAACTCACTAAAAGTGGCAGTAATAAAGCCTCTCTTGAAAAAGCCAAACCTTGACCCAGAAAATATAAAAAACTATCGGCCTATATCGAATCTTCCATTCCTCTCAAAGATTTTAGAGAAGGCTGTTGCGCAGCAACTCACTGCCTTCCTGAAGACAAACAATGTATACGAAATGCTTCAGTCTGGTTTTAGACCCCATCATAGCACTGAGACGGCACTTGTGAAGGTGGTAAATGACATTTTAATGGCATCGGACCGAGGCTCTGCATCTGTCCTCGTGCTCCTAGACCTTAGTGCTGCTTTTGATACCATCGATCACCACATTCTTTTGGAGAGATTGGAAACCCAAATTGGTCTACACGGACATGTTCTGGCCTGGTTTAGGTCTTATCTGTCGGAAAGATATCAGTTTGTCTCTGTGAATGGTTTGTCCTCTGACAAATCAACTGTACATTTCGGTGTTCCTCAAGGTTCTGTTTTAGGACCACTATTGTTTTCACTATATATTTTACCTCTTGGGGATGTTATTCGAAAACATAATGTAAACTTTCACTGCTATGCGGATGACACACAGCTGTACATTTCAATGAAACATGGTGAAGCCCCAAAATTGCCCTCGCTAGAAGCATGTGTTTCAGACATAAGGAAGTGGATGGCTGCAAACTTTCTACTATTAAACTCGGACAAAACAGAGATGCTTGTTCTAGGTCCCAAGAAACAAAGAGATCTTCTGTTGAATCTGACAATTAATCTTAATGGTTGTACAGTCGTCTCAAATAAAACTGTGAAGGACCTCGGCGTTACTCTGGACCCTGATCTCTCTTTTGAAGAACATATCAAGACCATTTCGAGGACAGCTTTTTTCCATCTACGTAACATTGCAAAATCAGAAACTTTCTGTCCAAAAATGATGCAGAAAAATTAATCCATGCTTTTGTCACTTCTAGGTTAGACTACTGCAATGCTCTATTTTCCGGCTACCCGGATAAAGCACTAAATAAACTTCAGTTAGTGCTAAATACGGCTGCTAGAATCCTGACTAGAACCAAAAAATTTGATCATATTACTCCAGTGCTAGCCTCTCTACACTGGCTTCCTGTCAAAGCAAGGGCTGATTTCAAGGTTTTACTGCTAACCTACAAAGCATTACATGGGCTTGCTCCTACCTACCTCTCTGATTTGGTCCTGCCGTACATACCTACACGTACGCTACGGTCACAAGACGCAGGCCTCCTAATTGTCCCTAGAATTTCTAAGCAAACAGCTGGAGGCAGGGCTTTCTCCTATAGAGCTCCATTTTTATGGAACGGTCTGCCTACCCATGTCAGAGACGCAAACTCGGTCTCAACCTTTAAGTCTTTACTGAAGACTCATCTCTTCAGTGGGTCATATGATTGAGTGTAGTCTGGCCCAGGAGTGGGAAGGTGAACGGAAAGGCTCTGGAGCAACGAACCGCCCTTGCTGTCTTTGCCTGGCCGGATCCCCTCTTTCCACTGGGATTCTCTGCCTCTAACCCTGTTACGGGGCTGAGTCACTGGCTTGCTGGGGCTCTCTCGTGCCGTCCCTGGGGGTGCGTCACCTGGGTGGGTTGATTCACTGTTGTGGTCATCCTGTCTGGGTTGACGCCCCCCTTGGGTTGTGCCGTGGCGGAGATCTTTGTGGGCTATACTCGGCCTTGTCTCAGGATGGTAAGTTGGTGGTTGAAGATATCCTCTAGTGGTGTGGGGGCTGTGCTTTGGCAAAGTGGGTGGGGTTATATCCTTCCTGTTTGGCCCTGTCCGGGGTGTCCTCGGATGGGGCCACAGTGTCTCCTGACCCCTCCTGTCTCAGCCTCCAGTATTTATGCTGCAGTAGTTTATGTGTCGGGGGGCTAGGGTCAGTTTGTTATATCTGGAGTACTTCTCCTGTCCTATTCGGTGTCCTGTGTGAATCTAAGTGTGCGTTCTCTAATTCTCTCCTTCTCTCTTTCTTTTCTCTCTCGGAGGACCTGAGCCCTATGACCATGCCCCAGGACTACCTGACATGATGACTCCTTGCTGTCCCCAGTCCACCTGGCCATGCTGCTGCTCCAGTTTCAACTGGCCTGGGCCCTAGGACCATGTCCCAGGACTACCTGACATGAGGACTCCTTGCTGTCCCCAGTCCACCTGGCCATGCTGCTGCTCCAGTTTCAACTGTTCTGCCTTATTATTATTCGACCGTGCTGGTCATTTATGAACATTTGAACATCTTGGTCATGTTCTGTTATAATCTCTACCCGGCACAGCCAGAAGAGGACTGGCCACCCCACATAGCCCGGTTCCTCTCTAGGTTTCTTCCTAGGTTTTGGCCTTTCTAGGAGTTTTTCCTAGCCACCGTGCTTTTACACCTGCATTGTTTGCTGTTTGGGGTTTTAGGCTGGGTTTCTGTACAGCACTTTGAGATATCAGCTGATGTACGAAGGGCTATATAAATAAATTTGATTTGATTTGATTTGATAAGGGTATTCAATCTCTGCTTTATGAAATGTTACCCATCTACCCTGATTTTGTTTGAAAACTGTGCTTGAATTTCACTGCTCGACTGAGATAACAGATAATTGTATGTGCGGAGATGTGGTATCATGTTGGTCAGTGACATTAAACAAAAATTAATTCATTTGAATAAATTCAGGCTGTAACACAACATAATGGTGAAGCGGTTTGAATACGTTCTGGAGGCTCTGTATGTTTTGAGGTGTCTGTCCTATATCAGAGCGATATTTATATTTATTTATTGTGTAAATACTTGATGCAATGACTTTGCCATTGAAATGCCGTAATCATTCCCATTCATTTTTCATCCCGGTACTTTACTTTAGTTTATTTAATAAGTATTTTCTTAACTCTATTTATTGAACTGATTTCATCCCGGTACCTTTCTGATGAGTCCCCTGACACTTCTGGGGGTCGTAGAGCAGAACGGAGAACACCAGCATGTTCATAAGAGGCTCATATATATATTTTAGGCCAAACCGCTGGGAAACTATAGACCTTATACAAGTTTTCGCAAGAAGACAGATTTTCTACATTCCTCCTTGTCTGACAAATCATTTGAATATATATAATTCTTTCTGCCCAACTCATGAGGACTCTCGATGTGAGGGCTGAGGTAATCTGCTTTATGGTAAACCATCTGCTAAACCACTGTCCACCAGCCCCCTTCTAACCTCTAATCTACAGTACTGACACGGTCCACTCCCCTACTAACCTCTAATCTACAGTACTGACACTGTCCACTCCCCTACTAATCTCTAATCTACAGTACTGACACTGTCCACTCCCCTACTAACCTCTAATCTACAACACTGACACTGTCCACTCCCCTACTAACCTCTAATCTACAGTACTGACACTGTCCACTCCCCTACTAACCTCTAATCTACAGTACTGACACTGTCCACTCCCCTACTAACCTCTAATCTACAGTACTGACACTGTCCACTCCCCTACTAACCTCTAATCTACAGTACTGACACTGTCCACTCCCCTTCTAACCTCTAATCTACAGTACTGACACTGTCCACTCCCCTACTAACCTCTAATCTACATCACTGACACTGTCCACTCCCCTACTAACCTCTAATCTACAGTACTGACACTGTCCACCAGCCCCGTACTAACCTCTAATCTACAGTACTGACACTGTCCACTCTCCTACTAACCTCTAATCTACAGTACTGACACTGTCCACTCCCCTACTAACCTCTAATCTACAGTACGGACACTGTCCACTCCCCTACTAACCTCTAATCTACAGTACTGACACTGTCCACTCCCCTTCTAACCTCTAATCTACAGTACTGACACTGTCCACTCCCCTACTAACCTCTAATCTACATCACTGACACTGTCCACTCCCCTACTAACCTCTAATCTACAGTACTGACACTGTCCACCAGCCCCCTACTAACCTCTAATCTACAGTACTGACACTGTCCACTCCCTACTAACCTCTAATCTACAGTACTGACACTGTCCACTCCCCTACTAACCTCTAATCTACAGTACTGACACTGTCCACTCCCCTACTAACCTCTAATCTACAGCACTGACACTGTCCACTCCCTTCTAGCCTCTAATCTACAACACTGACACTGTCCACTCACCTACTAACCTCTAATCTACAGTACTGACACTGTCCACTCCCCTACTAACCTCTAATCTACAGTACTGACACTGTCCACTCCCCTTCTAACCTCTAATCTACAGCACTGACACTGTCCACTCCCCTACTAACCTCTAATCTACAACACTGACACTGTCCACTCCCCTACTAACCTCTAATCTACAACACTGACACTGTCCACTCCCCTACTAACCTCTAATCTACAGTACTGACACTGTCCACTCCCCTACTAACCTCTAATCTACAGTACTGACACTGTCCACTCCCCTACTAACCTCTAATCTACAACACTGACACTGTCCACTCCCCTACTAACCTCTAATCTACAGTACTGACACTGTCCACTCCCCTACTAACCTCTAATCTACAACACTGACACTGTCCACTCCCCTACTAACCTCTAATCTACAGTACTGACACTGTCCACTCCCCTACTAACCTCTAATCTACAGCACTGACACTGTCCACTCCCCTACTAACCTCTAATCTACAACACTGACACTGTCCACTCCCCTACTAACCTCTAATCTACAGTACTGACACTGTCCACTCCCCTACTAACCTCTAATCTACAACACTGACACTGTCCACTCCCCTACTGACCTCTAATCTACAGTACTGACACTGTCCACTCCCCTACTAACCTCTAATCTACAGTACTGACACTGTCCACTCCCCTACTAACCTCTAATCTACAGTACTGACACTGTCCACTCCCCTACTAACCTCTAATCTACAACACTGACACTGTCCACTCCCCTACTGACCTCTAATCTACAGTACTGACACTGTCCACTCCCCTACTGACCTCTAATCTACAGTACTGACACTGTCCACTCCCCTACTAACCTCTAATCTACAGCACTGACACTGTCCACTCCCCTACTAACCTCTAATCTACAGTACTGACACTGTCCACTCCCCTACTAACCTCTTATCTACAGTACTGACACTGTCCACCAGCCCCCTTCTAACCTCTAATCTACAGTACTGACACTGTCCATTTACTGAACCCTAATTGTAAATGTCTAATCTAGAATGTACTGACACTGTAGACTATGAACTAGAACTAGAACCTCTAATCTACAGTACTGACACTGTCCAATGTACCCCTAGAATTGTAACCTCTAATCTACAGTACTGACACTGTCTGAACTAGCCCCTTACTGAACCTCTTATCTGAACTAGAAGCACTGACACTGAATATACTGAACTAGCCCCCTACTGACCTAGAAGTCTGTACTGAACTACAATGGTAGAATGTACTGAACTAGAATCCCCTACTAACCTCTAATCTACAACACTGACACTGTCCACTCCCCTACTAATCTCTAATCTACAGTACTGACACTGTCCAATGTACTGAACTAGAATGGTAGAATGTACTGAACTACAATAGTATAATGTACTGAACTCGAATGTACTGACCTAGAATGTTCTGAACAAGAATGGTTATATTTACTGAATTATAATTGTAGAATGTACTGAACTAGAATGGTAGAATGTACTGAACTAGAATGGTAGAATGTACTGAACTACAATAGTAGAATGTACTGAACTAGAATGGTAGAATATACTGAACTACAATAGTAGAATGTCCTGAACTAGAATGTACTGAACTAGAATGTACTGAACTAGAGTGTACTGAACTAGAGTGGTAGAATATACTGAACTACAATTGTAGAATGTAATGAACTACAATAGTATAATGTACTGAACTAGAGTGTACTGAACTAGAGTGTACTGAACTAGAATTGTAGTGTACTGAACTAGAATGTACTGAACTAGAATGGTAGAATATACTGAACTAGAATGTACTGAACTAGAATGTACTGAACTAGAATGGTAGAATATACTGAACTAGAATGTACTGAACTAGAATGGTAGAATATACTGAACTAGAATGTACTGAATGAACTAGAATGTACTGAACTAGAATGGTAGAATATACTGAACTAGAATGTACTGAACTAGAATGTACTGAACTAGAGTGGTAGAATGTACTGAACTAGAGTCTCCTCTCTGAATATGGACTATCTCCTCTCTGAATATGGACTGAACAGAATGTGGACTGAACTAGAATGTACTGAACTAGAATGGTAGAATATACTGAACTAGAATGTACTGAACTAGAATGTACTGAACTAGAATGGTAGAATATACTGAACTAGAATGTGGACTGAACTAGAATGTACTGAACTGGAGACTGTGGAGAATGTACTGAACTAGTTACAGTGGTAGAATATACTGAACTAGAATGTACTGAGACTGTTACAGGAGTCTAGAATGGACTGAACTAGAGAATGGTAGAATATGTACTGAGACTGTTACAGGAGTGGTCTGAATATGTACTGGAGACTGTTACAGGAGAATCTCCTCTCTGAATATGTACTGGAGACTGTTACAGGAGAGTAGAATGTACTGAACTAGAATGTACTGAACTAGAATGGTAGAATGTACTGAACTAGAATGGTAGGAGAATGGGAAGATAATGGCATTGTAAAACAGAGAGCCAAATAAAGTGTGTTTCATACGCCACCTGTTGGACATCCTAAAAATGATATTTTCTTCATTACCACGTTACACAATATAATTGTCAAGCTTCCCGAGGTTTTAATTTCATCATTATTATCTTGATATTAAAGTTTGTTTATCTGGGGGAGAATAATACTGAGATGGATTATATGTCTTTAGCCGAGTTTCTCCTCAGTGGAAGAATCTCCTCTCTGAATATGGACTGGAGACTGTTACAGGAGAATCCCCTCTCTGAATATGGACTGGAGACTGTTACAGGAGAATCTCCTCTCTGAATATGGACTGGAGACTGTTACAGGAGAATCTCCTCTCTGAATATGGACTGGAGACTGTTACAGGAGAATCTCCTCTCTGAGAATGGACTGGAGACTGTTACAGGAGAATCTCCTCTCTGAATATGTACTGGAGACTGTTACAGGAGAATCTCCTCTCTGAATATGTACTGGAGACTGTTACAGGAGAATCTCCTCTCTGAATATGTACTGGAGACTGTTACAGGAGAATCTCCTCTCTGAATATGTACTGGAGACTGTTACAGGAGAGTCTCCTCTCTGAATATGGACTGGAGACTGTTACAGGAGAATCTCCTCTCTGAATATGGACTGGAGACTGTTACAGGAGAATCTCCTCTCTGAGAATGGACTGGAGACTGTTACAGGAGAGTCTCCTCTCTGAATATGGACTGGAGACTGTTACAGGAGAATCTCCTCTCTGAGAATGGACTGGAGACTGTTACAGGAGAATCTCCTCTCTGAATATGGACTGGAGACTGTTACAGGAGAATCTCCTCTCTGAATATGGACTGGAGACTGTTACAGGAGAATCTCCTCTCTGAATATGTACTGGAGACTGTTACAGGAGAATCCCCTCTCTGAGAATGGACTGGAGACTGTTACAGGAGAATCTCCTCTCTGAATATGTACTGGAGACTGTTACAGGAGAATCTCCTCTCTGAATATGTACTGGAGACTGTTACAGGAGAATCTCCTCTCTGAATATGGACTGGAGACTGTTACAGGAGAATCTCCTCTCTGAATATGGACTGGAGACTGTTACAGGAGAATCTCCTCTCTGAGAATGGACTGGAGACTGTTACAGGAGAATCCCCTCTCTGAATATGGACTGGAGACTGTTACAGGAGAATCCCCTCTCTGAATATGGACTGGAGACTGTTACAGGAGAATCTCCTCTCTGAATATGGACTGGAGACTGTTACAGGAGAATCTCCTCTCTGAATATGTACTGGAGACTGTTACAGGAGAATCTCCTCTCTGAGAATGGACTGGAGACTGTTACAGGAGAATCTCCTCTCTGAATATGTACTGGAGACTGTTACAGGAGAATCTCCTCTCTGAATATGGACTGGAGACTGTTACAGGAGAATCCCCTCTCTGAATATGGACTGGAGACTGTTACAGGAGAGTCTCCTCTCTGAGAATGGACTGGAGACTGTTACAGGAGAATCCCCTCTCTGAATATGGACTGGAGACTGTTACAGGAGAATCCCCTCTCTGAATATGTACTGGAGACTGTTACAGGAGAATCTCCTCTCTGAATATGGACTGGAGACTGTTACAGGAGAATCCCCTCTCTGAATATGTACTGGAGACTGTTACAGGAGAATCTCCTCTCTGAATATGTACTGGAGACTGTTACAGGAGAATCTCCTCTCTAAATATGGACTGGAGACTGTTACAGGAGAATCTCCTCTCTGAATATGGACTGGAGACTGCTACAGGAGAATCTCCTCTCTGAATATGTACTGGAGACTGTTACAGGAGAATCTCCTCTCTGAATATGTACTGGAGACTGTTACAGGAGAATCTCCTCTCTGAATATGGACTGGAGACTGTTACAGGAGAGTCTGCTCTCTGAATATGTACTGGAGACTGTTACAGGAGAATCTCCTCTGAATATGGACTGGAGACTGTTACAGGAGAATCTCCTCTCTGAATATGGACTGGAGACTGTTACAGGAGAATCCCCTCTCTGAATATGGACTGGAGACTGTTACAGGAGAATCTCCTCTCTGAATATGTACTGGAGACTGTTACAGGAGAATCTCCTCTCTGAATATGTACTGGAGACTGTTACAGGAGAATCTCCTCTCTGAATATGTACTGGAGACTGTTACAGGAGAATCTCCTCTCTGAATATGTACTGGAGACTGTTACAGGAGAATCTCCTCTCTGAATATGGACTGGAGACTGTTACAGGAGAATCTCCTCTCTGAATATGGACTGGAGACTGTTACAGGAGAATCTCCTCTCTGAATATGGACTGGAGACTGTTACAGGAGAATCTCCTCTCTGAATATGGACTGGAGACTGTTACAGGAGAATCTCCTCTCTGAATATGGACTGGAGACTGTTACAGGAGAATCTCCTCTCTGAATATGTACTGGAGACTGTTACAGGAGAATCTCCTCTCTGAATATGGACTGGAGACTGTTACAGGAGAATCTCCTCTCTGAATATGGACTGGAGACTGTTACAGGAGAATCTCCTCTCTGAATATGGACTGGAGACTGTTACAGGAGAATCTCCTCTCTGAATATGTACTGGAGACTGTTACAGGAGAGTCTCCTCTCTGAATATGTACTGGAGACTGTTACAGGAGAATCTCCTCTCTGAATATGGACTGGAGACTGTTACAGGAGAATCCCCTCTCTGAATATGGACTGGAGACTGTTACAGGAGAATCTCCTCTCTGAATATGGACTGGAGACTGTTACAGGAGAATCTCCTCTCTGAATATGTACTGGAGACTGTTACAGGAGAATCTCCTCTCTGAATATGTACTGGAGATTGTTACAGGAGAAACTCCTCTCTGAATATGTACTGGAGACTGTTACAGGAGAATCTCCTCTCTGAATATGGACTGGAGACTGTTACAGGAGAATCTCCTCTCTGAATATGGACTGGAGACTGTTACAGGAGAATCTCCTCTCTGAATATGGACTGGAGACTGTTACAGGATAATCTCCTCTCTGAATATGTACTGGAGACTGTTACAGGAGGATCTCCTCTCTGAATATGGACTGGAGACTGTTACAGGAGAATCTCCTCTCTGAATATGTACTGGAGACTGTTACAGGAGAATCTCCTCTCTGAATATGGACTGGAGACTGTTACAGGAGAATCTCCTCTCTGAATATGTACTGGAGACTGTTACAGGAGAGTCTCCTCTCTGAATATGTACTGGAGACTGCTACAGGAGAATCTCCTCTCTGAATATGGACTGGAGACTGTTACAGGAGAATCCCCTCTCTGAATATGGACTGGAGACTGTTACAGGAGAATCTCCTCTCTGAATATGTACTGGAGACTGTTACAGGAGAATCTCCTCTCTGAATATGTACTGGAGACTGTTACAGGAGAATCTCCTCTCTGAATATGTACTGGAGACTGTTACAGGAGAATCTCCTCTCTGAATATGTACTGGAGACTGTTACAGGAGAATCTCCTCTCTGAGAATGGACTGGAGACTGTTACAGGAGAATCTCCTCTCTGAATATGGACTGGAGACTGTTACAGGAGAATCTCCTCTCTGAATATGGACTGGAGACTGTTACAGGAGAATCTCCTCTCTGAGAATGGACTGGAGGCTGTTACAGGAGAGTCTCCTCTCTGAATATGGACTGGAGACTGTTACAGGAGAATCTCCTCTCTGAATATGTAATGGAGACTGTTACAGGAGAATCTCCTCTCTGAGAATGGACTGGAGACTGTTACAGGAGAATCTCCTCTCTGAATATGGACTGGAGACTGTTACAGGAGAATCTCCTCTCTGAATATGGACTGGAGACTGTTACAGGAGAATCTCCTCTCTGAGAATGGACTGGAGGCTGTTACAGGAGAGTCTCCTCTCTGAATATGGACTGGAGACTGTTACAGGAGAATCTCCTCTCTGAATATGTACTGGAGACTGTTACAGGAGAATCTCCTCTCTGAATATGTACTGGAGACTGTTACAGGAGAATCTCCTCTCTGAATATGGACTGGAGACTGTTACAGGAGAATCTCCTCTCTGAATATGGACTGGAGACTGTTACAGGAGAATCTCCTCTCTGAGAATGGACTGGAGACTGTTACAGGAGAATCCCCTCTCTGAATATGGACTGGAGACTGTTACAGGAGAATCTCCTCTCTGAATATGGACTGGAGACTGTTACAGGAGAATCTCCTCTCTGAATATGTACTGGAGACTGTTACAGGAGAATCTCCTCTCTGAGAATGGACTGGAGACTGTTAAAGGAGAATCTCCTCTCTGAATATGTACTGGAGACTGTTACAGGAGAATCTCCTCTCTGAGAATGGACTGGAGACTGTTACAGGAGAATCCCCTCTCTGAATATGGACTGGAGACTGTTACAGGAGAGTCTCCTCTCTGAGAATGGACTGGAGACTGTTACAGGAGAATCCCCTCTCTGAATATGGACTGGAGACTGTTACAGGAGAATCCCCTCTCTGAATATGTACTGGAGACTGTTACAGGAGAATCTCCTCTCTGAATAGGGACTGGAGACTGTTACAGGAGAATCCCCTCTCTGAATATGTACTGGAGACTGTTACAGGAGAATCTCCTCTCTGAATATGTACTGGAGACTGTTACAGGAGAATCTCTGAATATAGATACTGGGGGACTCTCTGAATATGGACTGGAGACTGTTACAGGAGAATCTCCTCTCTGAATATGGACTGGAGACTGTTACAGGAGAATCTCCTCTCTGAATATGTACTGGAGACTGTTACAGGAGAATCTCCTCTCTGAATATGTACTGGAGACTGTTACAGGAGAATCTTCTCTCTGAATATGTACTGGACACTGTTACAGGAGAATGTCCTATTTGAATATGTACTGGAGACTGTTACAGGAGAATCTCCTCTCTGAATATGTACTGGAGACTGTTACAGGAGAATCTCCTCTCTGAATATGTACTGGTGACTGTTACAGGAGAATCTCCTCTCTGAATATGTACTGGAGACTGTTACAGGAGAGTCTCCTCTCTAAATATGTACTGGAGACTGTTACAGGACAGGAGAGATACTGGGGGACTGTAGATGTACCTGTTAGATACTGGGGGACTGTAGATGTACCTGTTAGATACTGGGGGACTGTAGATGTACCTGTTAGATACTGGGGGACTGTAGATGTACCTGTTAGATACTGGGGGACTGTAGATGTACCTGTTAGATACTGGGGGGACTGTAGATGTACCTGTTAGATACTGGGGGACTGTAGATGTACCTGTTAGATACTGGGGGACTGTAGATGTACCTGTTAGATACTGGGGGGCTATAGATGTACCTGTTAGATACTGGGGGGACTGTAGATGTACCTGTTAGATACTGAGGGACTGTAGATGTACCTGTTAGATACTGGGGGACTGTAGATGTACCTGTTAGATACTGGGGGACTATAGATGTACCTGTTAGATACTGGGGGACTGTAGATGTACCTGTTAGATACTGAGGGACTGTAGATGTACCTGTTAGATACTGGGGGACTGTAGATGTACCTGTTAGATACTGGGGGACTGTAGATGTACCTGTTAGATACTGGGGGACTATAGATGTACCTGTTAGATACTGGGGGACTGTAGATGTACCTGTTAGATACTGGGGGACTGTAGATGTACCTGTTAGATACTGGGGGACTGTAGATGTACCTGTTAGATACTGGGGGACTGTAGATGTACCTGTTAGATACTGGGGGACTATAGATGTACCTGTTAGATACTGGGGGACTGTAGATGTACCTGTTAGATACTGGGGGACTATAGATGTACCTGTTAGCCTGTTAGATACTGGGGGGACTGTAGATGTACCTGTTAGATACTGGGGGACTGTAGATGTACCTGTTAGATACTGGGGGGACTGTAGATGTACCTGTTAGATACTGAGGGACTGTAGATGTACCTGTTAGATACTGGGGGACTATAGATGTACCTGTTAGATACTGGGGGACTATAGATGTACCTGTTAGATACTGGGGGACTGTAGATGTACCTGTTAGATACTGGGGGACTGTAGATGTACCTGTTAGATACTGGGGGGACTGTAGATGTACCTGTTAGATACTGAGGGACTGTAGATGTACCTGTTAGATACTGGGGGACTATAGATGTACCTGTTAGATACTGGGGGACTATAGATGTACCTGTTAGATACTGGGGGACTGTAGATGTACCTGTTAGATACTGGGGGACTGTAGATGTACCTGTTAGATACTGGGGGACTGTAGATGTACCTGTTAGATACTGGGGGGACTGTAGATGTACCTGCTGGATACTGGAGGACTGTAGATGTGTTGAGGGCATCCTGGGATGTGCTTGTGGATGTTATTGAGTTAGCTAGCATGCTCTATTTGTAATGGTCCCATTAGCTCCCTGCTAATTCAGTTATTTCCATGCCTACAGACGAATAACAAATCTACAACTATCAACATACTATTATCCTACATATCTAATGTGCTTCCTTGCGTCTGTCATCAGAATAAACACCAATCACCTGGGACCTCTGACTAGACAGTCCTTTTTTTAAAAACACAACTAAAAAGAGCTACGAAGTACGATCACGTGTTACACTGGTGCCGTGACCAGTCTTCAATAATTATCTGTTAATCAGATGCACGTCATCTGAATATTGTATATCCTCTAACAACAATATCCTCTAACAACAATATACTCTAACAGCAATATACTCTAACAACAATATCCTCTAACAACAATATACTCTAACAACAATATCCTCTAACAACAATATACTCTAACAACAATATCCTCTAACAACAATATACTCTAACAACAGTATACTCTAACAACAATATCCTCTAACAACAATATACTCTAACAACAATATCCTCTAACAACAATATACTCTAACAACAGTATACTCTAACAACAATATCCTCTAACAACAATATACTCTAACAACAATATACTCTAACAACAATATACTCTAACAACAGTATACTCTAACAACAATATCCTCTAACAACAATATCCTCTAACAACAATATACTCTAACAACAATATCCTCTAACAACAATATACTCTAACAACAGTATACTCTAACAACAATATCCTCTAACAACAATATACTCTAACAACAGTATACTCTAACAACAATATCCTCTAACAACAATATACTCTAACAACAATATCCTCTAACAACAATATACTCTAACAACAATATCCTCTAACAACAATATACTCTAACAACAATATCCTCTAACAACAATATCCTCTAACATCAATATCCTCTAACAACAATATCCTCTAACAACAATATCCTCTAACAACAATATCCTCTAACAACAATATCCTCTAACAACAATATCCTCTAACAACAATATCCTCTAACAACAATATACTCTAACAACAATATCCTCTAACAACAATATCCTCTAACAACAATATCCTCTAACAACAATATCCTCTAACAACAATATCCTCTAACAACAATATCCTCTAACAACAATATCCTCTAACAACAATATCCTCTAACAACAATATCCTCTAACAACAATATCCTCTAACAACAATATACTCTAACAACAATATCCTCTAACAACAATATCCTCTAACAACAATATACTCTAACAACAATATCCTCTAACAACAATATCCTCTAACAACAATATCCTCTAACAACAATATACTCTAACAACAATATACTCTAACAACAATATCCTCTAACAACAATATCCTCTAACAACAATATCCTCTAACAACAATATCCTCTAACAACAATATCCTCTAACAACAATATCCTCTAACAACAATATACTCTAACAACAATATCCTCTAACAACAATATACTCTAACAACAATATACTCTAACAACAATATCCTCTAACAACAATATACTCTAACAACAATATACTCTAACAACAATATACTCTAACAACAATATCCTCTAACAACAATATACTCTAACAACAATATACTCTAACAACAATATACTCTAACAACAATATACTCTAACAACAATATCCTCTAACAACAATATAACAACAATATACTCTAACAACAATATACTCTAACAACAATATACTCTAACAACAATATACTCTAACAACAATATCCTCTAACAACAATATCCTCTAACAACAATATACTCTAACAACAATATATTCTAACAACAATATACTCTAACAACAATATACTCTAACAACAATATACTCTAACAACAATATCCTCTAACAACAATATCCTCTAACAACAATATACTCTAACAACAATATCCTCTAACAACAATATAACAACAATATCTAACAACAATATACAATATCCTCTAACAACAATATCCTCTAACAACAATACTCTAACAACAATATACTCTAACAACAATATCCTCTAACAACAATATACTCTAACAACAATATCCTCTAACAACAATATACTCTAACAACAATATACTCTAACAACAATATACTCTAACAACAATATACTCTAACAACAATATCCTCTAACAACAATATCCTCTAACAACAATATACTCTAACAACAATATCCTCTAACAACAATATACTCTAACAACAATATCCTCTAACAACAATATCCTCTAACAACAATATCCTCTAACAACAATAATATACTCTAACAACAATATAACAACAATACTCTAACAACAATATACTCTATACTCTAACAATATACTCTAAACAATATCCTCTAACAACAATATACTCTAACAACAATATCCTCTAACAACAATATCCTCTAACAACAATATACTCTAACAACAATATACTCTAACAACAATATCCTCTAACAACAATATATAACAACTCTAACAACAATACTCTAACAACAATATATTCTAACAACAATATACTCTAACAACAATATCCTCTAACAACAATATCCTCTAACTAACAACAATATCCTCTAACAACAATATCCTCTAACAACAATATCCTCTAACAACAATATATACTCTAACAACAATATCCTCTAACAACAAACAACAATATCCTCTAACAACATATATCTAACAACCTCTAACAACAATATACTCTAACAACAATATCCTCTAACAACAATATCCTCTAACAACAATATACTCTAACAACAATATCCTCTAACAACAATATATACTCTAACAACAATATACTCTAACAACAATATCCTCTAACAACAATATCCTCTAACAACAATATCCTCTAACAACAATATCCTCTAACAACAATATACTCTAACAACAATATCCTCTAACAACAATATACTCTAACAACAATATACTCTAACAACAATATATTCTAACAACAATATACTCTAACAACAATATATTCTAACAACAATATCCTCTAACAACAATATACTCTAACAACAATATACTCTAACAACAATATATTCTAACAACAATATACTCTAACAACAATATCCTCTAACAACAATATCCTCTAACAACAATATCCTCTAACAACAATATACTCCAACAACAATATCCTCTAACAACAATATCCTCTAACAACAATATCCTCTAACAACAATATCCTCTAACAACAATATCCTCTAACAACAATATCCTCTAACAACAATATCCTCTAACAACAATATCCTCTAACAACAATATACTCTAACAACAATATCCTCAATATCCTCATAACAACAATATATTCTAACAACAATATCCTCTAACAACAATATCCTCTAACAACAATATCCTAACTAACAACAATATCCTCTAACAACAATATCCTCTAACAACAACATACTCTAACAACAATATACTTTAACAACAATATACTCTAACAACAATATCCTCTAACAACAATATCCTCTAACAACAATATACTCCAACAACAATATCCTCTAACAACAATATACTCTAACAACAATATACTCTAACAACAATATACTCTAACAACAATATCCTCTAACAACAATATCCTCTAACAACAATATACTCCAACAACAATATGAGCCATACTGTAGCTGTAAAGTTGCCACATGAGATTAATGTGCAGAATATGTCATCTAATTAACACGTGGGTTCTGTTGACGCTCTTCGTTATCGCTGTTGACATGAAATCAAAAGCTCTCAGTACAAATCGTTTCACATCGTGTCTTTATTTCACAGACAAATAGAACTTTAGCAAAGACATTACACAGTTGGCACTCCTCCAAGTCAACGAGCAATACAAAATAAATATGTGAAGATTTCAACAGACATTCTTCAAATTGTACATGTAACCGGGCAACATTTAGAGAGAGAGACAGGTGGAGAGAGAGAGAGACAGAGACAGAGAGAGGTGGAGAGAGAGAGAGACAGAGACAGAGAGAGGTGGAGAGAGAGAGAGACAGAGACAGAGAGAGGTGGAGAGAGAGAGAGACAGAGAGAGAGAGAGAGAGAGAGAGAGAGACAGAGAGAGAGAGAGAGAGAGACAGAGAGAGACAGAGAGAGAGAGAGAGAGACAGAGGGAGTGAGAGACAGCAACAGAGAGACACACAGAGAGAGACACAGAGAGAGAGAGAGAAACACACAGAGAGAGAGACACAGAGACAGAGACACAGAGAGAGAGAGAGAGAGAGAGAGAGAGAGAGAGAGAGAGAGAGAGAGAGAGAGAGACAGAGACAGAGAGAGAGAGAGAGGTGGAGAGAGAGAGAGACAGAGACAGAGAGAGGGGGGAGAGAGAGAGAGAGAGAGAGAGAGAGAGAGAGAGAGAGAGAGAGACAGAGAGAGGGGGAGAGAGAGAGAGAGAGACAGAGAGAGAGAGAGGGGGAGAGAGAGAGAGACAGAGAGAGGGGGAGAGAGAGAGAGAGAGAGAGAGAGAGAGAGAGAGAGAGAGAGAGACAGAGGGAGTGAGAGACAGCAACAGAGAGACACACAGAGAGAGAGACACAGAGACAGAGAGAGAAACACACAGAGAGAGAGACACAGAGACAGAGACACAGAGAGAGAGAGAGAGAGAGAGAGAGAGAGAGAGAGAGAGAGAGAGAGAGAGAGAGAGAGAGAGAGACACACACACAGAGGAGGAGAGAGGCAGAGAGACACAGAGAGACATAGAGAGAGACACAAACACAGAGAGAGAGAGAGAGACAGAGAGAGAGAGACACAGAGAGAGACACAAACACACAGAAAAGAGAGAGACAGAGAGAGAGAGACACAGAGAGAGACACAGAGAGAGAGACAGAGAGAGAGAGAGAGAGAGAGAGAGACACACACACAGAGGAGGAGAGAGGCAGAGAGACACAGAGAGACATAGAGAGAGACACAAACACAGAGAGAGAGAGAGAGAGAGAGAGAGAGAGAGAGAGAGAGACACACATAGAGAGACACAGAGAGAGACACAGAGAGAGAGAGAGAGAGAGAGGGAGAGAGAGAGAGAGAGGAGGAGAGAGGCAGAGAGACACAGGGAGACATAGAGAGAGACACAAACACAGAGAGAGAGAGACAGAGAGAGAGAGAGAGAGAGACACAGAGAGAGACACAGAGAGAGAGACACACACAGAGAGAGAGAGAGAGAGAGAGAGAGAGAGAGAGAGAGAGAGAGAGAGAGAGAGAGAGAGAGAGACATAGAGAGAGACACAAACACACACAGAGAGAGAGAGACATGTGTTTCATAATATGAGGGACAGTTTCTGACAGACCAACCAACCTGCACATGTCCTCTATGCTTATTGTTATTGTTCAATGTGTGGTTATTTTGATCCTTGGCTATTGTTGTTACTTTTGTCCCATGGACAACATTGATTATTACTTTTTTATGTTAATATTGTAAATCTCCAAAGTAAGCTTTGGCAATATGCATATTAGTAACGTCATGCCAATAAACTGTAATGAATTGAAATTAGAGAGAGAGAAAGAGAAGGAGATTGGGAGGGAGAGCGAGAGAGAGAGAGAGATGTCTCTATTATTTTAGTTCATTGTAAATAACCCATATTTATGTTTATTTTCCTTTTGTACTTTAACTATTTGCACATCATTACAACACTGTATATAGACATAATATGACATTTGAAATGTCTTTATTCTTTTGGAACTTCTGTGAGTGTAATGTTTACTGTTCATTTTTATTATTTATTTCACTTTTGTATATTATCTACCTCACTTGCTTTGGCAATGTAAACATAAGTATCTTTTGAATTGAATTGAGAGGAGAGAGAGGCAGATAGACAGGGAGAGAGAAAGACAGCGAGAGACATAGAGAGAGAGAGACAGGGAGTGGGAAAGACAGGGAGAGAGAAAGACAGAGAGAGAGAGAGAGAGAGAGAGAGAGAGAGAGAGAGAGAGAGAGAGAGAGAGAGAGAGAGAGAGAGAGAGAGAGAGAGAGAGAGAGAGAGAGAGAGAGAGATGGAGTCCAGGCTCTATTTAATGGGTGAGTTCAGTATCTCCTGGTAGTCCTGCCGTACAGCCCGGCTGACCCTATACAGCTTCACTCCCGTTAGAGTAAACACACTGGCCATGATGACCAGCCCCCCGATGACGTCGTAGATGGAGGGGACCATGCGCAGCACCATGAGCTGAAGCAACATGGCCACCACTATCTCCAGGTGCTGCACGGTGCTCACCAGGGCGGGGTGGAACTTGTTGAGGGCATAGTAGACCCCCAGGAACGCCACGGTGGAACAGATACAGATCCCCGTGAGGTAGCCCCACGTCTCCCCATCCAGGGGGATGATCGGCTCCTGCATAACGAACATGGTGGAGGCGCCCCACACCGTGCCCGTCCAGCCGAACGTGAACAGGGCTGTCCACATGCTGACGCGCTCCTTGATGGCCCGGTAGACGATCATGGACATGGCTCCGGTGAGGCCGGCCATCACCGTCATGGTGTAGCCGAACGCCTCCTTCCAGAAGGTGAGGCGAGACTTCTCCTCGTCGGCCACATTGGGGATCATGACGAGACACAGGCCGAACACGCTGCCCACCACCGTCACCACGTCCGTGTAGCCCAGCCTCTCGTCTAACAACAGGAAGGCCATCACGCCACTGAACACCGTGGTGGTTGCGCGCCACATGATGGTACCGTTGCTGGGCGGCACGATGGCGAAGGCGGTGTAGGCGCAGGTGATGGAGATGACGTTGCAGACACCATAGAAGAAGAGCCGGAGGCGGTACCCCTTCGGGCCGAAGGGTTCCTCCTGGTTATAAAACACCACTGTGATGGACAGGACCTGGATCACAGACCGGATGAAGATCAGCTCCAGGGACGGCACTTTGGAGCGGTCCGCCGCCAGCCGTGTGATCAGAGCAACGCAGCCGTGAGCCACCGCTGCCCCGAACAACGCCATCCAGGTGACCCGGGACGCCAGGACGTTGGCCTCCCCGAAGCTAGCCAGCTGCCCCCCGACCCCCTTGTCCCGGCTCTGGGGCTCCACCCCTCCCCCCAATGGCCCCTTCCCCGGACAGGGGGTCTCTATGGTGCCAAAGAAAGTCCTCCTACTACCGTCTGACACCAGTCTCTTGGCAGGGCTGGCCTCTGCAAACGACCCAAAGTCCTCAAAGGACGGAGCATCGTCGTAACCCTCGTCTCCAGGCTGGGGGAAGTGGGTGGCGTATTTCACTGTGATGGAATTGGGGTGGATCTTCACCCTCTTCTTAGATCCTCCATACTGCTGCTGGCCCTCAGACACATCCATGTTCCTTCAGCAGGTCAGAGCACACTGGAGAAGGACAGAGGTCAGAGTTAAACATGACGACATTACTGACTGGAGGTAATATACTGACTGGTGGTAATATACTGGTGGTAATATACTGGTAGTAATATACTGACTGGTGGTAATATACTGGTGGTAATATACTGGTAGTAATATACTGGTAGTAATATACTGACTGGTAGTAATATACTGGTAGTAATATACTGACTGGTAGTAATATACTGACTGGTAGTAATATACTGACTGGTAGTAATATACTGGTGGTAGTATACTGACTGGTAGTAATATACTGGTGGTAATATACTGACTGGTAGTAATATACTGACTGGTAGTAATATACTGGTGGTAGTATACTGACTGGTAGTAATATACTGGTAGTAATATACTGACTGGTAGTAATATACTGGTGGTAATATACTGACTGGTAGTAATATACTGACTGGTGGTAATATACTGGTAGTAATATACTGGTGATAATATACTGACTGGTGGTAATATACTGACTGGTGGTAATATACTGGTGATAATATACTGGTGGTAATATACTGGTGGTAATATACTGACTGGTGGTAATATACTGGTAGTAATATACTGACTGGTGGTAATATACTGACTGGTAGTAATATACTGGTGATAATATACTGACTGGTAGTAATCTACTGACTGGTGGTAATATACTGGTGGTAATATACTGGTGGTAATATACTGGTGGTAATATACTGACTGGTAGTAATATACTGGTAGTAATATACTGACTGGTAGTAATATACTGGTGATAATATACTGACTGGTAGTAATATACTGACTGGTAGTAATATACTAGTGGTAATATCCTGGTGGTAATATACTGGTGGTAATATACTGACTGGTGGTAATATACTGGTGGTAATATACTGGTGGTAATATACTGACTGGTGGTAATATACTGACTGGTGGTAATATACTGGTGGTAATATACTGGTGGTAATATACTGACTGGTGGTAATATACTGGTGGTAATATACTGGTGGTAATATACTGACTGGTGGTAATATACTGGTGGTAATATACTGGTGGTAATATACTGACTGGTGGTAATATACTGGTGGTAATATACTGGTGGTAATATACTGACTGGTGGTAATATACTGGTAGTAATATACTGACTGGTAGTAATATACTGACTGGTGGTAATATACTGACTGGTAGTAATATACTGACTGGTAGTAATATACTGACTGGTAGTAATATACTGACTGGTGGTAATATGCTGGTGGTAATATACTGACTGGTAGTAATATACTGACTGGTGGTAATATACTGACTGGTAGTAATATACTGGTGGTAATATACTGACTGGTGGTAATATACTGACTGGTAGTAATATACTGACTGGTGGTAATATACTGGTAGTAATATACTGACTGGTGGTAATATACTGACTGGTAGTAATATACTGACTGGTGGTAATATACTGACTGGTGGTAATATACTGGTAGTAATATACTGACTGGTGGTAATATACTGGTAGTAATATACTGACTGGTGGTAATATACTGACTGGTGGTAATATACTGACTGGTAGTAATATACTGGTGATAATATACTGACTGGTGGTAATATACTGGTAGTAATATACTGACTGGTGGTAATATACTGACTGGTGGTAATATACTGGTAGTAATATACTGACTGGTGGTAATATACTGGTGGTAATATACTGACTGGTGGTAATATACTGACTGGTGGTAATATACTGGTGATAATATACTGACTGGTGGTAATATACTGGTGGTAATATACTGATTGGTGGTAATATACTGACTGGTGGTAATATACTGGTGATAATATACTGACTGGTAGTAATAAACTGGTGGTAATATACTGGTGGTAATATACTGACTGGTGGTAATATACTGGTGATAATATACTGACTGGTGGTAATATACTGACTGGTAGTAATATACTGAATGGTGGTAATATACTGACTGGTGGTAATATACTGACTGGTAGTAATATACTGGTGGTAATATACTGACTGGTAGTAATATACTGACTGGTGGTAATATACTGACTGGTGGTAATATACTGACTGGTAGTAATATACTGGTGGTAATATACTGACTGGTGGTAATATACTGACTGGTACTAATATACTGGTGGTAATATACTGACTGGTGGTAATATACTGGTAGTAATATACTGACTGGTAGTAATATACTGACTGGTAGTAATATACTGGTGGTAATATACTGACTGGTAGTAATATACTGACTGGTAGTAATATACTGACTGGTGGTAATATACTGACTGGTGATAATATACTGACTGGTAGTAATATACTGACTGGTGGTAATATACTGACTGGTGATAATATACTGACTGGTAGTAATATACTGACTGGTAGTAATATACTGACTGGTGGTAATATACTGACTGGTGATAATATACTGACTGGTGGTAATATACTGGTGGTAATATACTGACTGGTAGTAATATACTGGTGATAATATACTGACTGGTAGTAATATACTGACTGGTGATAATATACTGACTGGTAGTAATATACTGACTGGTGATAATATACTGACTGGTAGTAATATACTGACTGGTAGTAATATACTGACTGGTAGTAATATACTGACTGGTGGTAATATACTGACTGGTGATAATATACTGACTGGTGGTAATATACTGGTGGTAATATACTGACTGGTAGTAATATACTGGTGGTAATATACTGACTGGTAGTAATATACTGACTGGTAGTAATATACTGACTGGTAGTAATATACTGCTGGTAATATACTGACTGGTAGTAATATACTGACTGGTAGTAATATACTGACTGGTAGTAATATACTGGTGGTAATATACTGACTGGTAGTAATATACTGACTGGTGGTAATATACTGACTGGTGGTAATATACTGACTGGTAGTAATATACTGACTGGTAGTAATATACTGGTGGTAATATACTGGTGGTAATATACTGACTGGTAGTAATATACTGACTGGTAGTAATATACTGACTGGTAGTAATATACTGGTGGTAATATACTGGTGGTAATATACTGGTAGTAATATACTGACTGGTAGTAATATACTGACTGGTAGTAATATACTGACTGGTGATAATATACTGGTAGTAATATACTGACTGGTGGTAATATACTGGTGGTAATATACTGGTGGTAATATACTGACTGGTAGTAATATACTGACTGGTGGTAATATACTGACTGGTAGTAATATACTGACTGGTAGTAATATACTGACTGGTAGTAATATACTGACTGGTAGTAATATACTGGTGGTAATATACTGGTGGTAATATACTGGTGGTAATATACTGGTAGTAATATACTGACTGGTAGTAATATACTGACTGGTAGTAATATACTGACTGGTGGTAATATGCTGACTGGTAGTAATATACTGACTGGTGGTAATATACTGACTGGTGGTAATATACTGGTGGTAATATACTGACTGGTGGTAATATACTGGTGGTAATATACTGGTGATAATATACTGACTGGTAGTAATATACTGGTGGTAATATACTGACTGGTAGTAATATACTGACTGGTGGTAATATACTGACTGGTGGTAATATACTGGTGGTAATATACTGGTGATAATATACTGACTGGTAGTAATATACTGGTGATAATATACTGACTGGTGGTAATATACTGGTGGTAATATACTGACTGGTAGTAATATACTGGTGGTAATATACTGACTGGTAGTAATATACTGACTGGTGGTAATATACTGGTGGTAGTATACTGACTGGTAGTAATATACTGACTGGTAGTAATATACTGACTGGTAGTAATATACTGACTGGTGATAATACACTGACTGGTAGTAATATACTGACTGGTGGTAATATACTGGTAGTAATATACTGACTGGTGGTAATATACTGGTAGTAATATACTGACTGGTAGTAATATACTGACTGGTGGTAATATACTGACTGGTAGTAATATACTGACTGGTAGTAATATACTGACTGGTAGTAATATACTGGTGGTAATATACTGGTGGTAATATACTGGTGGTAATATACTGACTGGTGGTAATATACTGGTAGTAATATACTGACTGGTAGTAATATACTGACTGGTAGTAATATACTGACTGGTGGTAATATGCTGACTGGTAGTAATATACTGACTGGTGGTAATATACTGACTGGTGGTAATATACTGGTGGTAATATACTGACTGGTGGTAATATACTGGTAGTAA
This sequence comes from Oncorhynchus keta, assembly GCF_023373465.1. Taxonomy (NCBI): domain Eukaryota; kingdom Metazoa; phylum Chordata; class Actinopteri; order Salmoniformes; family Salmonidae; genus Oncorhynchus; species Oncorhynchus keta. Next base: position 670,752 of record NC_068424.1, on the reverse strand, counting down.
TATACTGACTGGTGGTAATATACTGACTGGTAGTAATATACTGGTAGTAATATACTGACTGGTGGTAATATACTGGTGGTAATATACTGACTGGTGGTAATATACTGACTGGTGGTAATATACTGGTCATAATATACTGACTGGTGGTAATATACTGGTGGTAATATACTGACTGGTGGTAATATACTGGTGATAATATACTGACTGGTAGTAATATACTGGTGGTAATATACTGACTGGTGGTAATATACTGGTGATAATATACTGACTGGTAGTAATATACTGACTGGTGGTAATATACTGGTAGTAATATACTGACTGGTGGTAATATACTGGTGGTAATATACTGACTGGTAGTAATATACTGACTGGTAGTAATATACTGGTAGTAATATACTGGCTGGTGGTAATATACTGGTAGTAATATACTGACTGGTAGTAATATACTGACTGGTAGTAATATACTGACTGGTAGTAATATACTGGTGGTAATATACTGACTGGTAGTAATATACTGACTGGTAGTAATATACTGACTGGTGGTAATATACTGACTGGTAGTAATATACTGGTGGTAATATACTGGTGGTAATATACTGACTGGTAGTAATATACTGACTGGTAGTAATATACTGACTGGTAGTAATATACTGGTGGTAATATACTGACTGGTAGTAATATACTGACTGGTAGTAATATACTGGTGGTAATATACTGACTGGTAGTAATATACTGACTGGTAGTAATATACTGACTGGTAGTAATATACTGGTGGTAATATACTGACTGGTAGTAATATACTTACTGGTAGTAATATACTGACTGGTGGTAATATACTGACTGGTGGTAATATACTGACTGGTAGTAATATACTGACTGGTAGTAATATACTGGTGGTAATATACTGGTGGTAATATACTGACTGGTAGAAATATACTGACTGGTAGTAATATACTGACTGGTAGTAATATACTGACTGGTAGTAATATACTGACTGGTAGTAATATACTGACTGGTGGTAATATGCTGACTGGTAGTAATATACTGACTGGTGGTAATATACTGGTAGTAATATACTGACTGGTGGTAATATACTGGTGGTAATATACTGGTGGTAATATACTGACTGGTAGTAATATACTGACTGGTGGTAATATACTGACTGGTAGTAATATACTGACTGGTAGTAATATACTGACTGGTAGTAATATACTGACTGGTGGTAATATGCTGACTGGTAGTAATATACTGACTGGTGGTAATATACTGACTGGTGGTAATATACTGGTGGTAATATACTGACTGGTGGTAATATACTGGTGGTAATATACTGGTGATAATATACTGACTGGTAGTAATATACTGGTGGTAATATACTGACTGGTAGTAATATACTGACTGGTAGTAATATACTGACTGGTGATAATACACTGACTGGTAGTAATATACTGACTGGTGGTAATATACTGGTAGTAATATACTGACTGGTAGTAATGTACTGACTGGTGGTAATATACTGACTGGTAGTAATATACTGACTGGTAGTAATATACTGACTGGTAGTAATATACTGGTGGTAATATACTGGTGGTAATATACTGGTGGTAATATACTGACTGGTGGTAATATACTGGTAGTAATATACTGACTGGTAGTAATATACTGACTGGTGGTAATATACTGACTGGTGGTAATATACTGGTAGTAATATACTGACTGGTGGTAATATACTGACTGGTGGTAATATACTGGTAGTAATATACTGACTGGTAGTAATATACTGACTGGTGGTAATATACTGACTGGTGGTAATATACTGGTAGTAATATACTGACTGGTAGTAATATACTGACTGGTGGTAATATACTGACTGGTGGTAATATACTGGTAGTAATATGCTGACTGGTGGTAATATACTGACTGGTGGTAATATACTGGTAGTAATATACTGACTGGTAGTAATATACTGACTGGTGGTAATATACTGACTGGTGGTAATATACTGGTAGTAATATGCTGACTGGTAGTAATATACTGACTGGTGGTAATATACTGACTGGTGGTAATATACTGACTGGTAGTAATATACTGACTGGTGGTAATATACTGACTGGTGGTAATATACTGGTGGTAATATACTGACTGGTGGTAATATACTGGTAGTAATATACTGACTGGTGGTAATATACTGACTGGTGGTAATATACTGGTAGTAATATACTGACTGGTGGTAATATACTGGTGGTAATATACTGACTGGTGGTAATATACTGACTGGTGGTAATATACTGGTGATAATATACTGACTGGTGGTAATATACTGGTGGTAATATACTGACTGGTGGTAATATACTGGTGATAATATACTGACTGGTAGTAATATACTGGTGGTAATATACTGACTGGTGGTAATATACTGGTGATAATATACTGACTGGTAGTAATATACTGACTGGTGGTAATATACTGACTGGTGGTAATATACTGACTGGTAGTAATATACTGGTGGTAATATACTGACTGGTGGTAATATACTGACTGGTAGTAATATACTGGTGGTAATATACTGACTGGTGGTAATATACTGGTAGTAATATACTGACTGGTAGTAATATACTGACTGGTAGTAATATACTGGTGGTAATATACTGACTGGTAGTAATATACTGGTAGTAATATACTGACTGGTAGTAATATACTGACTGGTGGTAATATACTGACTGGTGGTAATATACTGACTGGTAGTAATATACTGACTGGTGGTAATATACTGACTGGTGGTAATATACTGACTGGTGGTAATATACTGGTGGTAATATACTGACTGGTAGTAATATACTGGTGGTAATATACTGACTGGTAGTAATATACTGGTAGTAATATACTGACTGGTAGTAATATACTGACTGGTGGTAATATACTGACTGGTAGTAATATACTGACTGGTGGTAATATACTGACTGGTGGTAATATACTGGTGGTAATATACTGGTAGTAATATACTGACTGGTGGTAATATACTGACAGGTGGTAATATACTGGTGGTAATATACTGGTAGTAATATACTGACTGGTGGTAATATGCTGACTGGTAGTAATATACTGACTGGTGGTAATATACTGGTAGTAATATACTGACTGGTGGTAATATACTGGTGGTAATATACTGACTGGTGGTAATATACTGGTGGTAATATACTGACTGGTGGTAATATACTGACTGGTGGTAATATACTGGTGGTAATATACTGACTGGTGGTAATATACTGACTGGTGATAATATACTGACTGGTAGTAATATACTGGTGGTAATATACTGACTGGTAGTAATATACTGGTAGTAATATACTGACTGGTAGTAATATACTGACTGGTGGTAATATACTGACTGGTAGTAATATACTGACTGGAGGTAATATACTGACTGGAGGTAATATACTGACTGGTGGTAATATACTGGTGGTAATATACTGACTGGTAGTAATATACTGACTGGTGGTAATATACTGGTAGTAATATACTGACTGGTGGTAATATACTGGTGGTAATATACTGACTGGTGGTAATATACTGACTGGTGGTAATATACTGGTGATAATATACTGACTGGTGGTAATATACTGGTGGTAATATACTGACTGGTGGTAATATACTGGTGATAATATACTGACTGGTAGTAATATACTGGTAGTAATATACTGACTGGTGGTAATATACTGGTGGTAATATACTGACTGGTAGTAATATACTGACTGGTGGTAATATACTGACTGGTGGTAATATACTGACTGGTAGTAATATACTGACTGGTGGTAATATACTGGTAGTAATATACTGACTGGTGGTAATATACTGGTGGTAATATACTGACTGGTGGTAATATACTGACTGGTAGTAATATACTGACTGGTGGTAATATACTGACTGGTAGTAATATACTGACTGGTAGTAATATACTGACTGGTAGTAATATACTGACTGGTGGTAATATACTGGTGGTAATATACTGGTGGTAATATACTGGTGGTAATATACTGACTGGTGGTAATATACTGGTAGTAATATACTGACTGGTAGTAATATACTGACTGGTAGTAATATACTGACTGGTGGTAATATACTGACTGGTAGTAATATACTGACTGGTAGTAATATACTGACTGGTGGTAATATACTGACTGGTGGTAATATACTGACTGGTGGTAATATACTGGTGGTAATATACTGACTGGTGGTAATATACTGGTGGTAATATACTGGTGATAATATACTGACTGGTAGTAATATACTGGTGGTAATATACTGACTGGTAGTAATATACTGACTGGTAGTAATATACTGACTGGTAGTAATATACTGACTGGTGATAATACACTGACTGGTAGTAATATACTGACTGGTGGTAATATACTGGTAGTAATATACTGACTGGTGGTAATATACTGGTGGTAATATACTGGTAGTAATATACTGACTGGTAGTAATATACTGACTGGTGGTAATATACTGACTGGTAGTAATATACTGACTGGTAGTAATATACTGACTGGTAGTAATATACTGGTAATATACTGGTGGTAATATACTGGTGGTAATATACTGACTGGTGGTAATATACTGGTAGTAATATACTGACTGGTAGTAATATACTGACTGGTGGTAATATACTGACTGGTGGTAATATGACTGGTGTAATATACTGGTGGTAATATACTGACTGGTGGTAATATACTGGTAGTAATATACTGACTGGTGGTAATATACTGACTGGTGGTAATATGCTGACTGGTAGTAATATACTGGTAGTAATATACTGACTGGTGGTAATATACTGGTAGTAATATACTGACTGGTAGTAATATACTGACTGGTGGTAATATACTGACTGGTGGTAATATGCTGACTGGTAGTAATATACTGACTGGTGGTAATATACTGACTGGTGGTAATATACTGGTAGTAATATACTGACTGGTGGTAATATACTGACTGGTAGTAATATACTGGTAGTAATATACTGACTGGTGGTAATATACTGGTGGTAATATACTGACTGGTGGTAATATACTGACTGGTGGTAATATACTGGTCATAATATACTGACTGGTGGTAATATACTGGTGGTAATATACTGACTGGTGGTAATATACTGGTGATAATATACTGACTGGTAGTAATATACTGGTGGTAATATACTGACTGGTGGTAATATACTGGTGATAATATACTGACTGGTAGTAATATACTGACTGGTGGTAATATACTGACTGGTGGTAATATACTGACTGGTAGTAATATACTGGTGGTAATATACTGACTGGTGGTAATATACTGACTGGTAGTAATATACTGGTGGTAATATACTGACTGGTGGTAATATACTGGTAGTAATATACTGACTGGTAGTAATATACTGACTGGTAGTAATATACTGGTGGTAATATACTGACTGGTAGTAATATACTGACTGGTAGTAATATACTGACTGGTGGTAATATACTGACTGGTAGTAATATACTGGTGGTAATATACTGGTGGTAATATACTGACTGGTAGTAATATACTGACTGGTAGTAAATACTGACTAGTAATATACTGGTAGTAATATACTGACTGGTAGTAATATACTGACTGGTAGTAATATACTGACTGGTGGTAATATACTGGTAGTAATATACTGACTGGTAGTAATATACTGACTGGTAGTAATATACTGACTGGTAGTAATATACTGGTGGTAATATACTGACTGGTAGTAATATACTGACTGGTAGTAATATACTGACTGGTGGTAATATACTGACTGGTGGTAATATACTGACTGGTAGTAATATACTGACTGGTAGTAATATACTGGTGGTAATATACTGGTGGTAATATACTGACTGGTAGTAATATACTGGTAGTAATATACTGACTGGTAGTAATATACTGGTGGTAATATACTGGTGGTAATATACTGGTGGTAATATACTGACTGGTGGTAATATGCTGACTGGTAGTAATATACTGACTGGTGGTAATATACTGACTGGTGGTAATATACTGGTGGTAATATACTGACTGGTGGTAATATACTGGTGGTAATATACTGACTGGTGGTAATATACTGGTGGTAATATACTGACTGGTGGTAATATACTGGTGGTAATATACTGGTGATAATATACTGACTGGTAGTAATATACTGGTGGTAATATACTGACTGGTAGTAATATACTGACTGGTAGTAATATACTGACTGGTAGTAATATACTGACTGGTAGTAATATACTGACTGGTGATAATATACTGACTGGTAGTAATATACTGACTGGTGGTAATATACTGGTAGTAATATACTGACTGGTGGTAATATACTGGTGGTAATATACTGGTAGTAATATACTGACTGGTAGTAATATACTGACTGGTGGTAATATACTGACTGGTAGTAATATACTGACTGGTAGTAATATATGACTGGTAGTAATATACTGGTGGTAATATACTGGTGGTAATATACTGACTGGTGGTAATATACTGGTAGTAATATACTGACTGGTAGTAATATACTGACTGGTAGTAATATACTGACTGGTGGTAATATACTGACTGGTAGTAATATACTGACTGGTGGTAATATACTGACTGGTGGTAATATACTGGTGGTAATATACTGACTGGTGGTAATATACTGGTGGTAATATACTGACTGGTAGTAATATACTGGTGGTAATATACTGACTGGTGGTAATATACTGGTAGTAATATACTGACTGGTAGTAATATACTGACTGGTAGTAATATACTGGTGGTAATATACTGACTGGTGGTAATATACTGGTGGTAATATACTGACTGGTAGTAATATACTGGTGGTAATATACTGACTGGTGGTAATATACTGACTGGTGGTAATATACTGGTGATAATATACTGACTGGTAGTAATATACTGACTGGTAGTAATATACTGGTGGTAATATACTGACTGGTAGTAATATACTGGTGGTAATATACTGGTGGTAATATACTGGTGGTAATATACTGACTGGTGGTAATATACTGACTGGTGGTAATATACTGGTAGTAATATACTGACTGGTAGTAATATACTGGTAGTAATATACTGACTGGTGGTAATATACTGACTGGTGGTAATATACTGGTAGTAATATACTGACTGGTAGTAATATACTGACTGGTAGTAATATACTGGTAGTAATATACTGACTGATGGTAATATACTGGTGGTAATATACTGGTGGTAATATACTGACTGGTGGTAATATACTGGTGGTAATATACTGACTGGTGGTAATATACTGACTGGTAGTAATATACTGGTAGTAATATACTGACTGGTGGTAATATACTGGTAGTAATATACTGACTGGTGGTAATATACTGACTGGTAGTAATATACTGACTGGTGGTAATATACTGACT